>NW_004444055.1:8025755-8173045 GCF_000243295.1 Trichechus manatus latirostris | reverse complement strand
ACACAAGATTGAGTAAGGATATTGTTGACGTGTTGTGAGATTGTTAACCATTGTCATAGGGCAACATTTGTAGTAACTGTTAAATGGGAGACTATTTTGTTCTGTAAGCCTTCATCTTAAGTCAGAATAACAGCACAATTGGAAGAGCGTAGTCAGTGTCACTGAACTGTGTGTGTAGAAATTTTTGAAACGGTGTATCTTTGGCTATGTGTATTTTCACCAAAAAAAAAGAAGGCTGAGAATTTAGAGGGTTTATATGTTGTGGGGTTGTTAACCAATGTCATAAAACAACATGTGTACTACTGCTTCATGAGAAACTATTTGTTCTGTAAGCCTTCACCTGAAGTACAATAAAATAAAAAAATAAAAAAAGGTGTCCAGTAAATATTTATTAAAAGAAAACAATGACTCTATCAGCATTCACCATTTCAAAGGACTCTTTAGATATTTCTATCTGAAGCCTGTGTAGAAAACAAAGTTTCTCCGATGGAGGATTTCAGTGCATGTCAACATACTGCTTCTGTTGACATCTTCCTGAAGCCTCATGGTAGGTGATTAACTAGCCTTGGGATTTTTGCTGCATACAAAAAACCCTCCCCAGCTACAGTCCCGAAAGGAACCAAGTAGAGAATTTCACACCTGACTCTTCATTACAAGTTCAGCATCACCCACAGACAGGACACCATGCTGAAGAAAATGAGGGGATGGGGAGGTGGAGAAGAATTAAACGAAAGTCTATTTTTTCCCCTTTACTCTCACTATGAAATAGGAAAGCGATGGGTACTCAAAAAGCTACAAGATTCTACACTAAGTCTATTTTCTTATGCCTTATTCAGGTGCCCTAGTAGTGCAGTGGTTAAGTGCTCAGCTGCTAACCAAAAGGTGGCAGTTCGAACCCGCCAGCCGCTCTGTGGGAGAAAGATGTGGCAGTCACTTCTGTAAAGATTACAGCTGTGGAAACCCTATGGGACAGTTCTACTATAGGGTTGCTGTGAGTGGGAATCAACTCGATGGCACACAACAACATACCTTATTCTGTGGGGCTAACTTGTTGACGAGTAAACAAATCAATCCTCTCATTTTTTTTCCTATAAACAATTTATAAGAAACACTAAAAAATTAAAAAAAAAAAAAAAGAAAAACTGAGACGTAAACCACCACACAGACAGACACACACACAAAAGAAAGCAAGGTAATCATCCAACAGCGCTTAATGGGCTTCAGTAGTTAGGAGTAATAAAGATGAAGTACAAAAATTGAGGCAAATTTCTCTCGTTTCCAATCTACTATTTATTTCAATGTAAGTAATAAAGAAGCATACGGCCTGAGCCAAAAGGTTCTTGATTTGTGGATTACATGGGTGTAATCATTCTAAACCGGGGAGACCCTGCAAACTCACAAACTGGAATGAATGCGGTGGGGGTGAACCTTGAAACAGACTTCATATGACGTTCTAAATAGCCAAACATGGAGCCCATTTCCAAGTTGTGACACTTCCTGCTGCTTTTACTTTTTGGTCCATTACCTCACTCAGCGTACCCCACCCCCAACTCACCCCACATCTGACTTCAGGTCCTGTCCTGGGTTCCTCGTGGCCTCCTTTTCCTTATTGGAACATTCTGTGGCAGCATAAATAGAGCTTATCCTTATAAAGATTTATTTTTTTGCTGTTGTTGCTTTCTTTTATCTTACTGAAAACTTTAATAACCAGAGTCAAGACAGACCCTTCAGGTATCATTCTGTTTGAATGCAGGAAGAACTTTCTGGAACTGGGATTAATTTCACTCCGTGGATAAATGAAAGCTATTCGTGGAGATGGAGTTCTGAGGGCCACATAGGTAGGGAGCCCCAACTCTAAGCAAGTGAGAAGTGCTTCTTTGCTGGATATGGGAAAAAAATACGATTCAGCTTCCGGTACCCTGAACCATACTTTAGTCCCGGGATGTTGGGGAAACCCAACACTGGCCTCCTATCTAACGGAAGCCACTCAGAAAATCACCTTGAACACAGAACATCTACCTTTGCTCCAAAGAAGGCCAGTGGGGAAAAGCTGGAATCCCAGTAGGGATTCAGAGGCTCCATGTGATACTTGAAGCTCCCAGAGGAGAAGGCTCTTCCTTTTTCTAATACAGAAGTCTGCACTCAACTGGGTTGCCAGGAGGCGTTTTCCAAAACCACAGAAGCCATAAGGCCTTCTCGTGAAACCCCAAACAGTTGCATCTTGTTATCAACTCAGATACCCGAAATATTAAAAAGAAAATAAAAAATAAAAACCAATTCCACAAACTCTCTCAAGCTCTATAGACTACATTTTTAATTGTGTTGTTGTGTGCCACCGAGTCGATTCTGACTCATCGCGACCCTATATGACAGACTAGAACTGCCCCATAGGGTTTCCTAGGCTGTAATCTTTATGGGAGCAGATGGCCATGTCTTTTCTCCCTTGGAGTGGCACTTGACCATTGTGCCATCATGGCTCCTTTTACATTTTAATTGTTAGTGCAGCTTGAAAACCAGTTGCCTTCAAGTTAATTTGCACTCATGCTGACCCCCATGAGTGTCAGAGTAGAATTGTGCTCCATAGGGTTTTCAATGGCTGGTTTTTCGGAAGTAGATCTCCAGACCTTTCTTCCAAGGTGCCTCTGGGTGGACCTGAACCTCCAATCTTTCAGTTAGCAGTCGAGAATGTTAACTGTTCACTCCACCCAGCATGTTGGGGATTAAAAGTTTGGGCTCTGAGGACAGACTGCTTCTGTTCAAATCACCTTGAGGGAGTTCTCCAACCTTTCTAAGCCTCACGTTTTATCATTTATAAAGTGAGGTGGTAACAGTATCTACCCGTAAGGATTAAACGAGTTAACCAATGCAAACGCTGGTTCTAATGCCTGACATATAGTAAGAGCTCAGAAATGGTAGCTATTATTATTCCTTACCCACTGCCTTCTTATCTTTTATGCTTACGAGAAAGGTTAACGGGCATGCATAAAGTTACAAATTTCAAATTTCATGCATATTCCGTTATTAAGTTATTTTACCACCTCGAAAAGCTCAAAATATTCAATTCTGCCGTTGAAATGAGGACAATTTTCTATACGCATCAGAGTCAGCTCAAAGGAATCCAAGCCACATGATAGGCTGCTGTAGGATCTGGAGAAAGATTTAGTGTGTGTTTATAGAAATGCACACACTCGATAGTGTGCTTGCTGGGCAACACGTGCTGTGTGAGTTCCCAAACGCTGAGTTCAGAGTGACCGTATTTTTTCAGCTGATCTCAGTGGAGACGCTGACAACTGAAAAATTATTGCACGAAATCATGTTCAGAAAGGAAGTTAAATGGGGAAATAACTGGGGAATAAGTAGACATAACTTGTTTGATGGCCATTAGAACCGCACACATGGATGAAATAAGGAGGCAGATTAGGTGCTCTCAAAGGGCCCACTCAGCTCTAAATTCCTTCAATTTTTCTAAAACCTTATAAAGGGACTTAGGAGTAGAGGCAGGAGAAGAAGGGCACTTAAGGTATTAACATACTATCAAGTCTTTAGTGTTCTCACTGATCATCATTAAAAACTTACCTTTGGAGGTAATGTCTTCTTACTTGGAAGACATGCATGTCTTTAATGACACGTTAAAAGTGATTCAATATCTCAGCTTAAATTCAAAATATAATGTTTCCACAGGTAGTAGCCAGAGATGTCTCAGAAGTCAGGCCTGACAATCTGCTTCAGAAAGATCACAGCCTTGAAAACCCTATGGAGCATTTCTACTCTGCACACATGGGGTCACCATGAGTCAGAATCGAATCGATAGCAACTAACAACAAAAACCAAAAAACCAAACTCAACTCCACTACTGTTGAGTTAGTTCCAACTCATAATGACCCGCTAGGGTTTCCAAGGCTGTAAATCTCTACGGTAGCAGACTGCCACATCTTTCTCTTGCAGAACTGTTGGCGGTTTTGAACTGCCAACCTTTCGGTCAGCAGTTGATTGGTTTAACCACTGCGCAATCAGGGCTCTTTACAGCAGTGATTAAAAATGCCGTTTACAAAGAATTTGCAAAAACATTTTACTATAAGCATTCCCTCTTGTTAATGGAAGGATGCAAAATTCTACATAGAGTCTGACCTCAATTATGTAAAAAATAAAATAAAAAGACACCAAAATGTAGACAGAGGTTGCCTCTACATGATGGAGTTAGGGGTATTTTTTTTCTTTGCCTCCCCACCCCTGCTAGTTTACAACTCTCTGTGTGAGCACATATTACTTTTACAACAAGAAAGAAAATATTTGATAACATGATAAAAAGTTGCACCAAATTATATGAAAACTCCATGAGGCTTTCAGAGATTTGAGACGTCAATTTTTTTGTTACTGTTGCGGTAAAAAACAGCAATTGGCCCCCAAACACTGCTACCTGTCTCTCATCAAACCAGGCGTATATTATAGTGCCTGCCATATGTCAAAATGCCGTCAACTCTTGATCACTCAGAAACTGATGAGTCAGGCTGCGGGAGATCCAAGCCCTCTTTCTTCTCTTCTTCCCAGCGTCTACGTTGGGTTTGGTTTTGTTTTGTGCGGTTCATTAGTACCTCCCTCCACTCTGCAGCTTAAGAAGCCAGACTTATATCTATCAATGCTCGTCTTTTCTAACAGTTCTGGTGACAAGCTGGCATGAGAGAAGCTTGAAGCTTTTGAATAAAAGGATTTGGGGATTATCTGTGGCTTCCAAATCATCTGTACAATCCAGGGGCTTCAGTACGCTGGGTAATTTCAGGGCTGCATCCAAGAATCTGCACACAGGATAAATGAGGGAGTCTCGGGAATTATGGGCTGTTCTTGGGAGACTGGTAGGGCCAACTCAGCTCAGATTCGTCCCTCACAACCTCCTCCTGCAGAAGGGAATTTTCCTGAGGGAATCTCTGAGGGGGGAATTAATTCCCAAGAATTTACCATGCCGGTGGTATTCCCTCAGGCAGACAGTCAACTTTCTCCCTCTAGAGCTGGGATTCTCACTTGAGCCTCTAGGATCCTTAACCCACCCCAGGAGGATCAGCTTCTCACCACAGACCCCTATCAGCATGCCTCCCCTGGAGAGATTGTGCCTGGGGCAGAGATTACAAAGGCAGTGTAGCATAAGGGTTAATAGTGCAGTCTGTGGAGTTGCTCCAGGTTCACATCCCTGCTCTGCCATTGTGCGACCCTGGGCAAGTTATGCAACTTCTCTGGGCCTCAGTTTCCTCATCTGTAAAATGTGAGTAGTATACCTACCTTGAGGACTTTAGTGGTTCAGTGGTAGAACTCTCACCTTCCATACGAGAGGCCCAGGTGCGACTCCCAGCCAATGAACCTCATGCACAGCCACCACTCCTCTGTCGGTGGAAGCTTGTCTGTTGCTAGAACACTGAACAGGTTTTAGTGGAGCTTCCAGACTAAGACAAACAGGAAGAAAGGCCTGGCAATCTACTTTTGAAAATCAGCCAGTGAAAACCCTATCGATCACAGCAGTCCAAACCTCAACCACCATGGGGAAAGCAGAGGACTGGATGGCATTTTGTTTCATTGTGCATGCGGTCACCACGAGTCAGGGGCAACTCAATGGCAGCTAACAGTAGCCACCACAAGGGGTTACGGGGAGGACTCAAAGAAGATTAGAACACGCAGAGTGCCTGGAGTAGAGGGAGCACTCTGTACATGTTAGCCGTGACAAACAACAACAAACCAAACAACCCGCCCTTGTTATTTGCTGTGGCCTTTGAAGGCGTAGCCCATACAGATCCTGAGGAAAGTGAAACCGCAGTCAGCCCCCTCCTCCTCTGTAGTATAAAGTTGCAGCTCATCCCTGCTCCTCTTGTGCCACAACATCACTAAACACTGGCCAGCTGCACGCAAACTGCTGGGGTGAACAAACAGGACAGGCGAAACCAGGCCTTCCCACGGGGTCTATATATAGCTGAGTGTTCTTTCACCTCCAACTCACCATGTAACAGTTTGGTTGGCTTGGCTTTGGGGAAACTGTGCTTGTCAAAACACTTGTCAAACATATCCCAAATCTGAAAAGATAATTGGTGAGGAGGCCCACTTAGGATTGATGAAGACTTCTGCCAGGTCCATGGGTTCGATCAGCCTGACCAGGTTGGTGAAGCTACAGGTGTTTCCTTGTGGTACTGAGTGACTTGTATAGAACGACTGATGGGTATTTACCTTTCCTCAGGAAATAAAGCTAACGCAACAGGAAAGATGATCGATGTATATTTTAAAAGAAGGTGTATACAAACAAACTCCCTCCCATATGTTACTGGGTTTCCTCCAAAGACAACAGATTAAATCAAATGCCTACCAGGCACTCAGCACCATATCAGGCTGTGGGAATTCATGGCCTTTTCTCAAGACGCTTAAAATCCAATTGGGAAGGAAAAGGCAAATGCAAGTGAGGGGGTAGGCACCAAAGCAAGCATTTGTAATGAGCCAAAAGAATGATACAGATAATGAGTACTGTAGGAGAGGAGGGGAAAACAAGATCACTTAAGGGTTAGAAGCCCTCACAGAAGAGGTGACAGCTGAGCAGAATCAAAGCATAGACAGATTGTTGTTGTTAGTGGCTGTCGAGTGGGTTCTGACTCATGACGACCCACGTACACAACAGAACAAAACATTGCCCAGACCTGCATCATCTTCAAGATTGTTGGCATGCTTGAGTCTGTTGTTGCACCCACTGTGTATTCTGAGTGCCTTCCAACCATCTCGGACAATATTCTGTTGTGATCCATGAAGTCTTCCCTGGTTAATTTTTGGTAGTAGATCACCAGGCCTTTCTTCTTAGCCTGTTTTAATCTGGAAACCCCACTGAAACTTGTCCACTACAGGTGACCCTGCTGATATTTGAAATACCGGTGGCATAGCTTCCAGCATCACAGTAACACACAAGCCACCACAGTACAACAAACTGACAGATGAGCAGTGGATAGTTAAGGGATGAGTCAGTAAAGCAGAGAGAGAAAGTAAGCATTGAAGGCAGGGGGTACAGTAAGGGCAAAGATGTAGAAGCAGGGCCACACAATGCACATTTGGAGAACAGCAAGTAAATAGGCTTGGCTAGGATGGGGGATTTGTGTATAGAAGACCAAACTACAGACCATCAGAGTAGAAAGAGGCTTTCTAGGCTGTCTCGTACAATCTCATTTTATGGTTGAGGAAATGGAGACCCAGAGAGGTTAAGTGATACACCTAAAGTCACATAGCTATTTATCGGTGGCAGATCAGTTTAGAAACAAATCTGTCAGTATTGAGTTAAGAATCTGAGCTGATAGTAAATTGACTGGCTACATAGAGACAAAGGGGTTATCAGTCTAGCAAGATAGAATTTGTGTTGTTCCCAACCATGAATGCTCGTGAAGGCCACAACAGATGCATGCTGATGATGACAATGATAAAATACTGCTGTTAGCTGCCATCAAGTCACATCTGACTCATGGCAACCTTATATATGACAGGACAAAATGTCCCCCAGTCCTGTGTCATCTTCATGATTGTTGGTAAACGATACGACGACCACTACATAATTCTGGACAAGTCGTTTGGTATCTCTGATTTCATTTTCTTCCCCTTCTCCTGTCAAGGAATAAAAATCTCAACTTGATAAGAGCCTATCATACAGTGGGAAAAAAACAGTCCTCAGAGATAAAAGTCAAGTGGAGTCTGAAACGGTTTCAGATCTCTAACCTCTCCGTGGTGTGTGTGGGTACAAAGAGCAGAAAACAAACCCCTTCTGTGGGTGGCAAGTGGGCTGGAGGGAAGGAACACCTGTTTTTTCTTCGTTTCAAGCCCTATAATCTCTCATCTCTTTGAAGTTATGAGAAATCAGGTGCTTTGCACATTCCATTATAAAGGAGATAGAATTGAAAGGTTAAATGTCTTAGGAAGGTGAGTCAGGGATGGGGCAGGGACCAGACCCCCATTTACTTCACCCAGGGAGCGTATGAGTAAGGAAGGGTAAATATCTTGGCACTCTCTTGGGAAGCAAAGTGGCTGGTGCTTCATTACATGGCTAGAGTGGTTATTATATATAGATTTCCAGAATTTCTTTCAGGCCATTTCTGGAGGCCTCAGAGGAATTCACAATGCAAATGCTATAGTCTTGTGTATAACCCAGAAGCAATAAACAAAGAGAAAAAAAAAAAGGATCATTATTAAAATAGATGTCGAAGAAGGCACAGAAAACCAACCTTAAGTAACTGGCCATCTCCAGTCCCCAAGAATAAAACAGTCCTGTTCATGACCACGGTGCCATAAACGGATGTCAGGTCGGAATGGATCAAGGTAGATGATGCAATCGGTTGTACTCTTTCAGGTTGATTCTCTTTTTTCTGAACATGCACACAAACGCACAAAAAAAAAGAGAGATAATTTTTAACAGTGATAATTCTCATTATAATGATAAAATGTCACTCATCTTCTAGGTGGATCCCACTTCTGGGCACCAAATTCATTTTCTTAGACAAGATCCTCGAGAGCCGCTATCTGCAAAATCACCATGGTTGTCCAACCCATGGAAAGCCATTTGTTTATTATGTATTAACATGTATTGATTGCCAGTGGTGAGCTAGCCATCCATTTAACACTCCCACAGCTAATATATGAAGCCAATTTCCACTTTATTGCCAGGAGAGAGTCTACTGCTCAATTGGGAGGGAGACAATCTTGATCTTGGCTGTCTGCAGGTTCCTGCTGCAATTCATTTTAGCTACGTTTTGGCTTCTGTGAGGTTAAACACAAGTCATTTCCCAAGATGTGACAGACAATCCTATTGGGTGTGATGACAGCGGAGGGACTCTGGTTTGACAAGAGGGGTCCAACATGAAGCCCAAAGACGGGGTAATTATATTCAGAGGGGAAAATATGATCATGGATGGTGGGTAAGACAGAGCCACAGAGCTAAAAAGGAACCAACCAGAAGGTCTGAACCTGATGCAGACGCTCTTGAAGAGGAAATGAAAAGCGTAACTCTCAACCTGAAGGCATTTAAATTGTCTGAGTCTTTGAGTACATATAATCATACGTTTGTTCCTGATCATTAAATAAAGCCCCCCTTTAAACCCAGAGCAGAGAGAGTGTCGACCAAAATGTCTTTTTCTTCCTTGTTTAAAGGAATGAAGTGTTTCATGCTGCTTCCTGCCTTCAACGACAGGAAACTGAGTTTGTAACACAAATCTCTGAAAGATATGGAGCTAGAAAGAACGGTTGCCATCTGTAGCTACTGAGCACATTGTGATAGCATACTTTATCAGCCAGAGCTCAGTTCCCAACTGTATCAAGGTTTTCAAAGACACATTTAAGTTTTAGCCAATGGGAGAGCCGGTGAAGTTCAGTAAGCAACTCCTAAAATCGCCTTGTTTTTGGAGAGGGGAGGTGGGTGGGAGGAAGACTAAGACTTACTAACTTCATTACATTATCGCCAACAGTGTTTATATCTTTCAATTTATGTCTTATTAAATATTCATTATTTTTAAACCCACCAAGTTTCATTAACATCTAAACTAAATGAATTCATGGACTAAATTGATTTCTGAAGCTTTAAAGTGCCGTCTATATTTCTTTGTGGAAGTTGCACTGTGAGGAAAAGATAAGCTAGCAAGGATTGCTCCAATGCCATGATCACTTTTCAAGGAAAAGATGTCATAACCTAAAAGAAAGTGACTTATTTGCATAAAATATTCTATAGCAAACTCAGTTTAAGAAGAGTTTTGGAAAGCCCATTAGAGATATTTTTTTCCCCTGTTAAAAGATACTTTTCATGCAGATGAGGAAGATGAGGAGCTGTCCTGTTAAAATTGAAGTTAAAGAAAAAAATCTCCGTGGGTATAGGGATTGGAACAATAGATCACTGTTCAGATAAGGGAGCCTCATGACTATGAGCAGAAAAAGAAAAATCGGGTGACCTTTAGACTGAAATAAATAAATAAATAAAACCACACCACACATTTTGCTTTAAAATAAAACTAGGATTGTTCAGACTTAAGATTGGCTGACCATGCTCATCATTTTTATTAAATATTTGAACATGCCAGAGAGGCCAACTTGGAGAATTGGGCATAATCTCTGTCTGGGCAACAGAAATGTTCTAGAGCCACCATCTTTGGTTGGAGGACTCCATTCTCCGCTCATCCCATGACACAGTAAGAGTAATGTCCATGGACTGTGGATCATCCACAAGGACCAAACGGGACAGTGTACTCCCAAGTTTGATATACTGTAAAAAACCCATTGCCGTCAAATGGATTCCGACTCATAGTGACCTTATAGAATAGAGTAGAACTGCCCCATAGAGCTTCCAAGGAGCGCCTGGTGGATTCGAACTGCCAACCTTTTGGTTAGCAGCCATAGCTCTTAACGACTATGCCACCAGGGTTTACAGGTCTGATATACAGTAGGTGCTTCATAACTGTAGCTCTTGTGATTAGCCAAGAATCATGATGCCATAGGTGGCCTTTGCTGAGGTGTGATGAGATACCCTGTTTGTGCAAGACTGGCTCTAAAACACAGAGGCAGCTCAAAAACTGAAAGGGAACAAGGAGGATACTGGTTCTAAATTACCGCCTCACTCTGTCTTGTGCCCTTCCAAGACTTGTGACTGTCCCTCAGTAACTGTAGTTTTCTAAATTAAGTCCTAGATCAATAGCATAGGTAAGTAGTACAGCCATTAAGTCAATATTTCCAAACTTGAAAAGCTGGCGGTAGGGTACAAACCATCTGCAACTAGAAGTCGGCGTGGTTAGGTTTGCATTCAAGCTGGGTTCTCACCCACTGAGCGACCTGGGCAATTGATTTAATCCATTTAATCCTGTTGTGGGGGTCAGGACAATGATGCCTGATTGGTAGGGTCATTATGAAGAAGAAATGAAAACTATAATGTTAGTACTAGCAGTAGTAGTAGTGATACCAGCTAAGGTGTACTGAGAGCTTACTGTGTGCTACCTGGAGTATTTTACCATCTTACCTAATAGAGGCAGTATAGGGTAGTGAGCCAGACTGCCTGGGTTTGAATCCTGGCTCTGTCACTTATTAGATGAGTAACCTTGCGCCCATTATTATTATCTCTGTAACTGAGTCACAGAGAGCTGTGACTGTTTCCTCCTCTATGAAATGGAAGTGATGATAACAGCATCACTCCCATGGACCTGTTATGAGGACTGAATGAATTAGAACACACGTAAGGCTGAGAACAGTGTCCGGCACCTAGCGACACTCAATCTATGTTTGTTACCATTACCTTATTAAAAACACAAACAGTTGCTGCCACACCCATAGCAGTTATTTATTCCTTTTTCTTTGCTAAAAGAAATTTAACTTTGTTCAGGTGGCAATGAGTTCAGGCCTGAGGGAAACCATGATTGGTCCAAGCCAAATGGTAATCTCATTTCCCATTGTCAGATACTTGTTTCCCCACCCCTTAGATCTGGGTGGTACCAACAGTTAATATGCTCAGCTGCTAAACTGAAAGATTGGCGGTTTGAGTAAACCCAGAGGCACCTCAGAAGAAAGCCATGGCGATCTACTTCCAAAGAATCAGCCATTGAAAGCCCTATGGAGCACAGCTCTACTCTGACACACATGGGGTCACCATGAGTCGGAATTGATTCGACAGCAACTGGTGGTGGTGGTGGTGGTAGAACTAGGGGTGTCTGTGTGGCCCAGTTATGTTCAGTGAGATGTAAGAAGTGGGAATGGCTGGAGGGGCTGCTGGGAATGAGTTTTCTCCTTGATAAGAGGACTCTTGAGGATAGCCCCTTTGCCCTCTTCCCTCATTTCCTACCTTTAAATACAGTGTATGAGGCCAAAAGTCGGGGAGTGGCAGCAGCCGTTTTGCTTCCACGAGATTCAAGCCGGAGGGTGAAAATCAACAGCTAAGACTGGTGCAGAAGAAAGATGGAAATATCCTAGGTTCTTGAGAACACCACTGAGCCACAGAAGCTCCAACCTTTAAACTTTTTATTAACAGTACATGTCTTGGTTTAAGCCACTGTTGGTTGGGCTTTCTGTTTCTTACGGCTAAACGCAAGTCGCTTTGTATAAAAAAATGAGTCATGACTTGTTGGTCTGAGCATTAGGCCCTGACTTTTCCTCAACAGCTGGTCAAGCGTTGCTCCTTTCACCACCCTGGAGCACCCTGGCCACAGTCAGGATTTTATAGCCAATTACAAAAGTGGGCCTGGAACAAAGTAGGAAGAAGGAGGCTTGGACCTCCTGAAAACTCTAGGGCCTGCTCCAGCTGAATGGAAATGGATTGTTTTGTGTAGAAACACACAGAAAGGGACAGGTCCTCTTGAATGGAAAAAAGGAGCCCTCTGAGCTGCTTTCTTATGCTCGTTTCAGCAAATGAAAACAAAAGAAAGACAGGCTCCAGAGAAACATCCTAACAAAAGTGGAGTTAATACCTAGGGAGCCATGGAGAAAAATGGGGAAATAGTGCGGCTGGCCCCATGTCCAGATATTATTCTTACTCTTTTTTTTTTGGCCTATTTTCTATCTCGCCCTTCTCTCCCCTTAAGGCATAATCGCTAATGTTGCTCTCACCTATTCAGTCTAGTTTATTATGTGTAATTTATTTCTGAATCCTAGCCTCTGCTTGTTCGTCTGTGTGTAACAAGGTTAATGCCTTGTAATGATGCTTTTGTCAGTTCTGCCTTTCATGACAAAATCCAATCTTGATTTAGCTCTAAACCTTGTCTCCCCTTTGGGCTTTCTTGGTTCCCTCAGAGTTGTCATTCTGCTTCTCCTGCCTGCCATACCTAACCACAACGTCATGCCTACACATTAGCCAGCTGTGAGAGGGAAACTTTTTTTTAGTTTGAGGAAAAAGCTACGTTGCCTCAAAGAATGTTTGGGCTGAAAAGAGAGGGCACTGAGCCCCAGCATACCAAGTTGGGACCAAGACTACTGAGCAGGGGTGAGTGCCAGTGGGTAGGTGAGTGTGTGTGTGTGTGTGTGTGTGTGTAGAGGGAGTAGTGAGCATATCACAGGAGAAACAGCTTAACCTTACTGCTTCTCCATACTATTTTTCATTGACAATAAAGAGATCGGCTGCTAACCAAAAGGTCGGCAGTTCAAGTCTACCAGCCACGCCTTGGAAACCCTATGGGGCAGTTCTACTCTGTCCTATACGGTTGCTATGAGTCGAAATCGACTCGACGGCAACGGGTTTTTCAGTTGTGCATGCACAACTCCAGGGGGCACCAGTCACATATTCTGGGGTATGAAAGGCAACTTCTGGAGTTGAGCAACACAGTGCCCTGACCCTACCATGTGAAAGGTGGCCCTGTCCGTATATTTACCCAGACTCTTGGCGGTTCAGGCAGTGTATTCACGTCCATGCTGCAGCTGCTATGGCAACAGCAAGAGGAAACGTGGATTAAAGTGGTACATCAGATGTTGAGGACCAAGCAAAAGTCAAGCATTTTACCTCTGAGGTACTGAAAACCAGAAGCCCAATGCCTTCCAGTTGACTCCAACTCATGGTGACCCACTGTGTGCCACAGTATAACTGTGCTCCATAAGATTTTCAACAGTTGGTTTTTCTGGACATAGATCGCCAGACCTTTCTTCTGAGCTGCCTCTAGGTGGACTCAAATCTCCAACCTTTCGGGTAGCAGCCGAGTGAGTTAACCGTTTGCACCACCCAGGGACTCCAAAGTACTAAAAGGACTCCTTTATTTTGATTTTTCCTTGAGGGGAGGATAAATACCAACCAGATGCCTATCAATTTCTTAGACACTGATGAAATGCTTTTCTTTGGGAAGCATTTTAATTCTGCATTTTGGTTCCTCTTTGGGATGAACTTATTTTGAAGGAGTTTCTTCATCATTTCCTATTACTTACCCAGTAGCCCACTTGTGGTTAGGAGACATTAGAAGGAGCCTCGTTCCTGAGTTCTGGTTCCCATTCTGGCCCTCACAGGCTGCTTGATTTTGGCAAGTTAAGTCCATGAGCCACAATTAGTGTATTTGAAAAAAGGAGACAATAATACTACATGCCCTGGTTATCTCTCAATATGGTTGTGAGGCTCAAATGAAATAATGTGGGTGAAAATAATTACAGAACTATATTCATCAAGCTCGGGAGATGAGAGGAATCATTACTGACCCATGTTAGATCGTGATTTTATTAACCGTTAAGGGTCCTGTCACTTTTCTTTATTCTTCCAGAGTATACAGCATCGATCAGGTTCTGACTAAGTTTATGGTATCTCTCTGATCATCTGAAGGAAGAATTTACATTGGGGATGCAAGTGATCAAACGGAAAAGTTCAAAGTGTGCAGGAGAAGCAGAGAAGGGAAGTTTAGGGACACGGCTGGGCAGCCTCTGCACCAGGCAAGCATTGGGCAACATACAGCAGGAAATAAGCAAAGCTGTGAAGTGTGTTTTTAACATCCCCCCTCCTTCTCTTGTGCCTTCTCTCCTTCCTCTAAGGAAGGGCCCACCAGCCTCCCAAAGCTGTTGTTGTTGTGTACTGTTTAGTCAACTCCCTCTCAAAGCCACCCTATAGGAGGCTGTAATCTTTATGGAGGCAGATCGCCAGGTCCTTTTCCTGCAGGAAGGTTCGAACTGCTGACCTTTCGGTTAGCAGCCGAGTGCTTAACAACCGAGCTCCCAAGCCTACCCACAGCCAAAGTCCCACTCTCCAAAATTTATCCTTCTTTCTTTTTGCTTTACCCTTCAGTCTAACTGACCCCATCCTGATTTATTCCCCCATCCTCTCTCTATGGCTAATTTCAGTCAATTACTTATAAAAAACAAAAAACCAAAAAAACCAAACCAGCTGCCATTTTAGTCAATTCCGACTCATGGCAATCCCATGTGTATGGAGCAGAACTGTGCTCTGTAGGGTTTTTAAGGCTGTGACTTTCGGAAGCAGATCACCAGGCCTTTCTTCTGAAGCATCTCTGTGTGGGTTTGAACCACCAACCTTTTGGTTCTATTTGCACCATCCGGTGACTATGAAAAGAGAACCTGACTAAAATAATTCCCCCAAAAGATATGAGTGGTCGTTAGTGTAAAAACTGCATTTTTCTAGATTCATAGAGTTGGAAAACTCAATCCACCAATATTTTTCTACAGGAGAGGTACTGGAATTCTGGGTGGGATAGTTCTTCACTGCGGGGGAGGGGTGGTTGTTCTGCACCATGCAAGACTTTTAGCATCCCTGACTGCAGTCCACAAAATACCAGTACTGCTCACCATCATTCTACTACTGCAAAAAAGCCTCCCCCTACCAAAATCAGTTGCCCTTGAGGCCACCCCAACTCATGGCGACCCTATATGTGTCACAGTAGAACTGTGCTGCATAGGGTTATTGATGGCTAACTTTTCAGAAGTAGATTGCCAGATCTTTCTTCTGAGGCACCTCTGGGTGGACTTGAACCATAAACCTTTCAGTTAGCAGCAGGGACTCTGCATATGCTGTTCGGACTGCCTGGACCTCTATCCATTGATGAAAGGTCCCTTGTCTTTCAGTTGGAGTCCCTGGGAGGTACAAATGGTTAACACGATTGGCTGCTAACCAAAAGGATAACCGTTTGTACCACCAAGGAACTTACCTCCCCCACCCCACACCCCCGACATTTACATTTTCAAATATCTTCTAAGGAAATATCATTATCCCCTGTTGAGAATCTGAGAGTCACTGAAAAATTGTTTCCAGACTTTTTTTTCCTCCAACCCTATTCCTCCCCAGTTGTTCCCATCATGGTAAATGGCACTACAACCACCCTCGACCTCCTCTCTTTTCATCATTCTTCACATCCAGTTTATGAAATCCCAGCAGAGTATCCCAAAAAACCTATCTCAAATCCATCTTCTCATCTCCATAATCTCCACCCATTAATAAGGAGCCTCCATTATCTAGTTTCTGATCTGCTGATCTCAGTCTCTCCATTTCATCCTACAATCTATTATCCATCCAGGAGCCAGAGTGATCCTTTAAAACAGAAATAGGCCATGTGATGCCCTGCCTATAACTCTTCAACGGATTCCCATCACACTTAGAACTAAATCCAAATGCCTCCCAGGCCCTACCTGAGCTGGTACCTGCCTACTTCTTCAAACTCATCCCTTGCTACTCTTCCTGTTCACTCTGCTTCAGCTCTTGTACTGGTTTTCTTTCAGATCATTGAACATATTACCATATTTCGGCCTAAGGGCCTTTGCACATGCTACTTCTTCTAGTTCACGAGGAGGCTGGCTCCTTTTAATCTTTCAGGTCTCAAGTTAAATGTCACCTCCTCATGAACACGACTATAGTTCTCCCATCCCTACACCAGCTGGTATTCTGTATCGCATCATCCCATTTGTTTCCTTCAAACCACTTATTATGATTATTGTTTTTTAAAAAACTAATTTATTGTCTGTCTGCCAGTAGATTATAAACTCTACAAGAGTTATTCTACACTTTGAATCCAGCATGAACCTCAGTGTTGTCATGCAGTAGGTTGTCAATAAACATTTATTGAATGAATAAATACCTGGATCAGTGTTTGAAAACTTTAAGTCAATATCTCATCAGTCACCCCTGTCACATTGCTGTCGTAATTTTGTTAGGTGCCACTGAGGCGGTTCCAACTCATAGCATCCCTATGTACAATAGAATGAAACACTGCCCTGTCCTGCGCCATCCTCACAATCAGCTCATCTTTGCAGCCACTGTGTTAATCCATCTTGCTGAGGGTCTTCCTCTCTTTCACTGACCCTCTACTTTACCAAGCATGCTGTCCCTCTCCAGGGACTGGTGCCTCCTGATAACATGTCCAAAGTACATGAGATGAAGTCTCGCCATCCACCCCTCCTAGGAGCATTCTGGCTGTACTTCTTCCAAGACAGATTTTGTCTTTCTTCTGACAGTCCATGGTGTATTCAATATTCTTCACCAACACCATAATTCAAAGGCATCAATGTTTCCTCGGTCTTCCTTATTCATTGTTCAGCTTTCCCATGCATATGAGGCAATTGAAAATGCCATGGCTTGGGTCAGGCACACCTTAGTTCTCAAAGTTACATCTTTGCCTTTGAACACTTTAAAAAAGATCTTTTGCAGCAGATTTGCCCCAATGTAATATGTCGTTTGATTTCTTGATTGTTGCTTCCATGGGTGTTGTCTTAGTTATCTAGTGCAGCTATAACAGATATACCACACGTAGACAGTTAGAACAAAGAGAAATTTATTCTCTCACAGTCTAGAGGCTAGAAGTCCGAATTCAGGATGCTAGCTCCAGGGCAAGGCTTTCGGTCTCTGTTGGCTCTGGAAGAAGGTCCTTGTCATCAATCTTTCCCAGTCAAGGAGCTTCTCAGCACAGGGACCCCGGGTCCAAAGGACACGCTATTCTCCTGGCTCTTGTTTCTTTGTGGTATGCGGTCCCCATGTCTCTCTGCTTGCTTCTCTCTTTTATATACTAAGAGATTGGCTTGAGATAAACAACCTAATCTTGTAGATTATGTTCTGCCTCATTAACATAACTGCTGCTAATCCCACCTCATTAACATCACAGAGGTAGGATTTACCACACATAGGAAAATCACATCAGATGACAAAATGGTGGACGGTCACACAATACCGGGAATCATGGCCTAGTTAAGTTGACACACATTTTTGGGGAACACAATTCAATCCATAACAGGCATTGATTGCGGATCCAAGTAAAATGAAATCCTTGTCAACTTCAATCTTTCTCTGTTTATCATGATGTTGATCATTGGTCCAGTTAGGAGGATTTTTGTTTTCTTTATGTTGAGATGTAATCCATACTGAAGGCTGTAGTCTTTGACATTCATCAGTAGGTGTTTTAAGCCCTCTTCGCTTTCGGCAAGCCAGGTTGTATCATCTGCGTAACCTAGGTTGTTAATGTCTTCCTCCAATCCTGATGCCCTATTCGTCTTCATATAGTCCAGCTTCTCAGATTATTTGCTCAGCATATGGATTGAAGAAGTATGGTGAAAGGATACAACCCTAACCACACCTTTCCTGATTTTAAACCAGGCAGTATCCCCTTGCTCTGTTCGAACAACTGCCTCTTAGTCTATGTACAGGTTCCTCACGAGCACAATTAAGTGTTGTGGAATTCCAATTATTTGAAATGTTATCCATAATTTGTTATGATCCACACAGTTGAATGCCTTTATATACTCAATAAAACACAGGTAAACATCTTTCTGGTATTCTCTGCTTTCAGGCATTATCCATCTGACATTGGCAGCGAGGTCTCTAGTTCCACATCTTGTTCTGAATCTGGCTGGAATTTCTGGCAGTTCCTTGTTAATGCACTGTTACAACTGCTTTTGAATTATCTCCAGCAAAATTTTACTTGTGTGAGACATTAATGATATTGTCTATAATTTTTGCATTCTGTTGGATCACCTTTCTCTGCAATGAACACAAGTATGGATCTCTCCTAGTCAGCTGGCCGACTAGCTGTCTTCCAAATTACTTGGCATAGACAAGTGAGCACCTCCAGCACTGCATCCTTTTGTTGAAACATCTCAATTGGTATTCATCAGTTTCTGGAACCTTGTTTTTTGCCAATGTCTTCAGTGCAGCGTGGGCTTCTTCCTTCAGTACCATCAGTTCTTGATCATGTGCTACCTCTTGAAATGGTTGAACATTGA
This sequence comes from Trichechus manatus latirostris, assembly GCF_000243295.1. Classification (NCBI taxonomy): domain Eukaryota; kingdom Metazoa; phylum Chordata; class Mammalia; order Sirenia; family Trichechidae; genus Trichechus; species Trichechus manatus. The sequence continues at coordinate 8,154,394 of NW_004444055.1, read as the reverse complement.
CTAATTCTTTTTGGTACAGTGACTCTCTGTATTCCTTTCATCTTCTTTTGATGCTTCCTGCATCTTTCAATATCTTGCTCATAGAATCCTTCAATATTGCAAGTGGAAGGTTTAATGTTTTCTTCAATTCTTTTAGTTTGAGAAATGACAAATATGATATTCCCTTTTGGTTTTCTAACTCCAGGTCTTTGCACATGTCATTATAATACTTTACTTTGTGTTCTCGAGCTGCCCTTTGAAATCTGCTGTTCAGCTCTTTTACGTCATCATTTCTTCCTTTCACTTTAGCTACTCAATGTTCAAGAGCAAGTTTCAGAGTCTCTTCTGACATCCATTTTTGTCTTTCCTTTCTTTCCTGTCATTTTAATGACCTCTTGCTTTCTTCTTGTATGATGTCCTTGATGTCATTCCCACAATTCATCTGGTCTTCAGTCATTAGTGTTCAATGGGTCAAATCTATTCTTGAGATGACTTCTAAATTCAGGTGGGATATACTCAAGGTCATATTTTGGCTCTCGTGGACTTGTTTTAATTTTCTTCAGCTTCAACTTGAACTTGCATATGAGCAATTGATGGTTTGTTCCACAGTCAGCCCTTGGCCTTGTTCTGATTGATGATATTGAGCCTCTCCATTGTCTCTTTCCACAGATGTAGTTGATTTGATTCCTGTGTATTCCATCTAGTAAGGTCCATGTGTATAGTCGCTGTTTATGTTGTTGTAAAAACGTATTTGCAATGAAGAAGTCGCTGGTCTTGCAAAATTCCATCATGTGATCTCCAATGTCGTTTGTATCAACAAGGCCATTTTTTCCAACTATTGATCCTTCTTCGTTTCCAGTTTTCACATTCCAATCACCAGTAATTATCAACGCATCTTGATTGCATGTTCGATCAATTTCAGACTGCAGAAATTGGTAAAAATCTTCAGCTTCTTCATCTCTGGACTTAGTGGTTGGTGCATGAATTGGAATAATAGTCGTACTAACTGGTCTTCCTTGTAGGCATATGGATATTATCCTATCACTGAAAACATTGTACTTCAGGATAGATCTTGAAATGTTCTTTTGAAGATGAATGTGACGCCACTCCTCTTCAATTTGTCATTCCTGTCATAGTAGACCATCTGATTGTCCAATTTGAAATGGCCAATACCAGTCCATTTCAGCTCACTAATACCTAGGATATCACTCTCTATGCATTCCATTTCATTTTCTACGATTTCCAGTTTTCTTAGATTCATACTTCGTACATTCCATGCTCCAATTATTAACGGATGCTTGCAGCTCTTTCTTTTCATTTTGAGTCACGCCACCTCAGCAAATGAAGGCCCTGAAAACTTGACTCCATCCATGTCATTAAGGTCAACGCTACGTTTAAGAGGCAGCTCTTCCCCAGTCATACTTTGAGTACCTTCCAACCTGAGGGCCTCATCTTCCGGCACTATATCAGACAATGTTTTGCCTCACTGGCTAATTTTTTCAGAAGTAGACAGCCAGGTCCTTCTTCCTAGTCTGTCTCAGACTGGAAGCTCTGCTGAAACCTGTCCATCATGGGTGACTCTAGTGGTATTTGAAATACTGGTGGCATAGCTTCCAGAATCACAGTAACATGTAAGCCATCACAGTATGACAAACTGACAGATGAGTGGTGGTAATCATTGTAGATATCTCAAAATACAGTTTACGCTCCTTCCTACTTTGAAAGTATGGTAGTTCCTGCTGCTAGATCTTGCTATTTAATGTGTTAGGATACCTGAATATATTTCAAATTTTTAAAAGTCTTATTATGTATCTGTATATTAATATAATTGGTTTAATTTGCAATCCAATGCTTTTATGTATTTAAACACATTATTCTGAGAAGAGGTCTGTTGGGTTCAACGAAGGTCCACAGCACAAGAGCTCCACAGGCTCAGAAGCTCTGGGTTAGAGGACACAGAGATATTGCTAAGCACACCTCAACTACCTGCTGCTCTAGGCTACCTTTCTCCCACTGCCTCAGAGAAGCAAGGGTCAGCACTTGGAATCCATTTTTTAAAAGTGGTGACAGAGAGGGAGAATGGAGCCCCAGGAGGATGTCGATGAGCAGTCATCAGGAACAGCTGGTGTGTTAGATAACTAACTTCTCAAGAGGACACTTCCAAGACCAGGTTGAAGGGAGACGGGAGAATGGCAGAGGATCCTGCCTCATTGGTCATGGACTGACAGGGAAACCCTTCCCTCTTGGCTACTTGGTTTTTACTTCTCCTATAGCTCAAGTGTTGACTCCTTTGGAAACACCTATCCCCACCCCATTATAACTCTTATCTTACTGTGATATAATCATCAATCTTCCCATCTGTCTTCTCCACTAACTGGAGGCACACACCTTCTTTTCAGTTCAACAAACATAAATTATTATACGTTGGATGCATTATAGATGCCTAGGAAACAAAGATGAGTCAGACCTGGCCACTCCCCTCGAGGCACATATAGCCCAAAGAGGACTGTGTTGGGCCCAATACTGAGTCTGGCACAAAGTGGTCACTCTGTTAGGAAAGGTGGATTCCTAATTCCCTTTCCGACTGCCTACTTCGTGGCTCTTCCTGGATGTCTGTCTTAGTCATCTAGTGTTGTAACAGAAATACCACAATTGTGTGGCTTTAAAGGACAAAAATTTATTTTCTCACAGTTGCAAGGCTAAAAGTTCAATCAAGGTCTTGGATGTGTCAATTGTTTCCTTGTCAGTAGTCTCAGACATTCCTTGGTTCCTTGGTGTTCCTTGGCTTGTAGATGCTCCTCGCATGGCTTCTGTCTTCTCTTGTATGTATGTCTTCGGTCTTCTCTTGTATCTGTGTCTATTCTGCTTTTTTTATAACTCAGAAGTGATTAAAGATCTACCCTACATTGGTATGGCCTCATTAACATAACAGAAGAAAAATCCTATTTCCCAACAAGATCACATCCAATTTGTGAGAGACAGTTTCTGATCTCTCCCCATCTCAGTCTACAGATGGCCTATAGGAATTCAACATGTATCTTGGGGGGGGGGGGGGCACAATGCAATCCATAACAATGCCCCAAAGACATCTAAAGATCAATAAAAATTACATTCATCTTCTAATTGATCACCAATACTTCTCAATTCTACATCTTAAAAAGCAATTTCATTTAATCCCTCTCTCCACCTTCGCTAACACAACCTCAGTTCAGGTCTTTAATATCCCTCAGTTGGATTAGCGCAAAAAACAGAATCCATCTGTTTCTCTCCATATTTGTCGCCACCACTCTAGACCAAACCAACGTTATTTCTTGCCTAGACTACTACAGTAGCCTCCTACAGATCTCTGTGCTTCCACTGTGCCCAATTTCTCATCCATTTCCCACAAGCAGCCATTATTTAGGAATCCAAATCCAGTCATTTCACTTCCCTTCTAAGGCTCCCTTATCCTTTGAGAATAAAATGCAATCTTCTTCCACAGTCTACAAGGCCAATAAGATCGAGCCCCTACTTCCTTCTCCAATCTCCTCTCAAAACACTCTCTCTCACTATCTCCCGATACTCAACCACACTACCTCTTTGTTCTTCAAACCAATCCAGCCCTTCTCCCCTTTGATCTCTCGCACTTGGTCTCCAGTCTGCTTGGAATGCTCTGTCCCCAGCTCTCTGTGGGAACACCTATCACTACCCTTTGTCATCCTCATCAATATCACCTTCTTGAAGAAAACTTTCCCCAGAGCCCTACCTAAAATGGCCTCACCTTGTCATATCACCAGTTTTGTTCCCTTATAGCCTCAATTTCAATCTCAGTTTCCTCATGAGTAAAATGGAAGTAAAAATATTACCTCCCTTGTAAGGTTCTGGTGAAGATATTAAATGAGTTAATGTTGGTAAAGTCCTTAGATAATACTTGGTACCCAGTAGGCACTCTGTAAGTGTTGTCTATCATTTTCTATCATATTTTCTCATTCTTTTTAAAAAATGTATTGTGGCAAAATATCTGTAACAAAAATGTGCTGTATTAACCATTTTTAAGTGTACAATTCAGTGGCATTAATTACTTTCACCATGTTATGCACCCATAACCACTGTCCATTTCCAAAAGTTTTTCATCACTCCAAAAAGTAACTCTGTACCCGTTTAGCAATAACTCCCCAGTCCCTTCTCTCCAGCCCCTGGAACTCACTAATCTGCTTTTGTCTCTATGCAGTTGCCTATTCTAGGTAGCTCCTATAAGTGGGATCATAGAATATTTGTTCTTTTGTGTCTGACTTATTTCACTAAACATAATGTTTTCAAAGTGTCTCTCTGGATGGTGAACATCGTTAATGTGCTTGACTATTAATTGAAAGGTTGGAAGTTCAAGCATCCACCTAGAGGCACCTTAGAAGAAAGGCCTAGTGATCTACTTCTGAAAACTCAGTATTGAAAATTCTATGGCGCACAGTTATACTCTGAAACACATGAGATCGCCATCAGTCAGAGTCACCTCAGCAGCAACTGGTTAACTAGTTAATGTTTTCAAGGTTCATCCATGTCATAGCATGTATCAGAACTTCATTTCTCTTTATGGCTGAATAATATTCCACTGTAAGAATATACCACATTTTGTTTATCCATTCATCTGTTGATGGACATTTGGACTGTTTCCACCTTTTGGCTATTGTGAATAATGTTAAAATGAACGTTGGTATACAAGTATCTGTTTGAGTCTCTGCTTTTTGGGTATATACCTAAGAGTGGAATTGCTGGATCATATGGTAATTCTATGTTTAAGTTTTTGAGGAACGGTCAAACTGTTTTCTACAGTGACTGCCTCATTTTACATTCCCACCAGGGATGCACTAGGATTCCAATTTCTTCACATCCTCACCAACACTTGTGATTTTTCTGATAATAGCCATCCTGGTGGGTGTGAAGTGGTATCTTATTGTGGTTTTGATTTGTATCTCCCTAATGACTAATGAGAGGAGCCCTGGTGGAACAGTGGTTAAGAGCTCAGCTGCTAACTGAAAGGTAGGTGGTTCAAACCCACCAGCAGCTCTGTGGGATAAACATGTGGCAGTTTGTTTCTGTAAAGATGACAGCCTTGGAAACTCTATGGGGCAGTTCTGCTCTGTCCTATAGGGTCACTATGAGTTGGAATCAACTCAATGGCAGTGGATTTTAATGACTAATGAATGGACTTAAACATACCAACAATCATGAAGATGGCGTAGGACGGGGCAACACTTCATTCATTGTATACAAGCTCACTGTCAGAGTTGACTCGACAACAACTAACAATAACAACAACAATGACTAATGATGCTGAGCATATTCTTATGTGCTCACTGGCCATTTGTATATATTCTTTGGAGAAATGTTTATTCAAGTCCTTTGATTTTCTTAATTGGGTTATTTGTCTTTTTGCTGTTGTGTTAATAGGAGTTCTTTATACATTCTGTATATTAAACTCTTATCAGATGTGTGGTTACAAAATATGCTCTCCCATTCTGTGGGTTCTCTTTACTTTCTTGATAAAATCCTTTGATGCACAAAATCTTGATGAAGTCCACTTTACCTACTTTTTTTTCTTTTGTTGCTCCAGCTTTTGGTGTCATATCTAAGAACCCACTATCAAAAACAAAATCTTAAAACTTCACTCCTATATTTTCTTCTAAGAGTTTTAGTTTTATATTTAGGTCACTGATCCATTTTGAGTTAGTTTTCATGTATGGTGTGAGCTATGGGTCTAACTTCATTCTTTTGCATGTGGATATCCAGTTGTCTTAGCATCATTTATTGAAGAGACTGTTTTTCTCCACGGAATGGACTTGGAACCCTTGTCAAAAATCAATTGGTCATAGATGTATGGGTTTATTTCTGGATGCTGAATTCTTTTTCATTGATCTGTATATCTGTTCTTATACCAGCACCACACTGTTTTGATTACTGTAGCTTTGTAGTACATTTTGTATTGGGAAGTGTGAGTCCTTCTACTTTGTTTTTCTTTTTCAAGATTGTTTTGGCTATTTGGGGCTCCTTGTAATTCCATATGAATTTGAGGATCAGCTTTTCCATTTCGACAACAAAGGTTGTTGGATAGCTATCATTTTTTAATATAAAAAATAACTTTTCAATTGTTTGCTATGTATTTCTTATCTACTCTATTTACCACTGATAAAAAACATTTTCACACAGTACTTGGCACATATTAGGAGCTCAAGAAATGTATTTGTTTGAGCTAATGATTGTCCTTCTAACCAGTTACTTTGACCCTAGTCTTGCCTCTCCAACTCATCTTCTGAATAATCTTTCATGTCTGCTTATAACCCTGCTGTTGCCCCTGTCAACCACAGCCATGGTTTTTACACTCATGCTCAGCAGATCCTAGAAGTTCCTTTGAGATGTCTCAGGGACAGGCATGGGACGGTACAAGTTGTAGGGTTCTGGGTACCTCCCAACCCCCTCTTCACACCTATATCCCCAGCAGTTGGCAATGGTCTCATCCAGAGCAGCAGGCCAATAATGATTTGCTAACCTTTTTCTCATATGGAGCTTCTGGTTAAGATTTATTTTAAAGTCGGGGTTTGGAAAGTCTGAAAATGACTGACCATCAGGATAAAATCCAAGACCTTTGCCTGTCCCATTAAGCTCTTCACCATCTGGACCTGCACACTCATTTCTGGACACTCTCCAGCCAGAGTGAGTGACTTGCAGCTCACAAGCTTCCTCAACTTCCCGTGTGTGCACAAGCTGTTCCTTCTCTCCAGAACTCTCCTTCCTGCCTTCTCCATTTGGCTGACTTGTACGTGTTCTTCAAGACACAGCTCAAGCATCACCTCTCTGAAGCTTCTTAGAAACTCACAGGCTGAGTCTGACGACATTCCTTGGGGCTTCCACAGCACCTTTTTTGTTAATCAGTATTACAACTAGTACCACACTGTATTGTAGTGCTGTTTTACGCTCAGTCGTTCCATCACAGCAGGGGTTGGCAAACTACTACCTGTGGGCCAAATGCGTATGGCCGATGAGCTAACATTTTTTAAACGGTTGCCAAAAAAAATCAAAAGAATAATGTGTTGCAATAAGTGAAATTATATGAAATTCAAATTTTAGTGTCCACAAATTAGTTTTATTAAAACACAGCCCCACTTGTGCATTTATGTATTGTCTATGGTGGCTTTCATGCTATAGCAGCAGAGTTGAGTAATTGCCGGAGAGAGCATATGTGGTCTGCAAAGCCTGCAAAGATATTGATTATCTGACCCTTTGCAGAAAACATTTACTGACCCTTGCATAACAGCATTGGCCAGGGGGGTGTCTGGGGATTGCTGGGGTCAAATCCCCCTCATTACTTCTCTAAGGAAAACAATATACGTAACTACTGAATAGAAAAGTCAAACTTACATGAAAATCAACGATAGAAACTGTGAAACATAGGTGACAATTCTATTTGTTTTGTGACAGCATAAAAGTTAGCATTTTCATCAAGATAGACTATTAAAGCAAAGAAAAACTATGAGCACATTTCATGAAGAAATCTACCACTGCCATGGCCCTGCTCCTACAAACATGTTAGACCCATGAGATGTACAAATCCCACCCCCACCCCTCGCAGACTTTGGGATTTCTCACAGTAGACTTCAGTCTTCACTATCTAAATATTCCCAAAGTGTCAGCGCATATTCAGGGATGACAGTGGTCACCAAGCTTTAGGGCAGGCAGAGATGGGATTGTGCTATTGTAGTCAAGATATTGGTCACAGTGTGGGCTTTTCCACTGTTCCATTCTAAGGGAACCCACTCACAGTGCCTGCTGGAGGCCCTCAGACATGTTTGATCCCCTTCTTCTCATTGGACCAGGGGTCAGGACCTGCTCCAAGGGCAACAAACCCTACACTTAACTAGGACTCATAATCGGGTATGAAAAGATGCATTGGACCTGATTCACTCTCTCTCCTGGTAACTTGTACTAAATAACATAGAAAGACATTGCCAGTTAGTCGCTGAGGCAGAAGATGAAATGCTATTGAGAGGTAAAGGGGGGTCAAGGCAGGCTGAGGCAGTCGGGTGGTGATGGGCAGGTGTTTGAGGAAGCAGAGGAGGCCATCTGGACATAAGAAAGCAGCCATGCTAAGTCATGTTAACAGTGAGACCTTAGAGTGAGCATCCATCACTTCCTGCTGCAGAGCTCCTTCAAGCTGCCTTGAATCCAGAGCCACCCTCCAACGCTTTATCAAGGAGCCCTGTCCCATGACTATTAATAATCATGAAGGTGATGATAGTAAACACTTCTGTAGCATTTGCTATGGGTCAAGTAGTGTTCCAAGAAATCTATACATACTAGCTCATTAATCTGGGCAATAATCCTAAGAAGTAGGCACTTTTACTATCATCATTTATAGATGAAGAAAGTGAGACACAGAATGTTTCAATAATTTGCTCGAGGTCATGCAGCTGGTAAGTGGCAGCTTTGATCCCACGTGATCTGGCTCCAGAGTTTATGACTGTAACCACTACACAGCACTGCTCCTATTCCTAGATTTCCATGGGATTACCACGTTTCTGTCCACTAAGCCCTACCTCCCTTATTTAAGCTGCTTAAGTAAATCTTTGTTCCATGCAACCAGCTGAGCCTGGTGAGGATAGAAACTGGTATCAGGAGTGATGTACAGAACAGACTCTGGGAGAGAATGGCGGGTGTGTGGAATTGCTTCTGGTGTGCAGCAGAGTGGAAGACTCTAGAAATCCTCCCACTTTCTGAAATGAAATGCAAATAGTCTGTTGTATACAAGAGTAAGGGAGCCCATGTTCATGGATAAGAAGACTTAACACTGAAAATGTCAATAGTACTCAAAGGGATCTATAGATATAATGCGATCCTGATCCAAATTCCAATAACATTCTTTAACAAGATAGAAAAACTAATCACAAACTCTTTGCTAAGAGGCCATGGATAAGTAAAGCATTATTGAAGAAGAGCAACCAAGTAGAAGGCCTCACACTTCCTGATCTCCGAATTTACTACACAGCCACGATAGTACTGGTACTGGTACAACAACGGACACATAGACCAATGAAACGGAATTGAGAGCCCAGAAGTAAATCCAACCACCTACAGACAGCTGATCTTCAACAAAAGACCAAAGTCCATTAAATGGGGGAGGAGACAGTCTCTTTAACAAATGCGGCTGGCAAAACTGGATATCTATCTGTAGAAAAATGAAACAGGACCCATACCTTACACCATACACAAAAACTAACTCAAAATGAAACAGAGACCTAACTATAAAACCTACAACTATAAAGATCATGGAAGAAAAAACAGGTATAACCCTAGCGGCACAAAAACATGGCATAAATAGAATACCAACCATAACTAAAAATGCACAAACAGCAGAAGATAAACTAGATGAACGGGGCCTGCTAAAAATTAAATGCTTACGCTCATCAAACGACTTCTCCAAAAGAGTAAAGAGAACCTACAAACGGGGAAAAAATTGGCTACGACATATCTGATAAGAGGTTAATCTCTAAAATATATAGAAAACTTCAACACCTTAACAACCAAAAGACAAACAATCCAACTGATAAATCATCAAAGGACACAGACGCTTCTCCAAAGAAGACATTCAGGCAGCTAACAAACACATGAAGAAATGCTCGTGATCATTAGCCATTAGAGAGATGCAAATTAAAACTACAATCAGATACCATTTTATCCTGACATCAATGGCACTAATCAAAAAAACAGAAAACAACAAATGCTGGCAAGGTTGTGGGGAGACTGGAATTCTTATACACTGCCGATGGGAATGTAAAACAGTACAACCACTATGGAAAATGATATGGTGCTTCCTTAAAACGCTAGAAATATAAATACCATATAATCCAGCAATCTCACTCCTAGGTACATACCCTAGAGAAATAAAAGCCATGACACAAATAGACATATGCCCACCCATGTTCACTGCAGCATTATTCACAACAGCAAAAAGATGGAAAAAACCTAAATGCCCCTCAATGGATGAATGGAGAAACAAACTGTGGTACATACACACAATGGAATACTACACAATGATAAAGAATAACAACAAATCTGTGAAACATCTCAAAATATGGATGAATTATGTCTAGTGAAATAAGTCAATCACAAAAAGACAATATGGTGCCAGACTACTATTAAAAAAAAAAAAAACAAGGAAAAGTTTACGCAGAGGAAAAAAACTTTCTTTGATGGTTACTAGGGAAGGGAAAGGGAGGGAGGGTAACTACTAAATAGATAGAAGACACGTGGTAATACTGGTGAAGGGAAAGGCAATACACTCTCTGGGGGAAGTCAGTACAACATGTCAACGGCAAAGGAAGACATTGAGATGAACACAAGAACAAAGGGCAACTACAGCAATTACTGTAACACAGACAATCGTGCAACAACAGTATTAACAAACAATAATCTACAAAGAGATACACAAGTAGATAGATATGCTAAAGAGGCATTGGAGGATGTAAGGGAGCGCACCCACCTGCAGATACAGGTTAGGTTGTGGATATCTCTACATACATATTTGTAGATGTTGCATGTATACTAATATAGACAATAGAACATACAAGGTGCATAGTCATGCAAACTTCTTATGCACAACCAAACACATCCTGGGGTGAAGACACTAGGCCTGAAGGCTAAGGACCATAGACTCGGGGGACATCTATGTCAATTGGCATAACATAGTACATAAAAACAATGTTCTATATCCTACTTTGGTGAGTAGCGTCTGGGGTCTTAAAAGCTTGTGAATGGCCATCTAAGATACAACTAGTGCTCCCTTCCTGTCCGGAGTAAAGGAAAGTGAAGAAAACCAAAGACTCAAGGGTGCAGTTAGTCCAAAGGGCTAACCGACCACATGCACCACAGTCTATATGACCCTGAGACCAGGAGAACTAGATGGTGCCCAGCTACCACTACTGACCTCTCTGACCGGAATCACAAGAGAGGGTCCCGGACAGAGCAAGTGAAAAATGTAGAGCAAAAAATCAAATTCATAAAAAAAGACCAGGCTTACTGGTCCAACAGAGACTGGAGGAACCCCCGAGACTATGGCCTGTGCACAGCCATTCCTGGAAACCACCTTCCAGCCAAGCAATAGACAGGCCTAAAAAATAAATAATAACACCCAAAAAGAACGTGCATAATAGAACAAACAATTTGCCCAAAAGCAGAGACAAGAAGTCAGGGAGGGGTAGGAAAACCAGACAAAAGGAAACATAGAATCCAGGGTGGAAATGGGCAGAGTGCTGACACAGTGTGGGGACTGCAACCAATGTTACCGAACACTTTGTATACAATTTGTTGAATAGGAAACTAGTTTGCTCTGTAAACTTTCACCCAAAACACAACAAAATATCTTTTAAAAAAAGAGCAAAGGTGCTAATTAAGCAAAGACCTGTAGATTCTTGGGAGTCAGACTATAAGACAAAAATGCTAAGTCTTTAGAGTGTTTTCTGGATATTGCTTTCGAGCGTTTAAAAGAGAATAAGGAATATAATAGGAGTAGTATGAGTTGGTTTCTTTTTATGGTCATAAGTAAAATGCAATGGAAAAATGGGACAGGTTTTTATCCCAGGTGCCACAGTTGGAATCACAAGGAAGATCAGGGGCATTGTTACTTTACAGCAGTGGTTCTCAAACTTGAGCATGCATTAGAATCATTTAGAACTCAGAGGGCTTGTTAAAACACAGATTGCCAGTCTCACCCAATCAAAGTTTTTGATTTAGTAAGTCTGAGGTGAGACCCAAGAATTTGCATTTCCAGCAAGTTCCTAGGTGATGCTGCTGCTGCTAGTCCAGAAACTACACGTTGAGAATCATCGTTCTACGGCATAAAGCCCTTTTCTCTGGTAGTTAAAAGGCATGGTCGTGCCCATTATTAAATTGTAACACCGAAGTTCCAACGATGTTGTGTTTCTGTGCTCAAAGTCAATTCCCAGGTCAGCATAACCAGAAGCCTATTCCAATGAATGGAGATATATGGGAAGAGTAGGAGGAGTGGAGGTTGCCAGAGAGCCTAGAACTAGGGAAGAAAGAGGTCCATCTGCCCTATCCTGGTGCTGTTTCCAATCAAGGCTCTCACACATCAGACATTAAGAGAAAGACAATGGTTAAGAGAGTATAAAAGACCACAATTCAATCAAGCGTGGCTGCCAACTACAGAAAACTTTCCCAACGTGATCCCCCAAGACCCTTCGTTTATTCATTCCACAAATATTTCTAAGGCCCCTACAACATACCAGGCCCTATGCTAGGTACTGAGTTTAATTCAGAACAAAAGTTTACAAGGTTCCTTCCCTTCTGGGGCTTACATTTTAGTTGTGGCTGTTAATAATCATATAAGACAGTCTGTAAACCTGATTTGACAATCTGAGATCTCTGCATTTAGTTTGTGAGCTAGGTTGTCTCCACAAACAAAAACTAGGAAGCAGCCTTCCGAGGCCCTGCAGCCCTGACCACCGTCTGAGGTTTATAGGCCTGAATACAAAGAACACTAACACTGTCTAGAAATTGATGCCTGGAGAACTATAACTCTTCCAGAGTCAGAACTTCAAATGGTCAAGTAAGCAGAACTAGGAAATTACTTCACAACCAAGGATACTCTGTCCACAAGCAGCTGGTCTTACCCAGGGGCCCAGCTTGCAGGTGGCCTCGCTTGTTCCTTGCAGGATAGGATTGGCATCCGAACCCAATGTCCATGGTGCTGGACTGTCCGTGGCTGTGGTTAAGAGCTCAGGCCTTAGAGCCAGATCACTAAAATTCCAAATCTTCTGCCATTTAACAGTTGTAGAACCTTATTGATCAGAGCCCTGGTGGCTCAGTGGTTAAGAGCTCGGCTGTTAACCAAAAGGTCAGCAGTTCAAATCCACCAACCACTCCTTGGAAACCCTATGGGGCAATTCTACTCTGTCCTATAGGGTCACTATGAGTCGGAATCAACTGGACGGCAATAGGAATGAATGGTTTTTTTTGTTTGTTTGTTTGTTTTTTTTTTTTTTTTTGGTTTAGAACCTTATTGAGCTCTTTGGGCCTCAATGTTCACATTTGTAAAGTCATAATAATAATCACAGTCCTTGCCCCATATGGTGACTATGACAATCAACTGAAAATAAGGCATTTAAAGTGCCTAGCACAGAGCCTGGCACATAGTAACTATTCAGTGGATACTACCTAATGTTGCGTTTTCCCTCCTTCTAAGTGGGTGCTATCATTGCCGTTGCTCTTTTTGAATGCAGCTTTGCATATCAGATGTTTATAGGGGTAAAATTCACCATCATGGAGCAATGGTTAAGTGCTTGACTACTAACTCGATTACTAGCTGAAAAGTTGGCAGTTCGAATCCACCCAGAGGCGCCTCAGAAGACAGGCCTGGTGATCTGCTTTTGAAAGGTCACAGCCTTGAAAACCCTACGGAGCAGTTCTACTCTGTACACACCGGGTCCCCGTGAGTCGGAATCGGTAACTAACAACAACAACAAAGCAAAATGGCTTGATAGGATCATAACAGAAACTAAAAGCAAAAAGCCTCTGCCATCAAGCCAATTCTGACTCATAGCAACCCCGTAGGACAGAGTAGAACTGCCCCATAGGATTTTCAAGGCTGTAAATCTTTACCGAAGCAGACTGCCACATCTTTGTCCGGTTGAGCAGCAAGCAGCTGGTAGGTTTGAACTGCTGACCTTTCGGTTAGCAGTCGAGCGCTTTAACCACTGCGCCACCAGGGCTCCTCTAACAAAAACTAGAGGAGGAATAAACATCATGGGAAAATTATGGATTTTGAGGTCAACAAGCCGCACTGCCAAGTGGTCCTGGGATGTCACTTCCGCACAGAATAGCTAGATGTGCCTTAGGAGGCTGTCTGCTGGAGAGCCTGTGAGCATTCTGTCGTTGTCTGCATGACAGTTAAATTATGTCAGGATTGAGACTGTGAGTGTACAAGAAGGGGATGTGTCTCCCCACAAGGGGCAGAAAGAACTAGAGAAGTTAGTCCTGTCTGCCAACACTATAGGGAAACATGCCACCCTCAGTTTCTGCAGGGTAGGGGGCAGCCTTGTTCGTACCCCAAGTGACCCCTAGGACCCAACTATGGCGACCAGACAAATCTGGAACAATCATACTTCACAAAATGGAGTATAAACACTTTTCTAGGAGTAGCACTGATGTGCCTGGGGTAGTGGGAGTTTAGAGACGGAGGATGTGAAATTAATTAACTTGTACATAACTTAAAACATTCATTTTTTGTAATAACACAAGCACAGATATATTATGGAGTAGAATGAAAAAAATCACATGAAGTTTTAAAACATACCCCAGGATTAGGGGCACCACTGTCTTCAGGCGGCACCCTCTAGCCTCAACCTCACATTCTGTCGTGTGTGGGGGGTGTTATCTGCTATCTCTTTAGTTAGGGGAAAGAAGACCTGGTGGCGCAGTGGTTAAAGCACTCAGCTGTTAACCAAAAGGTCGGCAGTTTGAACCCACCAGCAGCTCTTCAAGAGAAAGATGAGGCAATCTACTGCCGTAAAGATTTACAGCCTTAGAAACCCTATGGGGCAGTTCTACTCTGTCCTACAGGGTTGCTATGAGTCGGAATCGACTTGACGGCAGTCGGTTTGATTTGGTTTGGTTTGGTTTGGTTTGGTTTCCTTAGGGGGACTGCAAGAGAAAGTTTGAGAAATCAGGATAGTGGAAAGAATGCAGAAGTAGACTTTAGAAGATACGGGTTCAAGCTGGAGGGCTCTGAAGCTTATTTCATTATCTTGAGCAATTCACTTAACTGATCTTGAGCTTCCTCATATGGTAAACGGGAATGTGCCTCACAGAATCCACCTCAGACTTGATGAGGGGCTCAAAACAATATCTAGGGAAGTACTCTACAAATACTCATTAGGATTATTAGTGAGATGGTCTACAGAAATCAGCTGCTTGGCATTTGGGGGCTGAAGTTAATCTGCTATAGTTCTGAAAATGTACTCAAAGTTGGTGGCAAGGCAGAAAAATAACAGCCCAGTGTGTTAACAGTTGAGTACACACTCGTTGCACAACCATCTTGTAAATTAATCCTTAGCAGGAGAAGCTGAAGGGGAGGAGAACTAGCCAAAATGAGATAAGAAGAAAACCAAGGGATGGCAAAACAGCCCAGTCAGTCCTGTCAATTTCCTACCCATGGTTGATTGAAGATGGAAAACAAGAGAGAGCCATCTACTAGAAGAGGGAGAAGGCAAGCAAATCCAGTTGCTTGTGCCTCACTGCCTGTGGAGTACTGTTAAAACCCCTGTGGCTGCGCTGAAGGAATCGCTGGGGGAATCTATGGAGGCTTCTTCTAGAGTGTTTCAAATACATCTCCTGTATTAGGCACTTGTAATTCAGTAACCCTTTTCCAAACCACACTCAAGACCTGAAAATAATATGTAGAACAAATGCTATCAAATGACATCATTCTTCTGAGTGACAACCGGGGTACACCTATCCCATGACCCCATTAAACAGGGTTGCAACCTGCTATTGTCCTTCAGTGACAAAACTGGTGGCACCTAGCACAGAACACTGCTTACACATAGCAGGCATGAAGCAAATATTTGTTGAATTAAGTACCTTATCTCCTATTTAATAGGTTAGAAAATTGTCAGCTTTTTTCACCAAAACTACCACCTTTTTCTTTTTTTTTTTTTTTCATTCAAACCCTTCCTGCAATGCAATTCCATCAAGTCTCTTAAATGCATATTAGCAGCAAGGAATTTACTTAAATTTAAAAAAACAAATAAAACTTCAAGGTCCCATCTGTGCAGTCATGGCATGCTATTGTTTGAAAACCAGAGTATATTATTTAACTTGGATGACAACCTCAGGGGGTAGCAACCCTGTCTTTCAGACTACACAGCTCTGAGCACACGAGGAGTGCTTGATAAATAACAGCACGTTTTAATTATTTATTTTTCCAATTCCAGATTTCTGGCAGCATGTGCTTACCCCTTGCTTGATTTCCAAGGCTCCTATGAAGATGGATAAACAGTTCTGTCACTTTCTCTTCCCCTCCCCATCCCAGCGCAAGTAGGAACACCTGATCAAGCCAAGAGGTGGCTTCTGAATGCATTCAGGACACCAGCTGGGTTTGGAAGGGAACTAAGTCCTCGAAGACCCAGTGGGTGGAGAGAGAGGCAGTCAAGAGAAATGTTTTGGCTCCATATATCTACACAGCTGTCAGATGGCAAAGCTTGGACTTCCCAAGTTATTACCTGCTGTGGAGCTTTGAGTTGTCTTGTAATTAACCCTAGAGACCAAGTGTGCCTAAATCTTGACAAAAGATTTAGTCTTTCAACAGAGAAGTAGATGGTGGTGATCTTGCCAAACTTGAACCATTAGATTATAAAGATCTAAAACAGACAGATATCAAATGTCAAATTATATGAGTATAACAAGACTAGGTCAGTTAGAAAGCAATATGTGTTATTTGTATATTTTTAAAAATGATACCAGTAACTAAACGAAGATGTCATCTGTCCCAGCACAGTCAAGAGGCAAGGAGGAAGATGCAAGTAACCATTGTATGCAAAAGCCCTCCCAGTGTTTTTCTCCCTGAAAAATAGGGCTAATATTTGCCAAAATATGCTTTGCAGAGAAAAGGGTTGGGGGGGGGGGGGAGGGTGTCTTTCTATACACATATTAATATACCTTACAGCCAAACCTCCCCTGTGTGGTTACACAATAAATGTACCAACACATTTTCCAAGTGGAGCCTTCTCTCCTTCCTCCTGGACTCTTTAAACAAAAACAATGGCAACACCTGTAGCCGTTAATTTCTGCTCTTTGATTTCTGTCCAGTTATAAAGGAGGCTCTCAGCAGGCTCCCCTCTCAGGAGCCATATGTGGAGTTGATGTGCCAGCAGCCTTGGAAGGGAAACAGCCTCCAGAGAAGTGCACAATAGCTCCATAATCCTCATCAACTGGACCCTCTTGAACCGCCGCTTAATTTTCTGGTCAGAGAAATGCCAATCTCAAGACTCAAACTGTGGCTGCCCTGGGAGCTCAGGGGAAGCCAATGTTGTTTGCCTGCTTCAGGCACAACGCAAGGGTGGTGTCTCTGGGCGGCGGGATCTAGTCCCCCAAGCTGCAGCTCAGGAATCGCCTGTAGCACCTCCAGCATTTTCCCTTGCTTGCCCCTCCAGGGTGAGGCTTTCACCCACAAAGCCACCTCCTGCCTCCCCATCCTTTCCCCTCAGCTGGAGACCACAACACACCCTCAGCAGATCTACAGCCCCGCCCCCTTGTACTGTTTCATGCTGAGGGTTCCGTTCCACCAAGCATCAGGCTTTTTTCCAGGCTGGCATTTACCCATGTTGAGCAGGGCACCAACTCTTCAGACCATATCACATGTGTTACTGTGTGTAGTGGGTGGGGCACAAAGCGTGAGGTGTGGCAGCAAGCCGTTTAGGTTCAAAGGCCTCTCTGCTGAGCGCAGTGTTTGGTAACTACTGACCAAGAAAGTCAAACCCACATACCCGCTGAGACTACACAGAAGGGTCAGGGCATGAACCTGGGGACGCGGTTAGCGTAAAGGGGCTGCGTGGGGAGGCTCAGTGCCAAACAAACGTCCACATTTGGACCGAGAAGGACTGCACTAGGATGCACTCACTAGAGTTTTGAGCCTAACTCCTACCCTTCCTCCGCCTTTTACATTCTTCCACCAGAAACCTTAGAACGTGCTTTAGAGTAGCCAGAGATCTCGAATACCGTTTGCGAACAGCCGTCCGGCGGCAGCCAGGGCTGTGTGAACCCGGGCGGGACCTGGTAAATACCAACCCCGGTCTCCCACCCGCTCTGCCTTCGCTGCCACGGCTCTCCAACCGGCGCGCTCCCGACGGGGTCCTGGAGGCAGGACTTACGCAGTTTTGGTCCGTCGTCTTGAAGTCCCGGCTGCAGTTACTGGCGCGCGCCTGGATCTCACTCATCCTGAAGAGGCAGAGCGCGGTGGTGGCGGGGGAGCGCCTCTCCTGGTCCTCTCCGGTGGCCGCGCTGAACACGCCCGCCCAGACGTCCAGGGCCTCCACCAGGCTGGAGGAGAGGAGCAGGCGGCGGCCATCTGGGTGACCGTGGCCGCAATCGAGGGCCGTCTGGCCCTGGAACTGCACCTCGGCTCTCTGTGCGATGCGCACCATGCTGGGCCAGCCGGTGGCGGCACCGCTGCTGTAGTTGTAGGGATAGTACGGGAAGTAGACGCTGCCGTTCCAGAGAAAGGCGTCCACAAAGTGAAGGCTGCCCGCGCTCTCGCTCAGCTTGAGGCGGCCCAGCTCCTCCGTGGGCAGGCTGCGCCCCTCCGTGTCTTTGAGAGCGATGGCCGTGTCTCGGTCGGACGCTGCCGGATTGCAGCGGCTCGCCGTCTCGGGCTCGGGCAGCACGTAGGTGGCGGCCACAGCCAGGTACCAGCGGTTCCTATCGCCCGCACGGTACACCACGCCAGCCGTCGAGCCCTGTGGGTGGCACGACACCACCTCTGTGCCGTTGCGAAGAGAGCTGCGATTCAGGTTGTCCAGGGGCCGCACCTCGCAGGCGCCCCTGTCGAAGGTCCAGCCGGTGAGCAGCAGCCCCTCGAGGCCGGCCGCCCCCTCGCGGTAGGGCAGCAGCAGCTTGCTGAAGCTGCTTCCCGGCCGGGGCCGCGCGGGGGGCGCCAGCGAGACGGGCTCTGTGCAGTTGCCCGCTTGGTCCCGGTACAGGCGCGAGAACCGGCGCTGCAGGCTGTAGTCCAGCTGGTCCAGGCAGCTGCCACTCGCCACGAACACGCCGTGCTCCTGGCTCGCCGCGATAGCTCCAATGGTTTGCTCCGACCGCCACACGGGCTCGTCCGCTCCCCAGCCAGGCGCTGCCAGAGCCAGCAGATAGGCGAGCAGGGGCAGCCGCGCGGCGGGGCGCGGGGCGCGCGGCGGCGCCTTCCTCCGAGAGACCTCCATGGGGCTAGGGGGGCCGCCCCCGGGCAGGGCGCGCGGCAACGGCGGCTCAGGCGCGCGGTGACGGAGATACGGGCGGCGGCGGCTCCTGCGCGCGCTCCAGCTCCCGCAGCCGCCCCATCCCCGCGGCTCGCCCGGGAAGGAGAGCTGGGAGGGCGGCGCGCGGCGGGCTCGCTCCGGCAGCCTGTGCAGCGGCGGTGGCGGCGGTGGCAAACCCTGCGCGCTCTGGTGCCGCTTCCTCCTCGCCCTCCTTGCCCGAGAGTTCGTCTGTGCAGCGCTGGCGCTCGCGGGGAGGTGCGGAGGGAAAGGGAGGGGACTGGCAGAGAGGAGCGAGGCGGGCGGGGAGGGCTGGAGAGGTGGGTGCGCTTGTGCGTTTCACTTTCCCATTGTGAAAGTGGAATGCAACTGGCCCCCTTCCTCATCTTCTTCCTCCTCCGCCCTCCGCCTCCTGTCCGCCCGCCCGCCCTCCCTCCACGCCCATCTCCCCTCCCCTCTAGATTCGGTGAGATAGGGAGGAGGGAAGTCTCGTAATTTGGGTTACTGTGTAGGTGGCCTCTTTCATCTATTCATAACAAAGCTGAGCCGCCTGCCGCTGCCACCGCGGCCGCCACCATCGCCCCTTGGCTCTCCCGGGGCTCCTGGGGCGCGCTAACGGCGCTTGGAGCAGGCTCCGGCGCTTGTCCGCCCGCTGGGCTGCCCCAACGCCCGGGTTTTGTTTACGTGAGCAGCAGGGAGACACCGAGGTGCCGGGAGCGGAGACTCAGGGCACCGAGGGGTTGGAGGGGAGGGCAGGGGCTCAGGCCATTGAAAGGCTGCAAGGGCGGCTGACAGGTGTGGAGCGGCGGGAGGGAGGCTCTCGGGAGATGCGGCCGGCCGAGGCCCAGGCTCAGGGGATCAAGGCGCCCCCGTGGCAGGGAGTGGGTTTCCCTGGGCCAGAGGAGTGAGGTGGGAGAAGGGCAGGCGCCAAGACTCTCGTTCTGGACAATTCCTGGGGCCGGAGCTTTCATATTTGAAAAGGTTCTCTAATCTCCCTTGGCGACGGAGTCCCAGGCTCTCCAACCTAGCACTTGGAAAGTTCTGCTCACCGTCTAGCTTTAACCATCATAGCTAACATTTATTGAGCACTTACTGAGTCCTGGGCCCTATTCTGAATTCACTACGTGGATTAAACCTCATTTAATGCTCATAGCAATCCTATTAATTACTGAATTTTATTATCATGCCCATTTAGTAGTCGTGAAAAATTACGGTGGAGAGGTTATGGAACTTTCTGGAATCCTACTGCTGGTAAACAGCAGAGCAGAATTTGAACCCATATCTGGTACCAGGGCCGCTTCCATACGCTGCTCTAGCCAAGTGACACCTGTGGCCATTACAATAACCTCCACAGGTCATTCTCTGCGGCTGGATTGAAAAGCTCGCCAAGTTAAATGCTCCAATATGCCTCACACTCCCCACCTCATTCTTCTAATCTTAGAGCCAGATAGCTTTCTTTCTCTAGAGGTTTTGCTTCTGTCTCCTTTCCTTTTAGAACCCCTGAGGCACGACCACCTCACCCAGGAAGCAAATATCTGCTGGGTTGCCTCAAAGTCCCCAAGAATTTCCAGAGCACAGCAAATTCGTTCCTGATTTCTCAGAAAGGGCCCTTCCAGAGGAGGCACAGATGCCTCCCAGCTTCCTGAGGCAGCCGGAGTCATCCACCGGCACCCTCAAAGTCTGGCAGAAGTACTAGGGGTGCACTAGGAGCGTCCTAAGGACTCTCACTGCATCCTTGGGAAATAATCTCTGTCCCTTCCCAGGCTATTTCCAGGCCAGAGACCCCAGGCAGAGGGATTGGTTGTTGCCCTTTCTTCCTTCCCCTCCAGTTCCCCTGCTCCTACAGAATGTTTTGGGAAGGGGCTGGGGAGAGTGGGCTTGCTCCAAATGCTGAGTCCCCCTGAAGGAGCAACTGTTGCAGGTTTTAAACTTCTGCAACAGTGATTCAAGTTTTCCCCAATGCTGGAAGATAAGGCAGAAGCAGGTGCCCTAGACAGTTTAAGGAAAGAAGGGTGAGGTGAGAAAGAGGCAGAGAAACATGAGTTCCTGCCCTGGTTGTGCAGTTAAAGGATCATATCGTTCAGCAGTGGCTCACATATCTGAACTAAGAGCAGCCATCTTTCCACTCATAACCCCCTCATTGGAAACTAGTTAGCATGACATTTGCCTGCCAGTAGGTAGCAAACGCTTTCTCAGGAGATATAAGGCCACCCTTTCTGTCATGGTGGTGGTAGTTGGGGTGTTGGTGAAGAGAGCGGAGGAAGAAGGGGAAAGGCCTCAGTTACTGGACTGACGTTAATCAGGAGATCTTAGGTGAAGCAAATAAGATCCTTTATATGCTTCAAAATAATCAGGCCTCACTCCTGCCAACCCCCGTCTACCTGGAATATTTTAAGAACATCTACACTGCTGGAAACTGAAAAAGTAGTATCTAAAAAATATCTACCGACGCTCATAGAACCCTTCGCAGCATAGTAGGGGATTTACGTGCTGGTTTTTTGCACAATTTTCCCCGTGAATGATGAAGAATACAGTGAACTTCACTGTTGTCATGAGTCAGCTGTGGCAATGTTGTTATGTGCTGAGAAGCAACAGTTCAATTCCATTCCGGAGATAGTTTTACTTCACTGGTAACCAAGTAATTTCTCTAAGTCCTGTAGAGTTGTCACAATCAGTAGCAGACCATCTTGGGAGCTATTTGGATTAAACATACTCTATGGTGCAGCATTTTGATCACTACTCAATTCATTGCTGCCTCATTTTGAAAAAGAAACATCATCTTAAAAATACTAGCAGCAAGAAGTATAAATGGCTCTGGTAGCTACAATGCTTTGCTACTCTACTGGAAATGTAAACCTCAGTCTTGAGAGCAGGCTTCCTCTCCCCCACCCCTCCCCATTTAACCGTGTGCAGACTCCTACTGGAGAAAAAAAAAAAGAATCTGTGCCTACTTTTCGGCAAAAAGTCGGAATGGAGGAAACTAGAAAGCATATAAATATTCCTTGCCCATGTCTACCCCATTTTCTACAAACACGGTTGCCCCTTTCCAATTTTCTTGTGTGCTAAAGCTCCACCTTCGGGATACAAGTTCACGTTTGAAAAGTGTGAGAAACAAGAACCACTGAAAAAATATTCAGCTATGTGGGCTCCATATCTCTTTGATCTTTTTTCTTGGACGCTGCCATCTGGCAGAAGGATGCAAGCCACACCGGTGACAAAGCTTCCCTCTCCAACTGACCAAGCCCATCTTGTTGGGTGTCACTTACAGCACATTTTGGAACTCCGTGTAACACAACTGGCTAACACCCAAGAAAAAAGAAGATGGTGCAGATTTATCCTCCAGACAGAGGCCTGCTACCACGGAAACAGGCCGTTCGATCTGATTCCGAGCAGTTTTATTTGCAGCATTCACTAGATGGGAAAGTCTTCATAATGAGAAAATAGCAACTCCCTCAGGCACTGAAGGCAATCTAGGTTAACCAGACCATCCACAATCAGACTCATTTCTACTGGACTAGAATTTATAGATGCGTTGGTTTCCTGCTGAGGCTCAGGACATTAAGAACTGTTCAGTATGCAATTGGTCACAGTCACAAGATGGCTATCATTGGGGCTTCAGTTTTCTTTCTCAATTTTTTTGTTTAAATCTGTCAGAGGTCCGTAGAAGTGACTAGACTGGAAGAGATCTCCAGAACCAAGAATATTAGCTCTGATGGTCAACTCATTCTCTCTACTTGTGTACATGTCTATAACCCCCTGGGCAGTACTTGGGAAACACCACCCACTGATTCCAATATTCTCCTTCTAGGACTTCAGACAGACCACTTCCTTCTCAACAGGTTTGCTCAAATCTATGTGGTCTTCAACACTGAGGCCCTACTCAAAGTTCCTAGCCCCTTTTAGTGACTGACAAGACAAGAGATAGAAGCCAGCCTCCCTTCTAGTCTGCTGTTGAGTAGATGGTTGAAAGTAGATAAGATGAAGTTTGAATTAATGCTGAGAGACAAGTTGAATGCAGTTCAGTCAACATGAAAAGTTGGTCAAATGGAGCACAGTTAAGATGTGGCTGAGGAACTCAGTGCCTTGTTCTCTCTGCCCACCAGCATGGACCTAAGCAATAGTTGAGCATTCTTACATTTGGTGATGGTGCCCTGGTGCCTTTGGTTAAAGTGATGACGGCTCAGTAATGTTCCTTCAGTAGGTGGAACTTGGGTTCACCCTCAACATTACAGTTGTTGCCTTTTCCCACATCATGGCTTAACAGTTCACGGTTGCTCATGAGCTCAGTTACAACTGTAGATGGAAGTGTAGAGTGGGACATACAAGGAAACAATTCTTTACTCAAGTGTCTTAGTTCCTTAGTGCTACCATAATCTAAATACTACAAGTGGGTAGCTTTAAAGAACAGAAATTTATATTCTCACAGTTGAGGAGGCTAGAAGTCCAAATTCATGGTCTCAGCCACGTTGATTCCTTCTTTGTTAGTTGTTGTTAGCGGCTGTCAAGTCAATTCTGACTCATGGCGGCCTCATGTGTGCGGAGTAGAACTGCTCCATAGGATTTCCAAGGCTGTGACCTTTTGGAAGCAGATCTCCAGGGCTGCCTTATGAGGCGCCTCTGGGTGAGTTCAAACTGCCAGCCTTTAGGCTGGTAGTCAAGTGCTTAATCACTTGTGCTACCGAGTGACTCTCCCTGTTGACAGCCCTGGGCATTCCCTGGTTCCCTTGTGATCCTCATATGGCATCTGTCTTTCCCAGTGTGTACATGTCTCTATGTCTAATTTGCTTTTTTTGTAACTCAGAAGTGATTAGATTTAGAACCTGCCCTACTCAGGAGTGTTCTAATTAACATAACAAAGAAAATGCTGCTTCCAAACAGAATTAGATCCACAGGTATAAGGGTTAGGATTCCAATACATATTTTTTTGGGGGGGAGAGGGGACACAATTTAATCAATAACATCAAGGTTCAATGACTTTCTTTAAGCTAAATTAGGGTCTTCATTCAGCTTTAGGGATGGATTGCCTATACAAAGAATGTAAAATGCCAGATGTTTTAGGAGATTGTGGTGTCTAAGCCATTGCACTGGCACCTGAGTACCCAACTTTTCACAGTATACACACAAAGTTTCTCTTGAATCATTTCTCCAAAGCATTTACCAAAACCATCTCAGACGTGAAAGGTCTGAGACCATTACCAGTTGAAAGAAAAATATGGCCAATCATCAGCCATTGTTGTGTTTTTCTCCACCAGCTGGAGTTCACCCTGCATGAAGTCCGCAAAATCATCCATAATTACTTCTTCAGATTTGGGGATCTCTGTAACTTGGCTGAGCAGCTTTTCTCTGATTTTCACAAGATTTGAGTCTGTCCCTGTTTGTATTTTCCTTGCTGTTCTTTTGGAATAAGGAGTCAAAGGGCATCAGGGACTACACACAAACTGTGGCCCCCTCTTTGATACAATGTTATTTCCTATGTCTCTGCTCTCTCATCCCAGCTTGGAGGCTCCCTGTCAGCGTAATCCCAGGCCCGATTCCTCTGATAACTGACAGCTTGGCATAAACCCATTCAAAGAGAAGAGCTGCCAGAAACTGAGCCCTTATATTAACAATAGCTCAAACTCTTGAAATGAATAGCAGGAGGTAAGATAAACACACAGATGACTTCTAAGTCACTTGTACTTCCGTTTCCTTTAGATTCAGACGGGAGATGCTCTGAGCTGACAATAAGGTTGCTGGACTTTGTGATGAGCGATCTGGTGCTCTCCACTAGGCTGGCGCCCCTTCTCATTCTTATGCCCTTGTCATTCTCTCGAAAATAGCCCTAACAAGATGGCTGAGAAACAACTGGCATCAACTCTGAGGGTGAGCTATTGTTATCAGGAAGCTGGGCATGTGGTCCCCAGGGTGAGAATAACCCCACTCATCACCCCCACTGGGGAAGGCACTGAGAACAAGAGGGTCCCAACAGCTCCCCGGCACCTCAGCATCATGCACCAAATCCCAAATGCAGAGTCGTGGAAGATTGAGCAGTGACCTCACCTTTCTGCCTCTTCTCTAATCTTTTCTACTTATTTTTTCTTTCCCATCTATGCTGGGCATTCTCCATTTTCTCCTACAGTCCTTTTGCCATTCTTCTCCACCCAGCTGTATGCAGAAGTTTGACATTTATGGATTTCTCCCTTGCTTTTTGGCTTCTGGTTGGATTCAGCCAGTGGGCGGCCCCAGCAGGAAGAGCCAGGAGTGGGTGAGTAAGATAAAGTGTAGATTTTATTCCCCCAGCTCTCCCCTCTACTGATGTTCAGGATGGCAGTGTCCGTGTCCCTCTCAAAGGGACTGCGCCTATGGGCAGTCCTCTTGCACAGCTACAGCTATAGCCACATCCTTCTCTGGGTTCAATAACCGTATCCTCACCTCCTCCTTCAGGCCTAGGAGAGTCAATGACTCTTGCTGTTACTAGTTCTTGCTGGTCTCCCTTCATCCTGTCCACACTTCTGGTCCCTGCATCAATGTATCCATTTGAATGTCACCTCCTTCTTTCTTGCCAGAACCGTGACTAATAAATCAACCTACCTCCAAACATGGATCCCAAACCAAAAAAGTTCCAAAAAACCAGTTGCCGTTGAGTGGATTCTGACTCATGGAGACCCCACATGTGTCAGAATAGAATTGTGCTGCATAGAATTTTAAATGGCTGATTTTTTAGAAATAGATCACCAGACTTTTGTTCCAAGGCATTTCTAGGTAGACTTGAACCTTCAACCTTTCCATTAGCAGCAGAACACATTAACCATTTGCACCACCAAGGGACTTCAACCTGAATCCAGAACTGACTGAAATTGATGCCTAAGCCCTTACATTTTGTTTGTCCATTGATGGGAAGCATGAAAGACTGCTAGACACAATGGAACTCTTAATCTGTCTCCCAATATTTTGTACCCCAAAATATGGCAATGGATAAAGCTATATTTTCATTCCCTTTGCACAGGCTTTCCTACCGACGTCAACCTGGTGACAGAGACACATGGAAACCTGACTGAGTAGGATTATTTTTTCCCCCCAGCTGAATAATAAAACCAAAAGAATCTTAAAAGTAAACCAGGAACTCCTGGGGGCTAAGGGTTCAGAAGGTGGTAGGGGGCAGTGATGGTTATGATCCCTAAAATAACTGCTGAACATTTGAAGTATATTTTCAAATAAGAGACAAAACTGAACATACTGTTTTTTTTTCCTTTTTAGATATTTCTCCTTAAGTCTGAGTGCCAGCAGGCCCTTCAATAGAGTCTAGAAATTCCATTTTTATTCATTATTACCAAAACAGGACTGCTAAGAGGTTGCCATTACTTCCTCATCTCCAGACCTAACCCCATCCACCCCCTACTAATATTTAAAAGGTGAATTGGATATTCTAGGCTCCCTCACTGCTCAGGAGATACCTATGTATTAGAAATAGAAACCATCTTGAGTTCTAAAGATGTTGTTTTTTAGAGGGTACTTTGTTTTCACCCTGCTATGACTTATGCTCTTTAATCATCTGACCCAGCCAATTTGAAACCCGACTCCCCTCATTTATTGGACATTCTTAATGGTGATTAAATATTTACGCCATCAGAGGCTTTTTTTCCCCCTTTTTCCACCATGAAAGCTGCAAATTTGGAACATTCAGGAACTTTAATTGTGAGGAAGGGCACACTTATATTCATAGTCAAACAGGCAAAGATGCATTTCTGAGTCTCTTTTATTTGGTTCCAGGTGAGCAAGGAGGGGGGTGATGGTGAAAGGACAGGACTGTGATCCTAGTGGTGTGATGCCAGGAAACTGAATTTCCTGCTGACGGAAGACTAGAAATAACCAGAGCTGTTGTGAGGCCAATTAGAATTGGGTGGACTCAAGGCCCCCTAGTGGATGTCCTGTAGGACTGCTGGAAGCCCAACCACCCAGGACCTAGAACTTATGAGCCTGGGCTTCTCATTATTTCCAGCTGTGAAGTAGGTAAGTTTTGTACTCCGAGCCCTCAGAATCCCTTTATCTCCTTGGTAGTGTTTTTCCTAGCCATCCTGTCCCATTGGGCAGTTCAGCATAATGGTTAAGAGCGTGGGCTCTGGAATGGGTCACCTTAAAGGGTTATCTCTGCACAAGGGCACCCAGTAAGGGGGCAAAAGGGGCTGAAATCCAATCTGTCCTCTGCTCACCAACCCCGGAACCTTGGCATGGGGCTAGGTGTGCCCAAAGGACCAGGCGCCATTTTCTTGGTACAAAGGATCTGTAGGCTAGCAGTGGCTCTAGACAAGCCTGGGTTCCAGTCCCAGCCTCACCACTTAATAACCATGTGGCCTTGTGCTCTCTGAGTCTCAGCATCATCATTGTAGACTAGAAATAATAACATCTACCTTTTGGGGCTCTCATGCATATTAAATGAGATGATATGTGTAAAGCATTTAACACAATGTCTGACACACAGTAAATGCTCAATAAATAATAACTGATCATATTATTATTACCATTGTTAGACACCAAGGATCTCAAATTCCATCGTTAGGAAAGAATTTAACTAACAATTCTTAGATACATGTTTCTGTCTAGTACTGAGCACATTTCTTTGGGATTCTTCATTTATTCTTTGGAATAACCTTGTCAAGTATTGGTACCTCATTTTGCAGGTGAGCAAACTGAAGTGCAGAGAGCTTAATGACTTGCCAAGTTCACATAGCATAGCGAGTTCGAGCTGGGCTTTGAACTCCTTCTTCTGGCCAAGTCCATGGCTTCTCCATTAGATTTGCTGATGGAAGCTCCCACAGTATGGCATTAGTGGCTGACCACAGTTAATCTGTTACCTTCCCTGGTTGTTTTGTTAAAGCAGAGCTGGGACTCTGTCCTGAGAATCTCTTCCTCCACCAAGTTCTTCCTGCCTTCCCACTGATTCCTGCTCTCTGGGTGTTCTTGCTTGTTCACACTTCACCTATTCCACTATCCTCCTGTATATTCACTATTTATTTACCTGCCTCTCGTCTCTACCAGGGAGTCCCTGGGTGGTGCAAACGGTTAACTTGCTGGGCTGCTAACCAAAAGGTTGGATGGAGGTGTGAGTCCACTCAGAGGTGCCTCAGAAGAAAGGCCAAGCAGTCTACTTCCAAAAAATCAGCCATTGAATACCCTATAGAGCACAGCTCTACTCTGACACGTACGAGTTCGCCATGAGTAGAAATCGACTCGACCTCAAGCGAGTGGTTACCTCTACCAGACTGAGTGCCTTGAGGGCGAAGAGAGGAATGCTCCCAGACATTAAGAGTGGGTGTGTTTGTGGGTGGTGGATGCATCAAAACCAGCTAGAACAGGTGAAGTGCCAGATCTATCAGACTCTGTCGGAACTGCATTTAAATCCACATCTGTTATTGGTGGATGAGCTGCTCAGAGCTGAGTTAATTTGTGCATCTGTAATGGATGTGGGATTTCCAAATGCCACAAGACACAGGGCAGAAAACTAACGACAGAGAGAAGGGTGGAAGGGCTTTGGAGAGATGGAGTGCGTGCAGGGACAGCAGGAGACACATGGCAAATACTGAAAAAGAGGTGAGAATATGATTTAAAACACAGAGGTTTAAATATTAGAAGCAAATAGAAGGTAGGAAGCAGGAAAGCAGATGGCGATGATGTAACTGTGCTTGGGAATATTCCTTTTATGCAAAGGATGAATCTCTATTTTAGAAATATTAAACTGTGGGGGTATATTGCTTTAAGAAAAGTTAAGATAGGAAAAGTCAGACTTTGGAATAGATGTATTAGAGGATAAGCATTCTCATTAGCAAAGCACTACTTGTTGTCTATCAGATGTATACCTCAGGGATACTGTGAACTAAACGTGTGTGAGAGAGAGAGAGAGAGAAAGACACTAGATTAAGGGCCATAGCTATAGTGCAAAGAATGCAAATGGCAATGGTATCATTTCTCTTTTTAGATACAAATCCTATCTTTCCAGGTAGACAGACTTTCAGCCTTTCGAAGAAGGGGATCTGTGTTATTGATGTTATTAGGAACCTGAGATTACAGGCAGTCCCAGGTTATGAATGTCCAACTTGCATACTACCCGTGGTTAGGAGCCAACCCCCATAAAGCCTATTATTCGAGGTACATACAATGCTTCCTAATAACAAATGGGCACTACTTTGCAATGCGCATCAAAACATTATTATTATTATTACAGTATTATTATGTTAAAGGTGTTTTAATGTATCTGGAAGAGTTTCTTTAATGTTTTTTATGCATAGAAATGTTCACTGTGTACTATATACTAAGACAAACATTTGACTAACTGATGTTAGATGCAAACTGTACTTAACTGTTGCGACTTATGTCCAAATTTGATGTAAAGACTGACTTAGGGATGGAACTCGTTCATAATCTGGGGACTGCCTGTACTTGATTCAGAATGGAAGGATATTCAGAAAACATGGCTGGTTGTATGTGAATGAGACCGATCAAACCAAACTAAAAACCAAAAACACAAAACCTAACTTATGAATCCTCATTTTACCTGGTCCAGGAGGGACCCAAGGGGTGACAGCTCAAACTCCTGCAAAAGGTATGCAGTTAGCATGAAAGCATGGAAATAGGGGCCGCAGGGGAGTAGGTGCTACACTGCTGGTAGTGGCACTGAGCAGAACCCCTTTCTGGTCCATTTTTCTTTACATAGACTGTGTTTCCCACAGCAACAGGTTGGTAGTAAAGGTCCCTCTGGCTGGTATGGAGGGTTCTATAGCCTCATCACACAAAGCCCAAAGATGTTGACTATAAACTGTCCCCGATGAGCAGACCTTAGCCCAGATAACTCTGCCAGCTTGAAACTTGTCCAGCACCTAAAACTTATGCTTATATTTTGCTTCTTACCACCATGATTGTCAAACCAACAAGTAGTTTTTAAAGGACTTCCACATGTAGGGCCTTATGCTAAGACCTAGTCTCTGGGTGATGCACACGGTTAAATGCTAGGCTACTAGCTGAAAGGTTAGTGGTTCAAATCCACCCAGAGTGCCCCAGAAGAAAGGCCTGGCAATCTACGTCCAAAAACTCAGCCATTCAAAATCCTATGGAGCAGTTTTATTCTGACACATATGAGGCTGCAATGAGTTGTAATCAACTCAGTGGCAACTGGCTGGTTTGTGCTAAGAGCTAGGGCTATACTTGGTACTGTCTTCCATTTTTAGCAATGGAATGTTTACATTTCTTCAAACAAGCCAGGCCCTTTCAAGCCTTCATACATTTGCATATGCTATATACTCTTCACCTCTTCTTTGACTTGCAAATTCCTATCCATCCTTCAAGGCCCAGTTCAAAACCCACTTTCTTTTGGGAGTCTTTCTTGAAGGCCTACTAGAAGCTCTCTACTAGACTATGAGCTCCTAAAAAAAATAGATGAAGAGTTCTAAAACTGAGTTCTAATTCCTCTTTGTGTCCCCAGGAACTCACACAGGGCCTAATGTATAACAAGTATTCATTCATCTATGGTCTTGAGTGTCTCTGAAGTGTCAGGCTCCGTTCTAGCAGTGTACACAATACTGGCCTGCTGAATTTGTTTAACTGAACTGATTCTTCCACTTGGTGATGGATTCTTTCTTCCGGACTTGAATAGCACTCTATTTGTAAGTCTATGCTAGCGTTTAAACCTTGTGGTTTTCTCTGTATGTTACACATTAGTAGTGCATATAGCTTTTCCACTCAGTTGTAATTTCCTTGAGGTTATGGATGTCATCTTATTCAGTTTATCCCTATAACTTCCTTTATGCCTCAAACTTTTTGTTCATTTACTCACTTGTTCTAGTAATAAATACTTTGAGAAACTACCATGTGCCAAGCATGGCTTGAGGGCTGAGGATGTGACAGTGAGCAAGACCAAGAGTCCATTCTTGTGCAGCTCACTCGACCTTGACAGAGTCAGTGCTCAATGAACATTAATTGAATTGAACTTTAAAAAGACTGAAAACCCCTGAAGGGTGGAGGTCATTCCTCGAGGTACTCACAGCCCCCAACACAAAGACTTACCCTGCTATAGGCATATTGTTATTTTTGTTGTTAGCTGCCATCCAGTCAGCCCCTGACTCATGGCGACCCCATGGACAATGAGATCAGGCCATAGTTATCCATAGGGATTTCATCGGCTGACTTTCCTAAGTAGATCATCAGGCCTTTCTTCCTAGTCTATCTTAGCCTGGACACTTCCCTGAAATCTGTTCAGCAGCATAGCAACACGCAAGCCTTCACTGACAGGCGAGTGGTGGCTGAGCTTAAGGTACATTGGCTGGGAGTTGAACCCCGGTCTCCTGCATGGAAGGTGAGAATTCTACCACTGAGCCACTACGGCCCTCATATTGATTAATTAGTGAGTTATCTCTGCAGAGAGAGAGAATATGAAAGGAGAAAACAATACTCAGTTTCAAAAAATATGATTAATATGGAGGAGCAACCGCTGACTGCAAGTCTGAGCATTGCATTTGGATTATTTGTTAATTTACAGCACCTTTCAAACTTTGAAAATGGCTTTGGGTGAAAACGGGAAGAGTCTTATACTGTAATTATGTTAGACAAGCTTATAATAATTATAATAATTATCAACCGAGTGCCAATAATACTTTAAGAACTCCACCGAGCGTAAAGATCACACTAACGCCCAACAGGTATTTAAAATTAAGCTTTTTAAAATTGAAAGGGCACAGATTCAGCATTTTCTATTTTTAGTCAGCAAAGATTTTGAAAGATAAATATTTGTCTTTTCATGGAGAAACTTCTATTTATAATAAAAACTTTCATCTAAGATGGTTAGTAGATCCCTTCTCAATCCACAGAGAATTTAAACAATGATCCTCTTTAACATAGTTTGAATGGTATTCTAACTATTTGAAAAATAGGACAAAATACTAGAGCTCTGAGTCCTGTCAGAGTGGAGGACTCACTCATCAATAGACAACCAAATTTTCATGGATGTATCATTCTACCATGCATAGAAAAGACAAAGCTTTGACATACCCTAAGATGCCCCCTAGTGGATCTAAAAGGTACTTGATAGGAAAAAAATGCACATATACACTATCTGATGGTAGCTGGTAGGTACTGTGGTTTACAAGCCTTCATTCCTCCCTAGCATCTGTTCCTGAAAGTTGAAAGTATGTCACCGATTAATAAAGGTTTGATTAGCACTGCTCTTTCTTGCTGGTATCTGTAGTAATTAAAGTGTCTGCTTGCAGGCTTGCAAATGCAGCATGAAATTACAGTTAGCCCTAGAACAGAGCAGTAGGGTGAATACTCCTAGAAACAACACCACCTGATTTCCATAAGACACTCCCCAAATCAAATTAGCATCTGTAACTATTTTGGTCCAAACTGACATGGTGTCTTCATCCAAATCAGGAAAAAGATTGGCTCTTTTCAGAGAATCTATTATTATCTATGTCCTGGTGGCCAGCTACTTAAAAAACATGCTCCCCCCCTCCCCAGTATATCATCCCAATCAGATTTCTGGGTGTCAGTCTTTGTCAGGTCTTTTGACAAATTCCCACCACTCATTATGAGTGACGTTTATGAATTCATTCCATACACATTTGTTGATTACAGACACAGGTTGGGGTACCAGAAGGTGAGGAAAGAGAGGAAACGATTATGAGTAAGACACAGTTCTTGACCTCTGAAAAGCTGATAATCTACTCTGACATGTCAATTTTCTGTCTCTTTCAATGACTCCTTGTCCTCATTGTACTCCTTTAAATACTGACGTTACATCAAAGAACCCTCCAGGCTCTTTTTCTGCTGTCGCAAGATGGCAGCCACAGCTGCAAACATCCTATCAGTTTTCAAGGAGGAGAAGGGGATAAAGATTTCTTCTAGCAAGGCTCTGTCTTTTTATCTCCAAAGGCACGTCCTCCCAGCCAACTTCCCCTTACATCTTGTTGCCCAGAACCCAGTCCCCTGCCCACCTTATACCAACCACTGGCAAAGAGAAAGGAATGGCCATGACTGGTTCATGACTGGGTCATGAGCCTTGAGGAGGAGCTTATCTTCCTTTAGATCACCCCATATACAGTCAAGGGTGCTGTTAACTGGGAAGAAGGAGAGAAAGAACGCAAGAGAGGAAATGGTTACTGGGTAGGTAAATGTGATGGTTAAGGTTATGTTTCCACTTGGCTAGGCCATGATTCTGAGTGGTTTGGTAGACATTATGTAATCATCCTACATTTTGTGATCTGATGTGAGCGGCCAATCCGTTGAAAGGGGAGTTTCCTTGGGAGTGTGGCCTGCATCCAGTATATATGAATGTTCTGGGAAAGCTTGCTCTCTCTCGATCCTGCATTCGCCTTGTCATCTTCTGACCTCTGGTTCTTGGGACATAAGCCAGCAGCCTGCCTCAGATTTTGGTTCATCAGCCCCTGCTACCACGTGAGTCAGGAGAAGCCTCCAGTTTGCCTCTGACCCACAGATTTGGTACTTGCCAGCCTCCACGATTGCATGATCTATTTCCTTGAAATAAATCTCTCTTTATATATTTATATATCTGCTTCACTGGTTTTGCTCCTCTAGAGAACTCAGCCTAAGACAGTAAAGAATGCAGTCTACCAGTTCTATACTGAAACATCTGTAGTTCTCCACTCCTGGAAGGTCTCCACCTCCCTCTTCCCATTGGCTAAGTCCTACTCAACCCCCAGGCTCCCACTCTAGCATTTCCCCTGACACTAACTCTCCACAATTGACCCATCCCTCCTTGGTTCCATCACCACATCTGACACATCCCCGTACATTTTGCTCTAATTACTCTGTATTGCAATATTTATTTGTCTATTGTCCCTGTGGCCCTGGGAGAAGTAGTTGCATTATATTCATCTTTGTCTCTAGTGTCTAGCATAACACCTAGCACACAGTAAGTGTTCAATATTTGTGGAATAGCTGTCACATAAACGAATCCAAAATAGAAAATAATCATGCTAGCGCTGGCATCTTCAAGCATGCAGTCCCACTAAGTATGCACAGTAGACAGCTATTCAATTCAGCCACACGTATTTATGGCAGGTCTACTGTCTGCCAAGCACCAGGGGCAACACAAGAGAAGGATGACAGATTCCTTGAACTCAAAGAGCGAAAGCACCGGAAAGATAACAAACAATACAAAATAGCATCCGATAAGTGGCTCATTGGAGCTACAGGAGTGCAGTGGCAGGGAGGAGAAAGAGATTGGGACAGGGATAGCATGGTAATTAAAACCCGCAGGTAATCTGCCCATCCCCAACTTCTTAGTAATGTAGGAAAATTGTCAGATTTGAATGCCATTTCCTCTGGGGGCCCAGCCTATCTGTCAGTACACCTGTGACCCAGTAGTAAAAAAAAACACACGGCAAACAGGTAAGGAAGAAACCAGGAGAAAAGCGGACCTTGGAAATTCGCAGCTGCGAGAGTCAGCTCTTGAATAGCTGAAAGCTGATGAAGTTTTAACCAGCGATTTGAAGATCAAATGAGTCCGTATTTCACGATTGTACTGCATTTGAGGATTTTGTTAAGGTGTGTCATTGGAATAGAGGTATCTCATTTTACTGTGACAGGCCCAGTAAAATGCACTAAGTGGGTCATTTAATAGGCCCTTTGCTGAATGGAAGCTGTTTTTTTTTTATTTTTTAAAAACTTATTGTGGTAAAATATATATAACAAAATGTTTGCCATTTTAACCATTTTTAAGTGTGCTATTCAATGACATTAATTACTTTCACCATGTTGTATAACCATCACCACTATCCATTTCTGAAAGTTTTATGTTCCCCCAAGTAGCACCTCAAAACCCCATAAGCAATAGCTCCCTCTTTCCCCCACCACCTACCCCTGGTGGTGCACTTGCCTCTTCTAGATATTTCATATAAGTGGGATCACTCCCTTTCATATAAGTCCTTTTGTGTCTGACTTATTTCACTTAGTGTAATATTTTCAAAGTTCATCCATGTCATAGCATGTATCAGAATTTCATTTCTCTTCATGGCTGAATAATATTCCTTTGCATGGATATACCACATTTTGTTTATCCAGTCATCTGTTGATGGATATTTGGGGTATTTCTGCCTTTTGGCTATTGGGTATAATGCTACAATGAACATTGGTATGCAAGTATCTGTTTGAGTCCCTGCTTTCAAGTCTCTTGGGTATTTACCGAGGAGTGGAATTGCTGGATCATTTGGTAATTCTATGCTTAACTTTTTGAGGAACTGCCAAATTGTTTTCCACATTGATTGCACCATTTTACATTCCCACCAGCAAAGCACGAAGCTTCCAATTTCTCCACGTCCTCACCAACACGTGTTAGTTTCTGTTTTTCTGATAATACCCATCCTAGTGGATGTGAGGTTGGAAGCAGTGTTTTTGCAATGGGGCAATACTGAAAATCTTCTAAAGCAGTGGGGACAACACTGAGAGTTTGCTAAAGGGGTTCTTAACCTTTTTGGGGGTGCCATGGATCCCTTTGAGAGTTTGGTGGAGTCTATGCATGCTTCTCAGAATGTTTTTAAATATATTAAATAAAGTCCCTGGGTGGAGCAAACAGTTAAGTGCTCGACTACTAGCCAAAAGGTTGGCGGTTCAAACCCACCCAGAGGCACCTAGGAAGACAGGCCTGGTGGTCTGCTTCTGAAAGGTCACAGCCTTGAAAACCCTATGGAGCAATTCTATCCTGCACACATGGGATTGCCATGAGTTGAAATGGACTCGCAACCAACAACAATAAAGGAAGCCAATTATACTGAAATGCAGTTACAAAATAATTGACATGGTAACATATGTGCGTCTTCAGTAACATTGTAAATAAGATCTAGGAGCACCTCTAATACTTAATCATGATCTGAAGTAGTGATCAGTATAGTATCTGAAACAACTATTATGTGATTTGAAAACATCTGTGATTTCTCTTGGTAGTGACAAAGTCACAGGTGCTGCTAATACAGCCCTGGTTTGTTGTCTACATTGGTAATTGAAGGAAATGTTACATTTTAGTTAGAAGGTAGAGAAAATAAAGTTGCAATTTTGTGTTACCATCCAAGTTCACAGATCCAGATTAAGAACGGCTGTTCTGAGGTTCTCCTACCTCAAGTTCGAGGGACCCAAGTTGAGAACTAGGATTGACATGTATTTTCTGCCATTGATGGGTGTTGTGAACTGAATTGTGTTCCTCCAAAATTTATGTTCAACTCCTAACTCCTGCTACCTGTGAACATGACCCTGTTTGAAAATAGGGTCTTCAAAGATGTTATCAGTTATATTAACATGAGGTCATATAGGAGTAGGGTGGGTCTTAATCCAATTTAAATGGTGTCCTATAAAAGAGAAGAAGAGACAGAGAGACAGGAAAGACAGCCATGTGACTATGGCGTTATGTTGCAGCTGCAAGTCAAGGAATACCTAGGGCTACAAGAAGCTGAGAGACAGAAGAAAGATCAACCTTCCTTTAGAGCCTTTGGGAAGAACATGGCCCTACTGATACCCTGAATTTGGACTCCAGCACTGTGAGACAATAAATCTCTGTTCTTATAAACCATGGCCACCCCATGTGTGTGAGAGTAGAACTGTGCTCCACAGGGTTTTCAGTGGCTGATTTTTCAGAAGCAGATCATGAGGCCTTTCTTTTGAGGTATCTCTGAGTGGACTTGACCCTTCAACCTTTTGGTTAGCAGCTGAGTGCTTTAACTGTTTGCACCAAGGAACCCAATTTATGGTGCTTTGTTAAGGCAGCCCTGGAAAACTAATAGGATGGGCACAAATCTAGGATGTACTTTCCCACCTATTCTGCTCCTTTAAAAGTAATAGATCATTAGGTAGGTTCAGCAGCAGGAAGAGAGAAAGGGCCCTATCAGGTTGCTGGTCAGAAAGACCTTTATTGAATTCATTCCCCTTTACTCTGCTTGGAATGTGGTTCTCTTAACACTGGTGTTATTGTGTTTTCTGCTGATTTAGTAGTTGCTGGATCTTTTACCTCCTCTTGTGGTGTTCCTGCCTCATAAGATGTGGGCATTTCAGATGTAAGAAATGATGCAGGAAGAAGAAATTCACTCTTTGTCTAGAGAAGCTGGATGACTGTTCATTGCATGAAGTTGCTCTTTGAAAATGGATAAGGGATAAAGCCAGACCCTTCTGGAAAGGGAATTTTGTACCAATTATGACGCTAATAAGGAACTCCTCTAATTTTTCATCTCTCTTTTCACAAATACAAAGCTCTAATCATAATTGATTGGGCCAAGTGCTCAGGGCCTGGTGTTTATTTCAGCACTAACTAAATGAGAAGAGGAGGAGGGAGGACAAGGGGAAGTGTCCTAAGGAAGAGTGGATCACTAGTTGATTATTGCAAAAATTAGTTTCTTTTCATCTTAGAAATAACACACTAGGCACCAATTCTTGTTGAGTAATTACTGTTTCATTTATTAAGTATATCCTCAAAGATTAGCTTCCATACCTGTAAATTTCAACAATAACAACAAAGGTAAAAATCTATGTGACAGTAGAAAAACCTATATATCTAATTAGGAAAAAAATCCAGATGATTTGGAAAAACAATTCTTAGACAAGATTTATGAGGGCAATGAACGCCAAAATATGGACTTGTTACTTCTTCATACTGAAAAGGCTTTTGACCAGTTACACACTTATTTTTAAAAAAGTAAACTAAGGTTAAGAACATACCTACTGGGTGGTATCTGTTGGGCTATAGGTTACATTTGTCCCAATCGGCAGCCACAGAATGAATCACTCCTTAATTTGTATTTCAATTATAAAACAAGCAGAGCATATATCCTATTATATTACAGCTATCTCTGTGTGTGTTTCTTTCCTGGATTTTGAATGTTTGGGAGCTGGTCTTGGCATCTCCAGGGCCATGCTAGGCAATTAGTAGGTTCCCAACAAATATTTGCTCAACTGAATGGAATTCAAAGAGATGTTGCTAACTAGGGAGGGTGTAGCAAATGATTTTTCTATAAGCCTGATCAGCAATGTTAAAAGTTTTTTGTTTTAGTTTTTTTTTCCTACCAATAACATGAACAGCGATTTCAAAAAATAAAATTAAAATTTGAAAGGAAGAGAGTCTAGTAAAACCAAAACCCATTGCCATGGTGTTGATTCTGACTCATGGCGACCCTATAGGACAGAACAGAACTGCCCCACAGGGTTTCCAAGGAGCAGCTGGTGGATTCAAACTGCCTACCTTTTGGTTAGCAGCCGACCTCTTAACCACTGAGTCTAGTAAGGAGGCTCTAAATTGGCAGTGGACACATCAGAGAGGAGTTCAGAAATGAACAGCATTAAGTGGCCAGGAACCTTAAAATGCTCAATATATGGTTGTCGAATAATTTGCTAATTTTAATAATAATAATGACCATTACTGCTTGCTGACTTGTGTAGCTTCCTCATCTGTAAAA
Organism: Trichechus manatus latirostris; assembly: GCF_000243295.1. Classification (NCBI taxonomy): domain Eukaryota; kingdom Metazoa; phylum Chordata; class Mammalia; order Sirenia; family Trichechidae; genus Trichechus; species Trichechus manatus. Next base: position 8,115,987 of record NW_004444055.1, on the reverse strand, counting down.
TGAAGACATGAAGTCAACCTATACCATGGGGCTGTTATAAAGACTAAATGAGTTAATGCGTATAGCTCACTTACAATAACACATGGCGCGTGATAAGTCTTAGTTATTATATATGCCAGCCTCCCTGGCTGACACAAATTGTTTGCGCTCGTGTACCAACCTAAAGGTTGGCAGTTGAACCCACCCAGTAGCATACAGAAGAAATGCCTGGTGATCTGCTTCCATGAAGATTACAGCCAAGAAAACCCCATGGAGCAGCTCTGCTCTGTAACACATGGAAGCTTCATGAATCAGAATCGACTTGATGGCAATGTTTTTTTTTGTTTGTTTGTTTTGTTTTGTTTTGTTACATATGCCCAGCATTGTGCTCACTGCTTTTCATCTCTTATAGTGAAAACAATAATGGAGCTAGGATGAAGAAATACTAAGGACTTGGGAAAAACGAGAAGGGGATAGAAATTTGTATCTAGATTTTTCAGCTCACAATTTTCTATGTATTATTGTGTCTGCTACCTGGAACAAGCTTCCCCAACTCTTCTTATGACTGGTTCTCTCTCACCCTTCAGGTCTCAGCTTAAAAGTCCTGCTTAAATGTGTCTTCCCTTTAGAGCATTTAATACCATTTGTAATGATGTATGCAATTCTTTGTTTACCTATCTATTGTCTGTCTCCACTGCTAGACTGACTGTTCACTCCACGAAGGCAGGAAATGGTTGTGTTTACGGATGACCCTCAGCTCCTAGCAAAGTGCCTGGCACATACCAGGTGCTCAATGAACGATGTATCCATGTGCCTATTGTAACAAAAGAAATGAAGGAATATATCAGGGTAAACAAGGTCACAGTCAGCCAGCACGTCATCTCCCTGGTCTTCAAGATACTTGCTTCTCGAAAGCACACCAGCACTTAGATAGTGTGCCCCCCTGCCCCCAGATTGCAATCAAACTTTTTATCCTCTTACAACTTCTTCCAAGATCCTAGGGTTTGTGCGTTGCACCTCCAGAGAAGTTTAAACCATCCTGCTACCACAACAATATGCTTCCTCATTTTGAGCAAGCTCACTAAGACAAAGGTGACATGAAGGGGGAGGTTACCCTGAGAGCATCTGGGATGTGAAAATAGAGGGAGCAAGATAGAATTTGAGGAGCTACTACCCTTCTAAGGAGCCCTGATGGTGCAGTGGTTAAGCAGTAGGCTGCTAACCAAAAGTTTGCTAGTTCGAACCCACCAGTCGCTCCGTAGAAAGATACAGCAGTCTGCTTCCGTAAAGGTTTACAGCCTTGGAAACCCTATGAGGCAGTTTTACTCTGTCCCGTAGGGTTACTGTGAGTCGGAATTGACTCAACAGCAACAGGTTACTACCCTTCTACTAAGTAACACTGCCTGGGGAGGCAGGAAGTGTATATTTGTGTGTATGTGTGTGTGTTTACGTATATATATCTATTACTACATACCCAAACTTCAAAGTTGTAGGGAATCAACAGTACCCTAAATATAGGAATGTCCTGGATGTCTTTAAGTTAAAGGCCAGATGTGGAAGAGAAGAGAAAATGGAAAAGGAATCCTAGAGCAGATCTTATGGAATTAATAGAGACAGCACAAATGGAGTTTAGGGAGGGAAGGCAAAGAGAAAGAGAAGATGAGGGTTTCTGTTCTTTCAGGATAAAGTAGAAAAAAATGGCCCCACCTTATAAATTGACCAATAGGAAACCAGACTGCTAGCTGTTCTGTGGTGTTGTGATTGGAACCCCACTCTGGAGTGGTGGACAGGCTCCTGGGGCTGGGAGAGCCTGGCTGCTCCTCAATCACTACTTCCTATAGGCAGGAGCGGTGGTCCTGGCCCTGTGGATTTTTTCCCCAAGCCAGGGATGAGCAGGGAAGGTATCTACCTCTGGGTGAATTACAAAAGTGTGCTTTCACCTCTTCTTCAAGGCAGTTTACTTCCATCTGTTGGAAAATTGTTGTCATGGTCAGATTTGTTGGAATAAGATGCATTACTGCCATCTGTCAGAAAATTGTGGTAATAAATATACAAGTTGACGGTGTTACTATAAATGACAGCTCTTTAGATGGGATGCCCTTGTGCAGTGCTCAACCTATGCAACTGATCTGGGCAGTCCTGTTAGAAATCCAAAGTGATACAGCTGCTAACCAAAATGTTGGCAGTTCGAATCCACCAGCTGCTTCTTGGAAACACTATGGGGCAGTTCTACTCTGTCCTATAGGGTGGCTATGGGCCAAATCCACTCGAAGGCAACAGGTTAATGTGCTTCAATGGTACCCAACCTTTGACCTATCAGGAAGACAAAGACACGATCTCTGTGATCCCTTTCAGCCCAGCAATCTCTTAGCATAAGGAGTTCAGTGGAGCCCATGATGAGTTTTGCGATTTCTCTTGGTTGGTTTACCCATTCTCACTCTGAAACTTCTGATCACTTCCCCACAGGAGCTCATCTTCTAGGACAGTGCTCTGGACACTGCCTGGTTGGGTGTTAACACTTGTAAGAAAACGCAGATGCCCTGGCCCCACCCAATTGTTTCTGGTTGTCTAGGTCTAGGATTGGGTCCTAACATCTATTTCTGATAGTCATTCTGGTAGGAATGAAGTTTGAGAATGTCTGTCTTAGGGGAAGAAATTTTAATTTGCTGCATAAGAAGTTTGAAATAGTTGCATCGGAGCCATCAACAGCTTAACTTCTCCCCAGTATCCTTATCAACTCTTTGCAAAGTCATGATCCTTAATGCATTTCTTTTCCTGCTGTGGTTAATCTATGATGCACTGAATGCACAAAATTTAACTAACAAATATGAAACAGATTAGTTTGTTTATCTTTGAGTATTTGTGTAAATCTGTAATTTGCATACAGCTGAGGTTGAATAGTAGCCTAGTTCGGGGCATTTAACTGATGTGTGTGTGTGCGTGCACGTGTGCGCACGTGTGCGTGTATTGTGTTTGAAATGAAAAGTAAGGAAATAGTATCTTTCCTGCATTTGATTTCCCAAATTAAAATGTTCCCACATCAAATGGCTGCGGGCTTACGATGAGTATCATCTCAAAGGTTAGGAGTAAACAAGTTATGGCTTCTGTCTGCTGATTCACACCTGGGGATTTCTAATCCCATGGCCTAAAGGCTTCAAAACAGATAAAACTGAAACTAATGCCTAAAATTCCTGGGGGGAACTCACCAGCTGTTTCGGAAATAAATATAGCTATATGCTGGTAAGCTTCTATTTGTCCGGCATTACCTAGCTAAAGTAGAAGCTGCCACATGATTACACTTGAGTTAAAGTATTTTGAGCTCCACCCACTCACTTCCCATTTTTAGTGTGATGTGCTGGAGGCAGGCTGCGAGAACACATGTGCACGTCACCAGAGGATTGCACCCCCAGCCTGTTCGCAAGTGGGGCCTGACCTCTGCACACCAATTCCCTCCTACTGTAAATCCGTATGCTACTTTTCAAAATTCTTTCACACAAAGGCTCGTGCTTGAGACTCAAACAAGTAGAGCAGGCATCACATGTCTCCAATTTACAGAATGGGAAACAGCTCAGTGCATGGGAATGTCAGGAACCAGAACTTGAGTCTCCAACGTTCTATGTGTCTCAGCCACCAGCACCAGAATCCCTGGGAAACTTTGAAAAAATGCAGAAATGCAGTTTCTCTAGGGATGGAATCTGGAATGCGTTTTTTTTTTTTAAGCGCCACAGATTCAGATAAGCAGCCAGGATTGAGAACCAACAGCCTAACATACTTAATCCGAGAACCCAGAAAAAATAATATGAAAACAAAGTTAACTGAAGCATAAGGAGAAAAACTCGGTTTGTTCAATACAGAAATAAATCCATTAGGACAATACCAGTGCATTGCATATTGAATCATATGGGGCCCTCTGGAGTTGTGCAAAGGGCAGAGGTTCTGTTAGAGGGAGATCCATTAGTAAGGTCCCTCAGAACACACAAGAAGGATCAGAATGGCTCATTAGAGGCTCTGGAAAACAGATACCAAAAAAACCCACTGCCATTGAGTTGATTCCGACTCATAGCGACCCCATAGGGTTTCCAAGGCTGTAAATCTCTATGGAAGCAGACTACCACGTCTTTCTCCCACGGAGTAGCTAGTGGTTTCCAACTGCTGACCTTTCGATTAGCAGTCGATCGCTTTAACCGCTGCCTAAATTCCCCTAAATTTTCGGGCTTCTACAACATGCTGGAGAATGAAATAATATACATAATAGTCAAAATGCCTCTTTGCAGGCATTTTGTATTCTCCGTGCCAAGTGCGGTGCCTGGCACTTATTTGATGTCTCCCTGCTGGAGACGAAGGTTACCCTCTAGCTTGAAAACTTGGATCTTAGGCTTCAGGAGGTTCCAGAATTCAGAACTGTAAAGACTTAGTGATGATCCAGAATTAAATGCAAATGTCTACATCTAAGTTACTGCCATGAACCAACTGATTTGTCTGGCCCCTCCCCAGGAGCCAAGTTGGATTTGGTGTAGAATTCCGAATCATATTCCAAACGTCAGACATGTAGGCATCGTTCAGTTTTTACCACATTTGCAACCACATGTATCATGATTTACTTATTTTCTTTATCTGCTCTGTCCTAACTAACTTTTTAAAATGTAGGCAGCCATAACCAGTTGCCATCAAGTCGACTCCAACTCATGGTGACCCCATGTGTGTTCAGAGTAGAATTGTGCTCCATAGGGTTTTCAATGGTCGATTTTTCAGAAGCAGATTGCCAGGCCTTTCTTCTGAGGTACCTCTGGGTGGACTTGAACCTCCGACCTTTCGGTCAGCAGCCGAGGGCTTAACCATTTGAATAACCCCGGGATTCCTAGGCTGCCATAGCCCATAATGATATAATGGGTTTGATGTGCTAGACATAGTTTTCCCTAAGCAAATTAAAATAATTAGACATCTAGTAGAATTAATATTGCTTGTTCTGCCCACCACTTAAAAATTATTCTCTATAATTAGGAAGCACTGCCATTCTGAAACAAACTATTTCAGACAGGGCTAAGATGGAATGTTGGAGAAGCAGAGTGAGACATCCATTGTGCTGGGCTGGGAGAGGAGGTAGGAGGAAGAACAATACAGAGAAATTCTATTCCACTTGATAAGAGATATGGGAACTTTATAGTTGAACTGTTAAAGACATGCTATGGTTTTATTAAAGAACTCCCTCCCCCATCAGTTTAGAAAAATCTCTGCTTATCACCCATATTTCATTTGCCTGTTATCTGCCTACTACTAAAAACAATTTGCATAAAAACAATCAGATTCTTACTTCACAGGAGTTCTCAGGCTCCTGCTGTTTTCTCACTCATTCAGTCTGATGCTTTGTGCTTTAATCACGGCTCCTGCTTTGGGTACCAGCAGTAGTGAAGCCAGAATGCAGATGTGTGGGGATGTGGCATTGTCATATTGAGTCCTCAAGGGCTGATTCCAAGGGAAGAAACTCTTGGGGAATTGTACCCACAGGAGAGCTGGAGAGGACTGTACATTTTCAGAGAGGTGGGAAAAGACTTTATAAAGTGAATGGTATAAAGAACTTTCAACTCCAGATTAATAGAAGCTGGGGGTTTAGTGTAGCTGACAGGAAAAAGTCTGTGTTCTGAGCATCTCGCCTTGGGCAGAAATGACAAATAGATATTTACGAAGGTCCAATCCTTGGCATCTTTTGTTGGTGACAAGATGCTGATGGAGGGAACCCACCCTACTGACACGGGCATTTTGAGTTGTTTTTCAGGGGTGATGATAGCTCCTTTTTTTCCATCTTGTTTTTAAACTTAACATGTTTTTTCCCTTTTTTAATTGTTAAACGTAACATGTTTTTTGCATTATAAAAGCAATTCTTCAGGATAGAGACCAAGTTTGTGTTCTGCACATCATTCAATCACTACGGTGGTACCTAGCATGTAATAAGTGCCCAAAAGATTGTTCTCTAGTATTAGGTGATTTAAATTAGCTGACTTAAATTATTTATTAATTAGATTTGTTAATACATTTGGAGGCAAACTCGACAGTACGGAAAAGGAAATAAAAACCACCAATAATTTTGCCAATAGAGATAGCCAGTCTTAATATCTTGATGAAGTTGCTTCTAGTCTTTTTCTTTGCATATACATTTTTCCACACCAAGTTGAGATCATGCTTTAAGAAGAATTTTTAATTGTGCTTTTCAATAATTAATGTTATATCATGAAAAGCTTTGACAGCCATTGGATAGTCTTCAAAAACATCATTTTTTTATGACTGCATGACAGTCCAATATGTGGGTGTACAATACAGGTAGTCCATTACTTATGATGGGGTTCCACTCCAATGACTCCATCGTAAGTTGGATACCTCTTTTTTTTTTTTAAGTTTTCATTATTGCTTTTATTATCAGTGTCTTTATAAATCTGATCTTTGAATATCTACAAGTGAACATCTGAGAATGATAACATCAGCAAATTACATGCTGCAACATTGTATGTAGTAGATATTACTAACCATTAGATGTACGCACACACAAAACAGATGATTGTTAAGTGCGGTTCGTTGTAACTCAAATACATCGTAAGTCGGGGACTCCCTGTAGTTTATTTAATTCTGCATTGGTCATAGAGTCCCTGGGTGTGCAAATGATTAAGTATTTGGCTGCTAACTGAAAGCTCAGAGGTTTGAGTCCACCCAGAGGCAACTTGGAAGAAAAGCCCGATTGATATACTTTCAAAAAATCAGCCACTGAAAACCCTATCAAGCGTAGTTGTACTCTGACACACACGGTGTGGCCATGAGTTGTAGTCAATTCAATGGCTAATGGTTGGTTACACTGGGCATTCATGATGTCTTCAAGTTCACAATTTGGATTCAGAACAATAAATGCTTACTGCATTCGTCGTGTTCCTTCTAGGTGGCAGGTACTGCTCCTCATGCTGGAGCACAGAGAGAGAGAGGAAAGCTCTAAGTTAACATCCACAGTTAAGGGGCAACAGTCGAGGAGCCTGGAAGGGTGATAATCCCCCCTCCCAGAGCAGGAACAGTCAAGAGGTGGGAGGAGAGCCAAGACTGAGCAGTTCTCAGACTCCAAGGGAGGATCCGAGAGACAAGAGAGGGGGCAAGTGTCAGGGGGAGGAGAAAAACTCTGGCCCCTGTTTGCAAACTGCGCTCTAGCCTCTTGGGCCTTCTTTCCAATCCTCTAACATGGACCCTGCCCCTCCTGAGACAGGGAATTTGCACATGCTGTTCCCTCTGCTTGGACCTCTAAACACTACTTTAAGGTCCCTTATCATTTAGCTCTTAGCTCAATCCTTACATACCCTTTTCTGAGTTCCCTGACTCAGCTATTTCCCTATATTATTCACCTCACAATCCATGCTCTTTGTAAAAATTTTATATTTATTTCTGTAATCCTTGATTAGCGAACAGTCCTTCCCTGGAAGCCTCGTAGATAATGAAAACAAAGATTGTTCAGCATATAGAGATATAGAAGATGGGTACCTCAACAAGAGTGGAAGAGTCTTAGCACACTTTGTTCTCCAGCCTCATCTGTGCCAAGGATAAGCATTGTCTGGGCCGGAGTTTGGGAACAGAGCAATCCCAGCTGGCCCTTATGGGACAGGGCCAGGAATTAAACCCCTGAAACTGGAATCAGTAGCTCCAGCGCTATTCCTCTGACATGGACCAACAAGGAAAAGGAAGGAAGGCAGTGGGTACCTCTTCTTGTCCCCCAGCCTCCTTACTATCTATGGGGAATCAGAGAGAGGGCTTCTTGGGCAGGGTCTCCATGCCTGGCTGGAAGCCAGAAGGCAGTCAGAAGGCGAGCAGGGAGATCTGTTAGAGCTACAGATGAAATGCTTGAGAATTCACGGACTTGCCTGGTGGCGATACTGTCAGCCATGGAAGAATCCATTTCTAATAGCTCCTTCTTATACATTATTCATGAAAACAGGAAGACAGGGCTGATAACATCAGAATGCTGCTGCTGTCCAGCAAATCTAATGACTGTAGCTTGAGGGCATTTTAACTAGCATGGAAAAATTATTTTTGCCAATTTGAGGTCCAGGAGGCTTAGAAAGCAAACTCGAACTTGAAGAGTGGGTGTGAGTTAGTTGCACATTTGGAAAAAGGAGTGGCCTTCTACCAGCTGCATCTGTTTCTTTGTGGTGTCTGGACCCTCTCCACCCTCTCATTTCTTAGTTTTTAACGAAGGAATTAATGTCGCTCTAGTTAAATAGCCCTAGGTTTTCAAATCAGTCTCTATTTTCATACCTGTCAGTCAAAACGCAGGGACAAGCAATCGGACTTTGTGGAGGGCTTCCCTGGATTTCAATATAAATTATTAGCTTCTAATCTCTTCAGGCCTAAGGGATGAGTGCTTTTTAAACGGTGAGAGGAAAGTATTCTGCTGCTGCCAACATGTGATTTTTTGCCCAATTTCGGATTCATTACAACTGCAAGATTCATTCTACCCTGAAACCTCCTCTAACTTGCTGTCAAATAAACAGACACTGGTTAGGAGACTGGTGAAATAGATTTTTTAAAATATATATATTCAGTAAATAATAGACCAAGAAGGATTGGGATGTGGCAAAATCACAAAGTTGGCAGATAATAATAATAATAAATAGTAGCCACTTTGTAGAGTGCTTAGTATAGGCTAGGTATTTTTTGAAAGTGCTTTTACAAATACATTATTTTGTATGATCTTTACAACCACCATGAGGTACTATTATTATCCCTATTTTACCAGTAAAGAGACTGAGACCAGAGAGCTTAAGGAATTTGCTTGAGGTCACACAGGTTGCTGTTATTGTTTTGTTGCTGTTAAGTCAGCTCCAACCTGAATGAAATGTTGCCTGGTCCTGTACCACCTTTATGATCACTGGTACATTTGAATCCATTGTTGTGGCTATTGTGTCAATCCATCTCATTGAGAGTTTCCCTCATTGTCACTGACCCGCTACTTTACGAAATATGATGTCTTTTCCTAGCGATTGGTCTTTCCTGATGATGTGTCCAAAGTAAGCGAGCTGAAGTCTTGTCATCCTAGCTTCTAAGGAGCATTCTGGTTGTATTTCTTCTAAGACTGATTTGTTTGTTCTTCTGGCAGTTCATGGTACAGCCAATATTCTTCACCAACATCACATCACAGTTTGGTTTCATCAGTTCTTCTGGCCTCCTTTTTCATTGTCCAGCTTTCACATGCATACGAGGTGATTGAAAAGACTATGGCTTGGGTCAGGAGCACGTTAGTCAGCAAAGTGGCACCTTTGCTTTTTAAAACTTTAAAGAGATCTTTTGCAGAAGTCACACAAGTACTGGATTCGAATCCAGGCAGCTGGCTTCAGTGTGTACACTCAGAAGGACTTCTGTTTGGAATCACTGAGGCACCACAGGGAGAGGAGGCACAAACGTGTAAGGGAGGTGAGAATCAGAGAAGCCTTCACAGCAGAAATGGTGTTCAAAGTAGGTCCTAGAAGATGAGCGGGTGTTCACCAAATGGATAAGGGGGCCAGGACATTTCAAATGGAGGGATGGAGTACTGTAAAAATGGCAACATGGAGGAGTCTGACTGCTAACTTCACAAGGGAGAAGGAGAATCAAAATCAACAGCCCAAGGCTCATTCCTGTGAGGGGGAGATCAGACATGCCTCCACCCTCCAGTCTTTTTACAAATTCTGACACCAACCATCCCTCCCACAGCACTCTCTACTCCTCTCCTGGGTTTGATAATCCATTGCAATGGCCACAGAGAACACATAGACAATAGTCATGATTATGGGGTTTATTAGGGAAGTAACAGGTCATAGTTCAGGTTCAGCAACACTCAGGATACAATTCTTCCATCAGGACAACCTCTTCTCAGCTGTGTCTGTAGGCACGTCTCTATCTGGCCCCTAGGCCTCTGCTTTGCTCAGGCAAGTGTTATAAAGTGCTTTTAGCTCTGCCAATACATGCCTGGAGGCACCCCACTCCACCAGTAAGCCTTGGCCCGAAGGCATTCATCTAATCTCTCTCTGTGAGTTGGTGAGCCTAGCTCCACTGCCAAGTGCCTGGAGGCATCCCACTCCACCAGGAAGCCTCCTACCTGAAGGCGCTTAGCTTTCTTGCCCTGTTGGTGGGGAAGTCCCCCGTACTCTCTCTTGTGAGTCTTCTGCCTCTGCTGTCCCTGTTTCTCTGCCAATGCTTCTTGCCGTCTCTCACCATCTCCAGAGTTACAGCTCTCTCTGTCTCCTGGACCTAGGAGGTTCTCAGCACAGGGATCCTAGGTCCAAAGGAGATGCTCCACTCTTGACTCTTCTTTCTTGCTGGTGTTGAGATCCTCCCTTTCTGCCTCTGGGATGGCTCATTTTAAGCCTAGTGAGATGGCAAAACTGACCAATCCCCTAGTTAGGGTTCCATGCACTTTATTTGCATGGTCCTACCCACACAAGGGTGCCATGTACCTTGTTTACATTATTAGCAAGTTATCCAAACCCCTTGTTGGGCCACAACCACCTCATCTGCATAGTCCTACACAGTCATTTGGTGGGAGTTAAAAAACTATGGCTAGAAGGGCCATATTAAATAATTCGCTGTAGCAAAAGTACAAAGGAGCATTGTGTGTTTGGGGACTATAGGAAGGGAGGTGACATGGTTTGATAGCAAGGGGAACGTTATATGGGAAATGAGGCAGGACACAGCCCATGTGTCAAAATGTCTTGTGTATTTGGCATACTTTACCCTATGGGATGTTGATTAGATTTTTGCTCTGGAAAGATGACTTGATGGTAGTGTAGGGGCTGGTTTGAAGAGGGTGGATGATGAGGGTGGGGGTGGGCAGAGGGGAGGATGCTTTTTCTCTCTCTATTGCTTAGGAAAGGGAAACTGTTTATGAGGCAGAAGGGGCATCTGTCCTGCTGACCACCTTCCATTGAGTGGAGGCGCTGGCCTGATTGGTAGGACTGGGGCAAAGGGCGCAGTCTGCCCCACCCCCAGGCCCCCAGGAAGAGCTCTGGTCTCATGGAGGAAGCCCGGCTGCCTGCCTTCATGGCTGCTGCCTAAGGCCCAAGTTCTCTCTCCACTCACCAGAGACCCAGGAGGCCCAGCTCACCCTCTCATTAGCTGCTCTTTCCTGCTCCCTGCAGGAGGTAAGGCAGCCTGGCACCCTCCCTGTGGCTGCCTGGGTACCACTCTGCAGAATCAGCTTGCCCACAGCTCGGTCCCAGGGCTGGATGAGAGTCGCTGAGTGTGTGGGAAAGATGGATGCAGGGAACTTGATTTCAGCCTGGGTATAATCTTATTTGGAGTCCCTGGATGGTGCAAATGGTTAACGCGTTATGCTGCTAACCAAGAGGTTGGAGGTTTGAGTCCACCCAGAGGTGCCTTGGAAGACAAATCTGGTGATCTACTTCTGAAAAATCAGTCACTGAAAACCCTATGGAGCACAGTTCTACTCTGACACACCTGAAGTCTCCCTGAGTCAGAATCTTGACAGCAACTGATTTTTTATAATCTTATTCACCAATCCAGCTGTATCAATAGTAGAGCAGTTACTATATTTCAGTCCCCATCTGGTTTCTGGTTAAAAACCAGGAAGGGAAGAGGAGTGTGATTACTTCACAATAATAATCATTCATCTTCACCACAACCTCATGAGTTACTATTATCCCCATTTAGTAGATGAGGAAATAGGCTACAAGAGCTTAAATAACTTATTGGAGGTCACAGCTCGTGAATGGCAAAGCCAGATTCAAATGGATGTCTCTTACATTAAAAAAAAAAAAAATCAAATTTTGGGTAACTAGGCTGGTCTTCTTCAAAACTCTCTACCATGCTAGTATATAACTGTTAGATATTGCAAAGTTTAAAGAAACTTTCTCTCTCCATAGTTTTGATATGCAACTAAAGTTTTTCAAATGAAATAATCATTTGAATGATTAAATTATAATTATGATGAAGGGGCAGTTGCCTATTTGGATAGACAAACATTTTATAGAGCTCAGTGCTAACACTGGCCAATTTTCCCCCTTGGTTCTTCTCTGAGTTTCAGTAAATTTTTTATCACCTTATTAATTACTGCAAATCTTGGATTGTGCTTTGTAATTAAGGTCTTCATGTTCTTCTAGATCTTACAATTGAGTTAAATGTTAATTTTTCAAAGAGAAAAATTAGGAATTTGACAACTACCTTCCTTTCTGGCACTAGAATATATATGCTGCTTGTCAAAAAAGATTGAGTGCCTGAGTTTCTGAGATAGGGAGTGATAGATCATTCATCATGAGATTGCAAACTCATTTGCTCAATATCATAATCAATTGCTGATAGCAGTATTTTCAGAATTCTATTTGCAAAACACATTTGGTAATCTAGTCACCAAACATTCATTCAAATTCCGTGACTTGCCATTAGTCTTTGTAACTTTTCTTTAGTCCATGTCCTAGTTTGCTCTGTTATAATTTCTGTCCATTTCAGAGTAACCAAAAGAAATAAAGTCATGTAGTATGGGTGCATTCTCCTATAGTATTAATAATAATATTCGTTCTTACCACATGGAGATAATTCTCCACGCACTTCTCGTATTTCTGTACACCTTCTGAGTACAGGCATTGACTGCCTTTGTTCTAGAAGATCTTTTCGAAGACATTTCCATAGTGAACAGCTTTGGAAGCTAGAGATAGTGTCCTCTTCTGGAGGAAAGGACAGGCATGCTTACTGCCTGTTACAAAAGATTTATGTTCCCTAAGACTAGGGTTCCTCTCCTGTAATTCAACCCACTATGTGTGCAGGTATCATCTTTGCATCACCCTGTGGGAACTGAGCTCAGGGAACCAACACAAATGCTGATATTCTGGCTACTTCTATTGCTGTGAGTAATAAAATCTTTTGTCTCTGACCAGGAGTCTCATGTCATCTGCCAGCATCTATGAAATTGTGGCACATTCACCTGTTAGCTTGAAAGTAGGGTAAAATCTCAGACCCTTCATAGTCCTTGCAACATGATGCCAGGCACCCTTCCTGTGGCTACCTAGGTACCACTCTAAAGAACCAAATATTTTATATATATGAATATATATTTTTAAACAGGTCATATTAATAGACCCAGGCAAGAGTGGCTGACAGATCCACTGGGGCAGTGAGAATGGGAAGGGAGGGGCAGGTAGAATATGTAAGACCAGCTAACTGATCATTCAGGAATGATCACCATCCCTGATCAGGGATGAGATATAGATACAAATATAATATATATAATCAAATATAATATATATTTGGTTATATACATATCTAACCAAATATATTTATTATATATAACCAAATATATATATAAACAAAATATAATATTATACATACACATATCTATAAACCAAATATTATATATAATATTTTAGTTACACTTTCAAAATCTCTTCACGACAGCACCTAGATTAGTATTTGATTGAATAACTGGAAGAGGGTGTGTGCACACCAGGGGCTGGGAATTTTGGGGGCCAACTTAGAATTCTGCCAACCATACCATCTAATCTTCAAAACCCAGCTCAAGGGTTACTGCCCTCCTTGATGCCTTTGGGCAGAGTTAGGTCCATCCGTGTTGCCCCCACAGCATACTGTTGCCCCCACAACATCCAACAATACTCTTAATATAACATTTGTCCAAGGTACTATAACTTTTTTCACTGGTCCATTTCTCTCCATTTGGGCTGTGAGTCTCATGAGTGCAAGAACCAGGCCTTGTTCATCTTCGTATCCTCAGCACCTAAAACATTGCCTGGCTTAATGAATATTTGCTGCCTGAGAGAGTGATGTGTCCAAGAAAGCTCTCCAGATAAGAAGGGCATTTTAATTAAAGAGTTACATACAAGCACGTGAAGGGCTGTTGCTATGTGACAGAAAATGCTTCCTGGTGCTCCCAAGTCTTAACAGAGTAAGAAGGGCAGGCAAGTGCAACTTCTGAAAACCCCGGAGACCCAGCATCTTTGCGATGGTGAGGCCGATGAGCCACTAGGTGTCACTCCCGATTCAAGAACGAGAGAGCCGGGTGCTAGGAAGCCCTCTCCTTTCTTGTGAAGGGGGCTGATTTGACCGCTCCCACCCATAGTTTTCCTCTTGTTCACACTCCAAACCGTCCGCTGTTCAATTCCCTCCACTGACAGAATCTGGGTCTAAAAAAGGACAACAGAATCAGAATCTACTAGGGTTGGGGGCCACCTGAAGGCTTAATTCAGACTCCGGATTTTGTAGATGAGCAACTGGAGTGGGCAGCTTGTGAAGGGCAGGAGCACAGCCTAGCTCAACCCCCACGGGGGTCCGTGCGCCTCTCCCTACCCTCTGGCAGCCGCGGGGAGGCGCGGGTGGATCCTGACTCTCGGCCTAAAGGGTGTCCTGGCCTGTTTTGGGGGGCGCAACGCGAGGTGTCCCCCCACCTCTGTCCCCGCCCAGGACCAGCTCCAGGTGCTCTAGAGGCTTTCAATCTCCTCTCCGCAGAAATGGAGCCCAAGGGTACCCCGCGTTCTGCGCTCCAGAACCCAGGATGTGGAAGGTGACATGCTCAAAAGAGGGTTCTCCGGCTCCATTGGGACCTACCCCTTATGACTGCTCCAAGCAATCTCTTTTCCCTTGGATTTTGGGGTGAGGAGTGGGGGGACCACCCCAGTTTTCCCAGACTAGGACCATGGGCGTCTGCAAACCGCGGTCCTTCCCTTGTGCAGGGGGAGAAGTTCGGAGCTGAAGAGAAGGGAGTCGGAAAACGCTTGGGAGGAAAACCTCCTGGGCGGAAGTTTGAGTCAGTTTTTCTTTTCCTCCACCTTTACCCCTTAAAAGAACCTGAGATTTGGGACCGACTTGGGTAAGGATGCGAGTGCGGACGCATTTTCCTTCCACCCCCGGAAGAGGGCGCCCTTCCCCCGCGCCAGCTCCCCGCCGGGCAAACGCCTTCTAGCCCAGCCCTGGGCCCGGCCTCGCGCAGCCTGGGCCCCAACCCCAAGTGCCTGCAGTCCTACACTGGGAATACTTTAAAAGTCACTTCTGTCTGACTTTGGGCATGGCCTTCGAATGACTTGTCCCTTGACCCCAATCTACTTACCACTCATTTTTTTCCCTAAGTGGGTGTTGAAATTCATTCGCAGTTCCTGGAACTCCGCTCACAGGGAGCGGTTAGCTGGTAGTATGAGAATCCGGCTAAGGAAGCTAGCTCAGGACTTATACACAAGCCAGGACTTATACACAAGTGTATAATCTTATCAGTCAATGGAAGAATTTCCTTTAAAATTTGCAAAGGGGTTTTCCCATGTAAAGCTTAACTCTCCTTCCTGTTTGCATGAAAAGGTCGATTCATTCATTTCTCAGTAAGTATTTTATTTAGCTCCTATGTGCCAGGAACCAGAGTGAAGAAGGCAGACTTGGTTCCTGATTTTGGTGGACTTAATGGTCTAGTGGAGCCCTGGTGGCGCAGTGGTTAAACATTTGGCCGCTAATCAAAGGGTTGGCAGTTAGAATCCACCAGCCACTCCTTGGAAACCCTATGGCACAGTTCTGCTTTGTCCTATGCGGTCGCTATGAGTTGCAATCAGCTCGATGGCAACGGGTTTAAATGGTCTAGCGCAAGGAGTCCTGGTGAAGCAGTGGTTAAGGTCTGGGCTGCTAACTCAGATGTGGGTGGTTTGAACCCACCAGCAGCCCCATCGGACAAAGATGTGACAATCTGATTCCATGAAGATTACAGCCTTGAAAGCCTTGTGTCCTACGGGATCGCTATGAGTCAGAATCCACTTGACAGCAATGGGTATGGTACATAATTGTCTAGTTAGGGGGTTCCTGGGTGGTGTAAACAGTTAACGTGCTTGGCTGATAGCTGAAAGGTTGGAGGTTTGATGCCACCCAGAGGTGTCTCAGAAGAAAGGCTGGCGATCTACTTTCAAAAAAATCAGCCACTGAAAACCCTATGGGACATAGCTCTTCTCTGACACACATGGGTCACACATGGGGTCGCCATAGTCAGAGGCAACCAGACAGCAACTGGTTTTTAATGGTCTAGAAACAGAGACATATTGAACAAATAATTGCAGAAAACATTATCTGGTTATAAATAAGATAAATGCTACGAAGGGAAAGCAGAGGTTGTTGGGAGCGGGTGCAACAGGGAACTGGCTGACGCCCTCCCCCGAATCTCAGGCACGACTTTCCTCCATATGCATCCTGATGCTGTCTCCCCTTCGCCTGCTGCTGCAAAGTGATAAAAAACCACGGCCCCTAGGAGCTGATGAGTCAGTGCATTCAAGGCTGCATGTCCCCAGGTGAGGTAACCAGAGTTAGAATTTTGCTGGAGCCTCCTACCTACTCCTTCACACTCCTGGACTGAGTACCACTGGGCAAGGCATCAGTTATTTTGCAGGGTGAAGTTCACATTACATATTTCTTCTGAGGTATGATGATTACTGATGTCTGAAAATACAGTTCTGAGTACTGTATCCTCCTCTTCCTCAAAGTTTATTGAGCACCTGCTAGTTATGGGGTTGGGTGCTCAGTGCCAAGGATGCAAAAATACATTAAAGACACAGGAGAATATGCTAAAGGCCAAAGGGGTAGTACAGACTAATGGTTCCCAGAGTGTGGCATTTTATGAACAGCTGAAAGTGAGAGCTTTACCAAGGAGTGACTGGTGGATGTGAAATGTCGACCTTTCGGTTAGCAGCTATATCACTTAACCACTGCACTACCAGGGCTCCATTTAAAAACTAGGTCCTGCTAGTTAGGTAAAAGGATAAAACAGATCCAAAATGACAGTGGCTTAAACAAGATAGAAAATAGAAGTTTGTCTCTATCATGAAAGTCTGGAGGTAGGCACTCCTGAGTTGATATGGAGGTTCTGCTACAAGAAGCTCTCAGGAACCTAGCTCCCTCTGTCTTGTTTCCCTGCTATGCCTGACCTCCATTCCTCATCTCAAGGTCCAAGATGGTTGCTCTAGTTCCAGTCATCATATCCAGCAGGAAGGAGGAAAGACTAAAAAAAGGAGGGGGGGGGTTGCAAAGGGCGGGCAAGGGGCAAAGATGGGCAAAACCAAACCAGTTGCCATTGAGTTGATTCTGACTCATGGCGATCTCATATATTGCAGAGTAGAACTGTACTCCACAGGGTTTTCATGGCTATGACCTTTCGAAAGCAGATCGATCATCAGCCCTTTCCTCCAAGGCATCTCTGGGTGGGTTCAAACCACCAACCTTTCAGTTAGTAGCCGAGTGCTTAACCATTTGTGCCACCCAGGGACTCCTAAAGGGTGAGTGATGTTGTTGTTGTGTGCTGTCAAGTCAATTCCAACTCATAGAGACCCTATAGCACAGAGTAGAACTGCCCCATAGGGTTTCCTAGGCTGAAATCTTTATGGGAGCAGATCACCAGGTCTTTTCTCCTGAGGAGCAGCTGGTGGATTCAAACCTCTGACCTTTGGGTTAACAGCTGAGATCTTAGCCACTGTGCCATCGGGGCTCCTTAAGTATAAATAATAGTCTTTGTGACTTTTGAGAGCCATTATAGAGAATTAAGGAAACCACATGGGGCAATGAGATTTGGATTTAGATCAGGGTGGCTAATTCAGAGAAGGGCTATATAGGCAGTTGTAAGGACAGAGTCTTAACTTACGAAGAACCAGCTTTGGATGGCTGGGGGACTGGAAAGGCTGCATGAGTAGTTGATGAAGAAGGGCAGAGTACTTCTAGCTTGTGACCTAGCCCCAAAAGGTGAGGGAGAGAGAGAGAGAGAGAGAGAGAGAGAGAGGCTAGCTAGTCTGAAGTACAGGGAGTTGTACAGACTCCTGAGCCAATGACCTGGCCCTGGTGGCCAGGGATGTTTTGACCTGGCTCAGGGTGGTGGAGGATGAAGTCTGCCCTGACTCTGGATGGTTAGGGTAAGAGAGGAAGTGCCACAGAAGAATTGGCTGGCGATGAGGAATGGAGATGTGCAAAGGTGAAGCCTGGATTTACTTCCTGTTGAGAATTGGGTTCATGCTGATCCTTGCCATGCAGTTAGTAATAAAGGTGAAGTTTGCCCACCTTGCCCCTTTTAGAGTGTTGCAATACATTTTTTAAAACTTTTCTAATTCACACAATCTATTTTCTACCCTACAGCTAGAGTACTCTTTTTAAATATGTAAGCCAGACCATTACCTTGCTTATTACCTTCCTGCGTCTTCTCATAACTGTCAAAATCCTTGCCACACTGCAGTGTGATGGGACGATTTTGTGTGGCCTTTCTCACCATGATCTTGTAACTCCCACCCAAGTGATTGGGTGGGACTGTGCAAATGGTGTAATTGTGACCCACCAAGGGGAATGATCAGTTTTGTTATTCTGATGGACTTGAAATGAGCCATCCCAGAGGCAGGAAAGAGAGAATCTCACCACCACCAAGGAAAAAGGGCCAAGAGTGGAGCGCATCCTTTGGACCTGGGATCCCTGCACTGAGAAGCTCCTGGAACCAGGAGCCTGAAAGAGAGAGTTGTAGCACTGAAGACAGTGAGAAGCCATAGCAGAGAAATGATGGCAGGAGGGACTGGCAGGAGACGGTGTTATGGGCTTTCCAGTGAGAAAGCTGAGTGCTTTCAGGCAGGTTTGCTGGCGGAGTGGGGTGCTTCTGGGTACTTATTGGCAGAGCTCAAAGAACTTTGTAACACTTGCCTGAGCAGGGCAAAGGCCGAGGGGCCAGAGAGAAGTGTGCCTGCAGCACCGCTGGGAAGAGGCTGTCCTGTTGGAAGAACTGTATCTTGAGTGTTCCTGAACCTGAATTGTAACTGTTACTTCCCTAATAAACCTCATAACGGTGAGTATGGTCTGTGAGTTCTATGTGGCCATTACAATGATTTATCACACTCAGCAGAGAAATAGAGAGTGCCGTGGGAGGGACAGTTAGTGTCAGAATTGATAAAGATGGCGGAGAGAGGAAGTACGTCTGACCTCCGCCTCATGGGAATCAGCATTGGGCTGTTGATCTTGATTCTCCTTTCACCTTGTGAAGTTAGAGGAGGTGAGATGCCGTCTCCACGCCATTTTTACACGCACGCATGTGATCCTGCCATTCTCTACCACCTGTTCCTTGTTCATTATGATCTGGCCATAGCTGCCTGCCTTCTGCTTCTTGAGCACACAAAGCCCTTTCTAAATCCGGGCCATTGCATTTGCCGGTTCCTCTGCCTGAAATGCCCTTCCATAGTTCCTTACCTGGCTTGCTCATCTCAGCATCAGATCTGAGCTCAAGTATCACCTTCTTAGCACACCCTTCCCTGATGCCCTGGTGGGCAGGGATTTGCTCCCACCTCTTCTCCATTACCACCCCTATGGCATCTCCCCCACCAAATCTGCTGCAAAAGACCTCCTTAAAGTGTTAAAAAGCAAAGATATCACCTTGAAGACTAAGGTGCGCCTGACCCAAACCACGGTGTTTTCAATCACCTCATATGCATGCGAAAGCTGGATAATGAATAAGGAAGACTGAAGAAGAACTGACACCTCTGAATTGTGGCACTGGTGAAGAATATTGACTATACCAGGGACTGCCAGAAGAACGAACAAATCTGTCTTGAAAGAAGTACAAGCAGAATGCTCCTTAGAAGCAAGGATGGCAAGACTTCGTCTCACATACTTTGGACATATTACAAGGAAGCACCAGTCCCTAGAGAAGGACATCATGTTTGGTAAAGTACAGGGTCAGTGAAAAAGAGGAAGACCTTCAATGAGATGGATTGACCCAGTGGCTGCAACAATGGGCTCAAGCATAAGAATGATTGTGAGGATGGCGCAGGACCAGGCAGTGCTTCGTTCTGTTGTACACAGGGTCGCTATGAGTTGGAACCGACTTGACAGGATCTAACAGCAACCTAACAACATGGCATCTCCCTGATTCTGTCCTTCATAGGACTTCTTACCACAATCTGAAGTGATCTTGTTTATTTATTTGCTTGTTTACTGTTTGTCGACTCCTCCACCCCCCCACCCCCACCCCATCACTCCTAAGAGTATAACCTCCTTGAGTAAAGGGATTTTGTCTGCCTTGCTCACTTCTGTAGCCCCAGTGACTGGAAGCCTGCCTGGAGCATGGATAGTTGGTACTCTACAAATGTGTGATAAACAGACTGAATAAGGAAGAAGGAGAACTATCATCTAAGCTCCATCATAGACGCTGTTCAATATTTTGATTGCTTTTGGTTTGTTGTGGTTTTTCATGAACTTGGATAACTCTAATATGGTTAATAATAAGGTTGGTGTGTTCTACAACAGATAACACATTAGTTCCAGGTACTTACATCAGCTCTTGCAACTCAGCTCCTCTTCTCCTCCCCTCGGCCCCCCACACACCACAAGCTCTAATATGAATAAGCTTGTTTCCTAATTGAGAGCGAGGTTCAACATCTCACCCTCCTGATCAGTTTCGTTGCAAGCCTGAAGCATGATTTGGGGCTCACTTGGGTTAACGTGGAAATGATCTCTGGGGATTGTTTTATACATGAGGCCTTATATACAAGGCCTTTATCATCTGCGTCTTTTTCATAAGGCTGGCACTCCTGCTGGCCATTTGGGTGTTGAAAGGACATTTCTGAGACTCTGATCAGTGAACTCAGGTTTTGCGAAAAATTTAGCTCTGGAGAGGTCATCTTTTCTTCTTCCTTCCTGGCAGCATTCTCTCTGTGATCACAGAAGACCTCCAAGGCTGTGTGGGAAAGAGGGTCCAGCTGGCACCCTGGTGATGAGAGAAATTAGCCCCCATTTTCGAAAAGATGTTATGTTACATATTCTAAAATTGAAAAACTTGGAGGGAATATTGTGACTCTCAAAATTGATCTAAATCTCTTTTCGAATGTATCTTTTACTTGTTTACTGTGACTCTATCAGTTTTTGAACTGCTGTTCAGAGGTACACTACACATTTGTTTACTTGAGAGTTACACACTGATATCAAAACAATGTCAGGAAAAAGTGCGTGTGTGGATATGTATACGTCTGTGTGTTGGTGTAGGGGAATGTAGGGCTATTATCATGTGCATAAAAAGAACATGTGAAACTGAGGTGCAAAGAACTGAGGTAAACTGCTCAAAGCAGCAGGCTTTTCCTCATCTACAACTGCTCACAGCTGTAAAGGAAACAGAACTTCACGGAGCCTCTCCTTAAAAGAAATTGCCCTCCTTAAAGCTGTACTGGCCACAGGCCTGCATGACAATGTGGGGAAGCTAATCTATACCAAATTAGTCAATGTTACAGAAAAATCAGATTGCATTGTGGAGACATCTTAGGGCAAAGCACAAGTACATCCTCCCTTAGTAAATTGAGATTTGCAAACTTATGGATGGCTCCTTTACCAGGAGTAGGCAGGGTGTGCCAGAGTGTATTTGATTCCAACTCACAGCAACACTACAGGGCAGAGCAGAATTGCCCCATAGGGTTTCCAAGGCTGTAAATCTTTATGGAAGCAGACTGCCACATCTTTCTTCCATGAAGCACCTGGTGGGTTAGAACCTAATAAACCTTTTCCAGTTTTAGTTTTGGGTGATGATATAGAAGTTCAGCACCAGAGCATCTTCTTTCTATTGATGAAAACCGAAACCAAACCTGTTGCTGTCGAGTTGATTCCAACTCATGGAGACTGCATGTGTTACAGAGCAGAACTGTTCCATAGGGTTTTATTGGCTGTAATCTTTACAGAAGCAGACCATCAGGCCTTTCTTCTGAGGCACTGCTGGGTGGGTTTGAGCCACCAACCTTTAGGTCATTAGTCCAGCACAAACTGTGTGTGTCACGCAAAGACCGTTCCATTGACAGAACTATTTTTAGGCCCTTGTAGAGATAGGTGCCATTTTCAAGCAGTTGTGAGTTTTCATTGATTCTGGTTTACAAAAAACCTTGAAAACCCTAAGATGTCTCTTGAAACTACAATATTCTGCAGATCATTATGAAATTGATAAAAACAAAGAGTAATAACTGAAACTGAAATTCATTGTCAATTGTTTTAAAAATTACGATGAGGATACCCCAAACCAAAACCAAACCCGTTGCAACCAGTGTTACAAAGCAATAACTGTTTGAATGAGAAATTAACTTAAGCTGTAAACTTTACCTAAAGCACAATAAAATTAAAAAGAAAAACAAAAACCCATTGCCATTGAGTCAATTCCAACTCACAGCGACACTATCGTACAGAGTAGAATTGCCCCATAGGGTTTCCAAGGCTGTAAATCTTTATGGACTGCCACATCTTTCTTCCGTGAAGCAGCTGGTGGGTTAGAGCCACCAACCTTTCTGTTAGCAGCCGAGCGCTTTAACCACTGCACTGCCAAGACACCTAAAGTGAGGATATAGTCATGAAATTATGTGAAAATGGACCATCCCATTAAGTATTTTAGTCCTTAAAATGTCGGCACTAGCCATAATTTACAGGTGGCAGAAAAAAAAGCACGTAGTTTAAACGTGTCATTTCCCAGTTCCTTTTTAATGATGATTATTCTTAATGTGTTTGCCAGTCATTTACAATGAATTATCTGGTATTACCAGAAAAGAAGAAGAAAAAAAAAAGAAGGAGAGGAAGGAGGAAGAGAAGGAGGAAGAGAAGGAGGAGGAGAAGAAGAGGAAGAAAAAGAAGAACAAGAACAAACACTGAAGATGAATAAGTCATCCAGCTGCTTGCTTGATTTCTTCTGCATGCAGATTTTGTAGAACATGGCAAGGCTGTATTTTAAAAATTCCCAAGTCTAAGGTACAAGCACACCTCACTTTGTAAGTTTTAAGTGTAAAATTCTAGGTAAAGTAAGTTTACAACCATTTGTCCCCCACATGATCGTGGAAGTGAAATGGACTCATTCGTTCCAGAAATACTTCTGAGCACATGATGTGTCAGGCAATGGGGACCAAAAAAAAAAAAAAAAAAAAAAAGAATTCAGCATAATCCCTTTTCCCAAAGAGCTGGCACTCACGCAGTGCTTGCAAACTCTAATGCCTACAAGCAGAACTGGCTATGTTATTTGTGGGGCCCAATGCAAAATGAAAATGCCAGGCCTGTTCAAAAATTGTTAAGAATTCCAAGGCAGCAAAGCAGAGCATTTTAAACAAAGCATGAGGTCCTTCTAAGTGTGGGGGCCCTGAAGGTGGCCCTGTTTGCAGTGGTTAGGCAGGTAACACAAATGCATGATTCAGTCTGTTAAGAGCATTGGGAGAAGTGGGCCCTGGGCAATGGGGCTTGCAGGCTTCACCTAGGGCTCCTAACTGCCACATTTATATTGCATCTCCCTTTGATTGAAATAAATCCTTTTTACCTTTTAAAATACATTTGAACATCTGTCCGTAGCATAATTCAGTAAATGTTCTTGTGTGTTAATCTTGTTCATTCCATTAGATCATTATCTTGAGTGCTGGGGCCTTGTCATAGTCAGTATCTGCACCTACCACAGTCAATGGCAGGCTGGGGAAATAGTAGATAGATGATGCACACTCATTACAAAGTCCAGCATTTAATTCTGAAATAAATTACGGAGAGGATAAAGATGATGGTGGAAATGTTCATTTACTAGACACCTGCTGTGTACTAGGCATTGTATTAGGTGCTTAATAGAAACTTTAAAATTCAATTCTCATGATAAATATGTAAAATAGGTTATTTTTGTCTCCATTTTAGAGATGAGGAGTTCAGAGAGATTAAATAACTTGCTCAAGGTCACACAAGTAGTCAGTGATGGAACAGGGACTCAAACCTAATTCCAAAGCTCTTGGGAGTTCCACTAAATTGCTAGGCCCTGGCCCTTCCCCCTTGCTCCCCACTGCTGCCTAAAATATCACAAAAAGAGCACAAACTGTTCAAAACTGAATAACACAAGTTTTGGAAATGGGTATTATACTTTCTGAAAATAATGTAGCAAATATTCGGCAGAATAGTAATCAACATGCATAATAACAGAAGTACCTACTGTAACCCCAAATCAATTCAATTACTGTTTCTTGAGCATGTACTAAGTGTAAGGTACTATGCTATGTGTGGCAGGAGAGACAAGATGAACAGATAAACTGCCCTCAAAGAGAAGGGTGAGACAAGTATACAAATGGACGGAGAACAGAACAGAAAGTAGTGTGTCCACGTTGACATCCAGAGAGAGTGATTTTGCCTGGAATGATCATGGTATATTCCCCGAAGATGATGGCATTTAGGGATAGTCTTGAAGAATGGGCAGGATTCTGATAGGAGAAGGGGTTCAGGGGACGTTCATGTAGGAGCAGAGGAGAGGTGGCATGGGACATTGCTATGGATTGAATTGTGTTCCCTCCAAAAGATACATTGAAGTCTTAACCTCCAGAATCTGTGAATATGATCTTGTTTGAAACATGATCTTTGAGGATGTTATCAGGTAACATGAGGCCATATGGAGTAGGATGGTTCCTAATCCAATATGACTAGTATCCTTACACAAAAGAAGAGATACAGAGAGAGACACACAGAGGGAAGACAGACATGTGATGATGGAGGAAGAGATTGGAGCTGCAAGGCAAGGAACACCAGGAATCTCCAGCCCTCACCAGAAGCTAGGAGAGAATCATGGAACAGATTCTCCCTCAGAGCCTCAGAAGGAATCAATGTGGCTGACACCCTGATTCTAGACTACTAGCCTCCAGGACTGTGATATAGTAAAATTCTGTTCTTTTTCAATTTTTTTAAATTTAAAATTTTATTTATTTTTGGTGTCAATATACACAATCGAACGTACATCCATTCACAATTTCTACATGAACAGTTCAATAACATTGGTTGCATATTTCACATTGTTTCACTGTTCTATCTCTACCCAATATTTTTCATCACCATTAATCTGGGCTCTCTGCTCCTTAAAGTTCTCGTCTGTGCTGTAGGGTAATTGTGGACAGTTTACACTCATGTAGATAATTCTTTATAAGAGTGCCATGCTTGAGGCAAACATTCTTTAGTAATTGGGCTAAACTGTTGATTAGTTTAATGATGGCTTCATGGGATAATTTCAGTTCAAGGTTTAAAGATGATTTCCCGGCATTAAATTCAGGGATTCTCCAAGTCTCAATGGAGCCAGTAAGTCTGGTTTCCATATGAGTTTGAAATTCTGTTCCACACTTTTTGTCCTTTTGATCAGGACTCATCTATTAGGTCCTTGATCAAACGAACAGTAATGGTAGTCAGGCACCATCCATTTCTTCTGGTCTCATGGTAGAGGGGGTAGTAGTTTATGGAGGCAGACATTTCTATTCTGATAAACCACTCAGTTTGTGGTACTTTATTATGGCAGCCCTAGGGAACAGGCATGGTCAGGGAACAGCAGGCAGTCTAATCAGGCTGAGGTGCTGGAGAGCAGGCTATGCTTAGAAAGGGAAGTCAGCACTACTTCATGGCAGGACTTGGCCCAAGACTGAGACACTTGTACACAAGTCAATAAGGCAAGGCTCTGACAGATATTAACCAAGAGACAAATACATGATTAAAACGAAGCGCTGGAGATTGAAGCTGGCAGCTAGGGGGCAGGTGAATGGTGGTGGTAGTGGCTGGGGATCGAGAGCAGAGAGGAAGGACCAAAGGCCAATTCAGGTGAGATGCAGTGAAGGCCTCAACTTGGGTGGGCTGAGGGGTAGTTTAGAGACCATTTAAAATATATTTTCTTATTAAAATAGAAAAAAAATCTTTGAAACTGAGATCACATATATGTCAAATACATCTTTGTTCTTTGGAGTTCTTTGGAAGTAAGACAAATTCAAGATACCATTACGATCATTCAGCCTCAGAATATTTGCCTATATTCTTGTTGGCTTTTGTGGGATCTGCCTTTCCTTGACTCCTGGCAGCAGCACTGCCCATCGGGGAAAGAGCAGTTGCACAACCGAAACCCACTGTGTTAAACCTCTGCCCTTATGTGGCTCCTTCTGGAACATTTCACCCTGCTTGGGCAACCAGACAGCTTAAAATGTGCACGTATTTTAAGTAAGAGGTCATTTACGGTGGTTAGAAGATCAGATTCATCAAATCTGTGAGTTAATCTTCTAATCAGCCAGACAAGCCCGCCACTGCGGCCCTAAGCAAAGACCAGTTTCCTAAATTGCACCGTCCTGGGAGAAGGCAATGTAACAGCTAGGCCCTTCCACTGGCCTCCCATGGCATTCATTATAACTGGAAGTGTGTCCTTACAAGAGATACCACAATGATGATGCACAGAAGTTTGGGAGCTAAGGAGGAAAAGGCAGAGAAAAATGTGACCCATCCGAATAGCCAAAAATAATCAAAACAATGTTTTGTTTGTGAAATGCTAGCAGATTGGAAAACGCCACTTTGAGCAGGAAAGCATGTGGCGCCCAGGATGCTTTCATTTTCACCCTGCCTAATCTGCTAATATATTCTGGAGCTATGGTGACAACAAACCTGTGACTACAGTGAAGGAAAACAAAGCAGGCAATCCGTTACTTCCAAGAACAGAGAGTGCAGCAAATTTGAGAAAAGCAATACTTCAAACGTCAACCTTTCCTTAATGCTGCATAATGCTTGCAGGAGAGGGGACAGGGAAAAGCAGCCATGGGGCACTGGCTGGAGAAGACAGAGGCCATGTGTGTGGATCAATGGAAGCTGATGTGTCTGAGCTATGCAGCCAAGAATTACAATGTTAGTCAGCTTCTTGGTGCAAAAGACAAGACCTGGGGCAGTTGAAAGATGGCACTTGTGTGACTGATTCAAGAGCCCAGGTTGGCTTTTCCTTCTTAGAGTGTCTACCAGGCTTCTAAGCCACCTCTGAATTGTTTCTGGAGTCTCTGGATGGTGTTAACAGTTAACATAATTAACTGCTAACAGTAAGGTTGGAGGTTCAAGTCCACTCAGAAGAAAAACGTGGTGATATGCTCCTGAAAAATCAGCCTCTGAAACCCCTATGGAGCAGTTCTACTCTGACACACATGGGGTCTCCATGAGTTGGAGGTGAATCAATGACAACTGGTTTCTCTTTGTCTTTAGCAGTCTGTCGGGGGAGAACATAATTTGCCCCACTCCTCATGACCCTTACGGAAGAGGGGACACTTCTCCCCCCATGCATCTTTGCCTAGGAAGGTTATGGGAGGAACGGTTCCAGCCCATCTATCTTGTTTCCGTTAGGGAAGATGGGGGAGAGGGCATGGAGCCTGGCTCTCTCAGCATTTTCTGCCTGACCACAGGCGGTACCCATTCTCCTTCCCTCCAAGTAGCAAGCTCAGCCAGCAGGTCTGGATGTGTCCCTGCACTGCTCAACCTATGACTGGCCATGACTTTAATTCAGTGGGTAGGCAAAGACTCATCTTTCGGCCTTGGATCCAAGCCAAGTCTTCAAACCAGCCTCTTGGCAAAAAGGCCATTAGTATGATCTTTGATTCTCGTGTATTATTTCTCTATTGGTTCAGAACCCAGAGGAAAGAAGGAATATGATTAATTAACATGCTTCAATCCCTAATGCTGTGGAGAAATTTATGAGGTGAAATGCCAACTGTAAGTGTCGTAACACTTCTCTTGTTTCCCTTGCCTTGAGGTGATACTAAAGAACGAGCTCAGAATTTATCACTGACAGCACACCAGTCATTGACAAAAACAAAAGTTTTGCAGGATAGCAGCTTGGGAAGGCTTAAAAGGTATGAATAACCAGAATTGGAAAGCCCTGTTGGACTTCAGTCAGGTCCAATCTTCTCTGGAGAAGACACCTTCCCATCTGTTTTTCAGGAGGAGGTGGTTCTTCAGCCTCTCCCCACGCTGTTAAGCAGTGGCCCAGGCTCCGTCTTTTCTTTCAGCTTGGGGAAAGAGATGGTGGGGGAGTTATACCCACTTCTTAACAACTTTGTATCAGAAATGATCACTTCCACTCACATTCCATTGGTGAGAAAAAGTTACTGGAGTTGCAAGGGGACTGGGAAATATAGGCCCTGACTAGAGAGCCACAATCCTACACTGTGGGCAGGTGGTCAGCCAGCTATCTCTGCCACAAGAGTTAGCCTTACTTATGGCTGGAGAAAATGAGGCTTAGGGAGCTTAAGTAACTAGTTCAAGGGCAGAACCAACAGGGGGTTGATTACAGACCTTGTATTCTTAATGCTTAATCCAAACTGTCTCTAATAGTGACCACTGACTATGCGGGAAAGAAGAGTAAGCCAGGAATAAGGAGAAAAGTTTTCTCTTGCTCACCCATTTCCTCTATTTGTTGGTATTCTCAGGACGACCTCTTGGAGTGCCATTCATTCTCATTTGTCCCAGGATGCAGAAAAACTGAGAAATGCACAACTGTATAGTCTGTTGTAAATGTGTCTCGGAGTCCCTTGGTGGTGCAAACAGTTAATGGGTTTGACTGCTAACTGAAAAGTTGGTGGTTCTAGTCCACCCAGGGGTGCCTCAGAAGAAAGGCCTTGGTGACCCTCTTCTAAAAAACCAGCCGTTGAAAACCCTTTGGAGCATAGTTCTGCTTGACACTCGGGGCTGCCATGAATCAAAGCTGCGTCAGTGGCAATTGGTTTTAAAGGTGTCTTATCCACCGGTCTTTTTATGACAAGCCCATTTTTTTGACTCTGCCAGACAGATGAGTTGGTTCTATTTTTAAGGGTGTCTAGGGAAGTATTCCCTAGAGAAAGTCTGTATGGAGGAAGCAGAAGCTTCCTCCATAACCTACTCTAGTGCTTCAGTGTTCTAGACCTATAGTAAACACTGGGGGTATGTCACCCAGGCCCCCTTAAGTGGGTCAGTGCCCCCATCCCACAGCTGCTGTGAGTGTTGGGCTATTGAATCTCAGCTGCATCCTTTCTGGAGAACTGCCCTTGGCCAAGGGGAGCCTCCTTATCCAGTGATGCTTGGGAGGTAGTTACGCTTCACTCACTTTGTCAGGGATGGTGGGACAATTCCTTGGTGTTGTTCATGCCCTGAAGCCCCCATGGGATCAGGCTGAGACTAGACTTCAGCTGAACCATATCTTTATCTGTCTTTTTCCCCTGTTCTAACCTGCTTCCCTCTCTGCCTTAATCTTTCTCCTGAAGTCTCTTGCATAAGGATAGCTATCTCACAGGCTCTGCTCTTATGGAACTGACTCTAAGACCGTCCCCAACTAGGAAATTCTTATTCTGCTAACTGCAGTCCTTTATCCCTTAGAGGAAGGAACCCTGATGGCACAGTGGTTAAGCGCTTGGTTGCGAACCCAAAGGTCAGCGGTTTGAACCCACCAGCAGCTCCATGGAAGAAAGATGTAGTAGCCCGTTTTCATAAAGATTACAGCCTTGGAAACTCTATGGAGCAGTTCCACTCTGTCCTACAGGGTCACTGTGAGTCAGAATTGATTCAATGGCAATGGGTTTGATATCCTTAGAGGAGAAAGGAAACAAACAACTTATCACTTCTTACAAATATATCATAATTTGAAGGCTTTTGTAATACCTGCTTCTTTCCCACCTTCTATTTGCCAGTTGAACAATTCTAGCTTCACTAACCACTGTTCATGGTTTAATTTTAACCTCAACACCACTGCCAAGGACATGAGAGTCTAAATTGAACTCATTTAGCAGGAATGGGATAACAGAAGGATTATTTCACAATAATTCACGACTACAACTAAAGATGAAAGGTTTTATTTTCTCAAAGTACTTCCCCATTTTAATGTCATTTAACCATCATATTTTGTGGGAGGAAGTTCTTTTTTTTAGAGGAAACTTAATTAAATAAAGGTTAAGTGGGTTTAAGTTCATGGAGCAAACTACTGTCATAACTTGCAGAGCAAAGACTAGAAAGAGGATGTCCGATCTCCAAGTCTGGGCTCTTTTCATGATCTTGGATCCGGACATGATTTTTGCTCTTTTTCTATGGGTCATTTTGTGATGCTGGATCAGGCAGAAACTGTGTTTGTCTGATAGTAAGAGAGATATCCAAGACTGTGATTTGAGTCCCCAAGGCTTTATTCTTTCACAAGAAATAGGGAAAAGGCAACCTGGGTTTGGTAGGCAGCTTCCCAAAATCATTAGAGAAGAAACCCAGGATCCTTCAACTTTCTGTCCCACCGTCTGGACTATAACTCTTATCCTCTTTGTCCAAGATGGCTGCTGGAGCCCTAGCCATAGGTGAGTTCCAGGTAGCAGGGCAGAGGAAGGGAAGAAGAGAGGCCTGCTCCTTCCCTTTAAGAAGACTTCTGAGAAGCATCACTTGACACTGTTCACATTTCATTGGCCAGACACATGGTCAAATCTATAAGCTATTGAAACATAAACCTCAGAGCTGTCTACCTACTAGGGTCCCCTACTAAATGCTTATGTCTAATTTTGTATTCTTAATTTTGTATTATTTTCAGGAACAATTTGATGAACAATTACTGTGTGTAAGTCACCATCCTGGGCATAGAGAGATGACTAGAAGCAGTGATAGGTGTAGGCTAGACTCACCAGGGCTCGTGGCATAGCTCTGAGGGATTCTGATGTTCTTGTCTAAGCAGATGTGCCATGTTTCATCATCCCTCCACCCTCACCCTGATTCACTGTGGGTAATGAGATGGTAAGGATCCTTGGTAGTGCAATGGTTCAGCACTTGGCTGCTAACTGAAAGACCAGCAGCTCAAACCCACCCAATGGCTTTGAGCGAGAAAAAGACCTGGCAATCTTCTTCCATAAAGATTACAGCCTAGTCTGTGAGGAAAGTGCTCCTTTAAACAACCAACTATATGAGACCAAATGGTCAATATTTACCCAAAAGCAAAGACAAGAAGGCAAGGAGGGGCAGGGAAGCCAGATAAATGGAAAACAGAACAAACAGAATGGAAGTAATGAGAATGCTGACACATTGGAAAAATTGCAACCAATATTATGGAACAATTTATATAAAAATCGTTAAATGGGAACCTAATTTGCTGTGTAAACTTTCACCTAAAACACAATAAAATATTTTAAAAAAAACTAAAGCAAACAAACAAAAAGATTACAGCCTAGAAAAATCTATGGGGTGATTACACTCTGCATATAGGTTCACTATGAGTCAGAATCAACTTGATGGCACAACAACAAGAACAACAATGAGCTGGTATTGTCAGAGGGTGCTTGGAGGTAGAAAACAAGGTTGAGAATCACATCTAGGAGGGAAGTTTCACCCATAGCTGGTGTATTTTAGAAAACATGTTTTTTTTTAGGTGCTGTCAAGTTGGTTCTGACTCATAGCGACACTATGTACCACAGAATGAAACACTGCCTGGTCCTGCACCATCGTCACAATCGTTGTTATGCTTGAGCCCATTGTTGCAGCCACTGTGTCAGTCCGTCTCATTGAAGTTCTTCCTCTTTTTCACCGACCCTGTACTTTACCAAGCGTGACGTCCTTCTCCAGGGACTGATCCCTCCTGACAACATGTCCAAAGTACGTAAGACGTAGTCTTGTCATTCTTCCTTCTAAGGAGCATTCTGGGTGTACTTCTTCCAAGACAGATTTGTTCGTTCTTTTGGCAGTCCGTAGTATATTCAATATTCTTCGCCAACACCATAATTCAAAGGCGTCAGTTTTTCTTTGGTCTTCCTTATTCATCATCCAGCTTTCGCGTGCGTATGATGCAATTGAAAATACCATGGCTTGTGTCAGGTGCACCTTAATCTTCAAGGTGACATTTTTGTTTTTCAACAGTTTAAAGAGATCTTTTGCAGCAGATTTGCCCAATGCAATGCATCTTTTGATTTCCTGACTGCTGCTTCCATGGGTGTTGATTGTGGATCCAAGTAAAATGAAATCCTTGACAACTTCAATCTTTTCTCCATTTGTCATGATGTTGCTTATTGGCCCGGTTATGAAGATTTTGTTTTCTTTATGTTGAGGTGTAATCCATACTGAAGGCTGTGGTCTTTGATCTTCATCAGTAAGTGCTTCAAGTTCTCTTCACTTTCAGCAAGCAGGATTGTCTCGTCTGCATAATGCAGGTTGTTAATGAGTCTTCCTCCAATCCTGGTGCCCCGTTCTTCTTCATATAGTCCAGCTGCTAGGATTATTTGCTCAGCATACAGTTTGAACAGGTATGGTGAAAGGATGCAACGCTGCCGCGCATCTTTCATGGCTTTAAACCATGCAGTAACCCCTTATTCTGTCCGAATAACTGCCTCTTGATCTATGTACAGGTTCCTCATGAGCACAATTAAGTGTTCTGGAATTCCCATTCTTCACAATTTTATCTATAATTTGTTATGATCCACACAATAGAATGCCTTTGCATAGTCAATAAAACACAGCTAAACATCTTTCTGGTATTCTCTGCTTTCAGCCAGGATCCATCTGACATCAGCAATGATATCCCTTGTCCCACGTCCTCTTCTGGATCCAGCCTGAATTTCTGGCAGTTCCTGTCGACATACTGCTACAGCTGCTTTTGAATGATCTTCAGCAAAATTTTACTTGGGTGTGATATTAATGATATTGTTTGACAATTTCCACTTTTGGTTGGATCACCTTTCTTGGGAATAGGCATAAATATGGATCTCTTCTAGTCAGTTCACCAAGTAGCTGTCTTCCAAATTTCTTGGCATAGATGAGGGATCACTTCCAGCACTGCATCCATTTGTTGAAACATCTCAACTGATATTCCGTCAATTCCTGGAGCCTTGTTTTTCACCAATGTCTTCAGTGCAGCTTGGACTTCTTCCTTCAGTACCATTGGTTCCTGATCGTATGCTACCTCTTGAAATGGTTGAACGTTGACCAATTCCTTTTGGTATAATGACTCTGTGTATTCCTTCCATCTTCTTCTGAAACTTTAATATTTTCCCCACAGAATCCTTCACTATTGCAACTCAAGGCTTGAATTTTTTCTTCAGTTCTTTCAGCTTGAGGAATGCTGAGCGTGTTCTTCCCTTTTGGTTTTCTATCTCCAGCTCTTTGCACATGTCATTATAATACTTTACTTTGCCTTCTCGAGCCACCCTTTGAAATCTTCTGTTCAGTTCTTTTACTTCATCATTTCTTCCTTTTGCTTTAGCTGCTCAACATTCAAGAGCAAGTTTCAGAGTCTCTTCTGACATCCATTTTGGTCTTTTATTTCTTTCCTGTCTTTTTAATGACCTCTTGCTTTCTTCATGTATGATGTCCTTGATGTCATTCCATAACTCTTCTGGTCTTCGGTCATTAGTGTTCAATGCATCAAATCTATTCTTGAGATGATCTCTAAATTCAAGTGGAATACACTCAAGGTCGTACTTTGGCTCTCGTGGACTTGTTCTAATTTTCTTCAGTTTCAACTTGAACTTGCATAAGAGCAATTGATGGTCTAGTCAGTCCCTGGCCTTGTTCTGACTGATGATATTGAGCTTTACCATTGTCTCTTTCCACAGACGTAGTCGATTTGATTCCTGTGTATTCCATCTGGTGAGATCCATGTGTATAGCTGCCGTTTATGTTGGTGACAAAACGTATTTGCAGTGAAGAAGTCATTGGTTTTGCAAAATTCTATCATGTGATCGCTGGCATCATTTCTATCACCAAGGCCATATTTTCTAACTACCGATCCTTCCTCTTTGTTTCCAACTTTCGCATTCCAATCACCAGTAATTGTCAGTGTATCCTGATTGCATGTTCGATCAATTTCAGACCGAAGAAGTTGGTAAAAATCTTCACTTTCTTCATTTTTGGCCTTAGTGGTTGGTGCGTAGATTTGAGTAATAGTCATATTAACTGGTCTTCCTTGTAGGCTTATGGATACTATCCTATCACTGACAGTGTTGTACTTCAGGATAGATCTTGAAATGTTCTTTTTGATGATGACTGCAAAGCCATTCCTCTTCAAGTTGTTATTCCTGGCATAGTAGACCCTATAGTTGTCCGATTCAAAATGGCCAATACCAGTCCATTTCAGCTCACTAATGCGCAGGATATCGATGTTTATGCGTTCCATTTC
The DNA here is from genome assembly GCF_000243295.1 of Trichechus manatus latirostris. Classification (NCBI taxonomy): domain Eukaryota; kingdom Metazoa; phylum Chordata; class Mammalia; order Sirenia; family Trichechidae; genus Trichechus; species Trichechus manatus. The sequence goes on along the minus strand of NW_004444055.1, from coordinate 8,082,146 downwards.
ATTTTTGACAGCTTCAAATTTTCCTAGATTCATACTTTGTACATTCCACGTTCTGATTATTAATGGATGTTTGCAGCTGTTTTGTCTCATTTTGAGTTGTGCCACATCAGCAAATGAGGGTCCCGAAAGCTTGACTCCATCCACGTCATTAAGGTCAACTCTACTTTGGGGAGGCAGCTCTTCCCCAGTTGTCTTTTGAGTGCCTTCCGACCTGGGTGCAGGGGGGCTCATCTTCTGGCACTATATCAGACAATGTTCCACTGCTATTCACAAGGTTTTCACTGGCTAATTCTTTTCAGAGGTAGACTGCCGTATCCTTCTTCCTAGTCTGTCTTAGTCTGGAAGCTCAGCTGAAACCTTTCTTCCATGGGTGATTCTGCTGGTATCTGAATACCGGTGGCATAGCTTACAGCATCACAGCAACATGCAAGCCCCACAGTACGACCAACTGACAGACATGTGGGGGTTAGAAAACATGCATATCCAATTTATTTGTTTAATTGTGCCACAACAAATAGCACCTTCTTCACCAGCATTAAGGCAAGGGTAAATATTGTACATGGAAGCTCAGAGGGTCAAACCTAGGCTGAGGAAAGCTACTGCAACCTAAGGTAGCGCAAAAGTTAGCTCTGAACTTCTTGGCTGCCTTAGTTAAAAAGAAAGGTTACAAGGATCCATTACTATGGCTATCCAGCAAGGAGGTATGGTAGTTCAACAGGAGAGACATATTTTCCATAGCACTGAACTCTATGAGGTTTATGGTAGCAGTTTTGTTTTAAGGGAATTAAACCATAAAATACCTGGTGTTTAATAATAATTTTGCAAGAATGTGGAGATGGTCTTCAATTTTTTTTTTTTTTAATTTTAGGGCTGGAAAAATATAGAGTCAAAATTTTAAATACTGTATTTCATTGGATCTAAGTCATCACTAATAATAGACCATTATTTTAGGAGATCAGGGTTTGATTTCTGGCCAATTCATCTCATCTGTCGGTAATGATTTGCATGTTGCTATGAAGCTGAACAGGTTTCAATGGAGCTTCCATACTAAGACAGATGAGGAAGAAAGGCCTGGTGACCTACTTCTGAAAATCAGTCAATGAAAACCCTATGGATCCCTATCCACAACCAATCATGGGGATGGTGAAGGACCAGGCAGCGTTTCATTCAGTTGTGCGTGGAGTTCCATGAGTTGGAGGCCAACTCGATGGCTGCTAACAACAACAAGGAAAGAAAAACCCTGTAAAATAAATTATGACTTGCCTTTCTAATTTCAGATGCATTTTAATCAGGGCTTCAAACGTGTTCCAAAGGGTTCAGTCATGGCCAACGGAAACAAGACAGGGCTTTGAACCTGTTCTAAACGGTTCAGTCATGGCTGAGAAAACAAGGACAATGTAAACGTTGCATAGCAACCAAATCTCTTTTGCATTAGATTTTTTTTTAAATTGTGCTTTAAATGAAAGTTTACAGTTCAAGTGAGTTTCTGATACAAAACTTTATACACACACTGCTATGTGACCCTAGTTGCACTTCCCATACTGTGACAGCATACTCCTTGTTTCCACCCTGGATTACCCGTGTCTGTTCAACCAGCTCCTGTCCCTTTCTGCCTTCTCATCTTGCCTCTGGATAGGAGCTGCCCAGTTAGACTCATGTATCTACTTGAGCTAAGAAGTACACTCTTCACGAGTATTATTTTATGTCTTATAGTCCGGCCTAATTTTTGTCTGAAGAGTTGGCTTCGGGAATGGTTTTAGTTTTGGGCTAACAGAGGGTCTGGGGGCCATGTCTTCCAAGGTCCCTCCAGCCTAAATCAAACCATTAAGTCTGGTCTTTTTACTAGAATTTGAGTTCTGCACCCCACTTTTCTCCTGCTCCGTCAGGGACTCTCTGTTGTGTTCCCTGTCAAGGCAGTCATTGGTGGTAGCCAGGCACCATCTAGTTCTTCTGGTCTCAGGCTGATGCAGTCTCTGGTTTATGTGGCCCTTTCTTTCTCTTGGGCTAATACTTTCCTTGTGTCTTTGGTGTTCTTCATTGTCCTTTGCTGCAGGTGGGTTGGGACCAATTGATGCTTCTTGGATGGCCGCTTGCTAGCTTTTAAGACCCCAGGCGCAACTCAACAAAGTGGGATGCAGAACATTTTCTTAATAAGCTTTGTTATGCCAACTGACCTAGATGTCCCCTGAAACCATGATCCACAGACCCCTGCCCCTGCTACTCTGTCCCTCAAAGTGTTTGGTTGTATTCAGGAAACTTCATAGCTTTGGTTTAGTCCCGTTGTGCTGACTTCCACTGTAGTGTGTGTTGTCCTTCCCTTCACCTAATATAATTCTTGTCTGCTATCTAGTTAGTGAATACACCTCTGCCTCCATCTCCACCCTTGTAACATCAAAGAATGTTTTCCTCTGTGTTTAAATCTTATCTTGAGTTCTTACAATAGTGGGCTTATACAATATTTGTCCTTCTATGACTGACTAATTTCACTCAGCATAATACCTTCCAGATTCATTCATGTTATGAGATGTTTCACGGATTCATTGCTATTCTTTACTGTTGTGTAGTATTCCACTGTATGAATATACCATAATTTGTTTATCCATTCATCCATTGATGGGCACCTAGGTTGTTACCATCTTTTTGCTATTGTGAACAGTGCTGCAATGAACATGGGGGTGCATATATCTATTAGTGTGACAGCTCTTATTTCTTTAGGATATATTCCAAGGAGTGGGATGGTTAGATCATATGGTACTTCTATTTCCAGCTTTATAAGGAAGCGCCAAATCGATTTCCAAAGTGGTTGTACCATTTTACATTCCCACTAACCGTGTATAAGTGTTCCAGTCTCTCCACAATCTCTCCGACATCTATTATTTTGTGTTTTTTGGATTAATGCTAGCCTTGTTGGGGTGAGATGGTATCTCATTATAGCTTTGATTTGCATTTCTCTAATGGCTAATGATCGGCCCATCAGATTTTGACCTGAGTAGGAAACATAGCAATCTCCTGTGAGATTGAATTATTGGCAGAAGTCTGGAGAGCGATGCACATTCAAAGCAGAGTGGTGGGCCGCCATCTTTGAGCAGGACACTGCTGTCTGTTTCGCCGTAAAGACATGGTGAAACTCATTGAAGATTGTGCCTTACAGATTAGTAAGTAAACACAATTAAGTCTGTGCATACCTTGCTTTTTGGTTAATCTGCCCCTGCCTTGTAAAAGTGCATTTGGGCATAGCTGGAAGTCTCTCCTAAAATCTTCTTGTGTTATTCCACTTTCTGCCCCACTTGTACTGATCCAGAGTTACCACACTGAGACTGTGGTCTTCTGAGATCTGTATGTATTATTACAATAGTAGGCATCATTTATTGAGCACTTATTGCATACTAGCCATTGTACCAAACATTTTGTTTGTAATTATTGTATTTAATCCTCTCAAACAACCTTACTGAAGTAGGTATGATCATTCCATTTCAGAAATGAGGAAACCAAGTCTCAGAAAAGTGAAGTAAGTTGTAAACATCTATATTAGTTTGCTATTTCTGTTGTAACAAATTATCACAAATGTAGTTACTTAAAACAACACAAATTTATTATCTTACAGTACTTGGAGGTCAGAAATCGAAAATCATTCTCAGAGGGCTAAAGTCAAGGCATTGGCAGGTCTGGATTCTTTTGGAGACTCAAGGAGAGAATTCATTTCCTTGTCTTTTTCAGCTTCTGGAGGCCCTGACTCTCCTGCCTCCTACTTTCACTACTAAGGACCCTCATGCTTACATTGGGCCCACCTGGATAACCCAGGATAATCTGGCTCAGGTGGTATGCAGTAGGCTGCTAACCCAAAGGTTGGTCGTTTGAACCCATCCAGTGACTCTGCAGGAGAAAGTCTTTTATGAACTGCTTCGGTAAAGATTACAGCCAAGAAAACCCCATGGAGCTGTTCTACTCTGTTTAACACATAGGGTTGCCAAGAGTCGGAATCAATTCAACAACAATGCGTTTGGATTATCGTTTGTCAAGATCCTTAACTTAATCAAATTTGCAGTCTGTTTGCTGTGTAAGGTAGCATATTCACAGGGTCTGAGGGATTAGGATGTGGACATCTTTTGGGGGGAGTATTATTCAGCCTACCGCAACATCACAAATTATAACCACAGCATTCCACTATTAAGCCTGCATCCTTCAAAAGTGATTTTTCTTTTGTCAAGCCCTCCAAACTTACTTTCTATTAAATGCTGAGTCCCAGGTTTAGGGGGACAACCTGTGTCTGCCTCCATCTTTTCTGCAGCTAAAGCAGGAATTCTCAATGCTGGTTACATATTAGAATCACATGGGAGACTTTTAAAACCTACTGAAGCTAGGACTCCACCTCAGGTCAATTAAAATCAGAATTTCAGGAGGTGGGACTTGAGCACTTGGCAGGTGAGAAAATGTCTCCAGGTGATTCTAATATGTAGCTCATGCTGAGAACCACCATGCTAGAGAGAACTGCTGGCAACTCCACGGAGCATGATTCAGTTACCTACTGTTACTGGTGTCTAAGAAGGAAAGACTAACTATAAAGATGAAAGCAAGAAAATGAACATTGAAGCCTTTCACCCATGGGTTGGCATCCTTGCTTCTGTGGTTACCTACTTGTATGACCTCGAACAAGTTACTTGACGTCTCTGGTCTCACGTTTCTCAGATAATAATAGCTCTCAAGGGTTGTGGCAATGACTAATTGAAATCATGAATGAAAAGCCCTTTTGTTGTTGTTAGCTCCGACTCATGGTGACCCCACGTACAACAGAATGAAAGGTTGTCCAGTCCTGCTCCATCTTCATGATAACTGGTAAGCTGGAGTCCACTGTTGTGGCCATTGTGTATTTCGAGTGCCTCATCTTCAGCACTATATGGGAAAATATCCTGCTGTGATCCATAGGTGTTTTCATTGGCTGCTTTTTGGATGTAGATCGCCAGGCCTTCCTAGTCTCTACTGAAACTTGTCCACTGTGGGTGACCCTGCTGGTATTTGAAATACTGGCGGCATAGCTCCCAGTATCATAGCAACACGAAAGCCACCACAGTACAACAAACTGACAGATAGGTGATGGGGAAAGCTCTTAGCTGAGTGCTTATAGGCCCCTGATAGAGGGCAGTGTAGACTTCTTTGCAACCCACCCCTACCCAGCCTGAAAAAAATGATTGCAGAGCCTCTCCTTATCATAGAATTCCCTTGACTCTAATTTTACATCTCACAGAGGATTCAGTCTACCTACTTCTTGGTTATGGCTGACTTTCACTTACTCCTTGGTGTTTTCTTCACATCTCTAGTCCTGCGGTCTTCTTGCACATTTGATTACACTGAATCAAGGGGACAGCAGCAAAGGTTGTTGTTCTTCCAGCCAGCTTTCGGAAGGTCAAGATGTAAACGGAAAAGAGTGATTTTCTTCCCTTGGAAACCACTTACGGTATGTGGCTAGGGAGCTGAGAATTTTCCTTTGGCTCAAAATACAACGAGAAATCTCAATGTGGTGGAGAAATGTTTTTATGGAAAGAGTGGGGATGGAAGGAAGTGGAAGAAACTGGCCAAGTTGCTTCTTATTACCAATTTGCTAAAGTTGATAGTGTTTGGTGGGTTTTTCCTCCTCTTCTAATTCTTGAAGGTATTAGGAAGGGCAAGAGAAATGGAGATGATTCAGCAATTGGAGCCGAGCACATTTGGCCAGGCTGGCAGCTCTGCCTCTGACCGCTGTGCCAGGTTAATAGCGTTAATGGAAGGCGTTCCTGGATGGAACAAGGGAGCGGGGCTCTGGCAGGTCACTTTCCACTAGGGACTGCCAAAGCTGATGTCACCAGGGACTTTTTTTTTTTAGATGGCGAATGACGAAATAATCCTATGGTTCTTGTTTTGCCACAGTGTGTTCCTCATCACTCTTTCAGGTGGCATCTAATTTTCACAAGTCTATTGTATTATCCAATTCAGTTTTTAAAGTTTATTTCCATATCCCAGCTAAAGGCCATCCTAATTAGTCAACAGATATTTAGCAAGACTGTGCTGGGTGGAAAGAGTCCTGGTGGCGCAGTGGTTAAAGCGTTTGTTTGCTAACCAAAAAGTCAGTGGTTCGAATCCACCAGGCCACCAGCTGCTCCATGGGGGAAAGATGTGGTAGTCTGTTTCCATAAAGATTTACAGACTTGGAAACCCTATGGGGCAGTTCTACTCTGTCCTATAGAGTTGCTATGAGTCAGAATCGACTTGACGGCAGTGGGTTTGGTTTGGGTTTGGGTGCCAGGTAGTGAGGTGGAATAATGAAGGACTCCTGGGCAAGTCATATAGTAAGGAATGTAAGAGTCATGCACACAAAGTAATACAAGTAGATGATCATTACTGGCCGTCAGAGCTCAGGAGGTCAGTGAAAGATCAGGTAGTCTGGGAAGACAGCATGGCTGAGGTGAGCCATGAGGATGGGTAGGGCTTAGGAAGAGAAAGGGCATTCCAGGTAGGGAAACAACATGGGCTGGGGCCCAAGAGGGTCCAGGCAATTATGAAAATAAAAGTAATAACAGCAAAAATCGTAATGTAAACCAGTTGTCCTTTGGGATCTTCTGATTCCCAGATATCTAGATAAGCTCAGCACAGCACATGTTCTCTGCCTTCCCCAAGGTTTCTATGCCTCCTGGGTGAGGGGGTGTTACCTTCCTTAGGTCACCCTAGGCTCAAGGGCTCAGGCTTTGGCATGAGTATTTCAGTTCCACCTCACTTCAAGGGGATAGTCTGGTGACAGCCAGGCCATGTGGCCACCTCTATGGCATAGGAGATGCTCATGTTGTTTCTCTGCTTAACCTCTCAATGAGCTTCTCATGCACGTAGGATGAATCCAAACTCCTCGTGTGTCCTGGCCCTGCCTCACTCTATGCTTCAGCCACACAAACCTGACTTCTGTTTTCCAAACGTGTTCCTGTCTCAGGGCCTTGTACTCCCACTGTCCCGTCTGCCTTCTCCACCGCTCTTCTTAAATTTACTTTGTGTGTTGGATGCCACCTCCTCAGAGCAGCTCAGCCCACTCACTCTGCATCATAAAACCCTACATTTCTGCTTCACAAGACAGAGACTACCCCACAGTATCTTGTTTATTTTTTGTTTGTTGTCTGTCTTTCCCCACTGGAATATAAGCATAGAGAGTGTAAGAAACGCACATGTCTTGTTCACAGCTTTAGCGTAAGTGGCTAGAAGAATGTCTGGCACAACTATGCGGTCACTACATATTTACTAAATGGATAAGTGAACGATGGAATGAATTAATGGGCAGTCTTTGCTCTGTAGGATTAGATGGGAGGGGTGGCACCTATGCTGGAGGAACCCTCAGATCTGCACAACTTTGTCAACTTTGTGTTTATCATCTCCCCTTATACACACAAGTGGTTGATTAGTTGTCCTTGATGAACATAACAATAGGCATGGGGGGCATGGAAACGTCGAGAAGATTCACATAGTAATAACAATTTGTTGTCATTGTCGTTGTTAGCTACTGCCCAGTCAGTCCCTGACTCATGGCAACCCCATCCACAATGGGATTGGATCACTGTGATCCATAGGGTTTTCATTGGCTGATTTTTTGGAAGTAGATTGCCAGGCCTTTCTTCCTAGCCTGTCTTAGTCTGGAAGCTCTGATGAAACCGTCTAGCATCATAGCAACATGTAAGCCTCCACTGACGAATGAGTGGTGGCTGTGCTTGAGGTGCATTGGCCAGGAATTGAACCAGGGTCTCCTGCATAGAAGGGAAGAATTCTGCCACTGAACTACCACCCTAATAATAACAATAGCTACTGTCTATCAAGCACTTACTAGAGACTGGGCATTGTGCTGAGAACTTTACTTTAAACATCTCATGCAATCCTCACTCCAATCTTAAAGTTCTTACATTGAAAGACTTGAGCTTGAATGACTTTCTAGCCTTGGGCTGCTTTTTCACCCTCAATTTGTCATCAGATGCTTGGGAGTTTCTCTCTATGAGAATTATCATTTGGCCACAGCATGAGTCAGAATTGACTCGAAGGCAGTGGGTTTAATGGGTTTGAGATCCTCTAGCAATGTTGTAGGCTCACTGTCTGCCCTCATATGGTATGCACTCTTCCCTGACATTGTTTGCAGCAGTGGCACTTGTAGGGGTGGAGAAATACTCTGCAGCCACCTTTGTGCCATGAGCCAGAGTGACCCTGGCTGTGTCCTAGAAATGGAAGGGGAGAGGCTGGCCTGAAATGCACAATGATCTGGGCAGCTCAGTGCTGCCTCTTTGCGTCTACAGCACTTGGCAGAGTGCGTGTGTACACATGTATGTGTATGGTGGGGGATGTCTTTGGAAAGAAGTCCTCAGTCATTTCACATTGGACCGCAGGATCAGAGAAGGAGCTGTGTCTACCATATATAGTACAAATCCCCAAGTGCTGCTGGTCTTTCTTGGAAACCCCCCTCGTCTCTTTCTCTACCACACATTCAACTTATTCCAAATGAATTCTAGAGCATCTGCGTGTCCACAAAGATTATTGCCTCCTGAGTGAATGGAGAAATGCCCAGCCAGAAACTGGTATTGGGAGCCAAGCTGCTGGGCCTATTATCCATTTAGAAACAACCAGTGCTTTTGGAAGCTTCTGGGTCCTGCTGAGTCATTGTGCAGCAAGAACTTGAGAGTGTGCTCAGCCATGACAGGCTGTCCTTAAGGCACTTGCCTAGATCAATATCACAGGTGTGATGGCTAATTTGGCCATTGCAATGGAACAGCCGTGGGAGAGAAGCCCAGTTCTGAAATGCATAACAGCAGTGCGTCCTTAAATTTGCAGCGCTTAGCAAAGTACCAAGGAAAGCCTAAGCTGAGTGTTCTCAGGGCATAGGAAGCACGTGGAAAGGATAATGGAAATTCATCTTTAGACAAGACTTTGTTGGTAATATGTCCCTTCAGAAGGGATGTGTGTAAAAATTCATATTGCCTATTTAAAATTTTGACAAGTGGCATTATCCAGTTATTTTTAATGGAACTCTATGTACCACCCATTGGGGAGATTCAAACGTGATGAATCGGGTCCCTCATTTGTATTATAGTTTAGCAACTATCTGAATGCTGGGAATCTATGTAATCATTATCCTTTATCTCTTCTTCTATTCCATCAAAGTTATATCCTGGACCAGTGGCTCCAAACTTTATTTCGCTTAAGAATTAATTGGGGTGGGGTGGGGAACTTGGCCTGTAGTGGGGCCCAGAATTCAGCATTTTAGTAAGCAATCCCAGGTGATCCTAATGTAGGAGGTCCACCTACCCTGTTGTGCTTTGGAATACAGTAGAAGATGGTTGGGATTATGGCTTAAGCATTTGATACCTAATAAATATTATAATTCTACTTAGGTAGTCATGACCTACCTTACATTCACACACTTTCCATTCATGTACCTTCCATTCACATACCTGTTGCTGTTGAATCAATTCTGCCTCATGGTGACTCCACGATTGTGGAAGTAGAACTGTGCTCCGTGGGGTTTTCAATGGCTGATATTTTGGAAGTAGATCACCAGGCATTTCTTCTGAGGTACCTCTGGTGGTCTTGAACCCTCAACCTTCTGGTTAGTAACCAAACTGTCTGCACCACCCAGGGACTCCTACATTCACTTAGTTATTCTAATTTGATCCTCCTAATAACTCCATGGAGCCCTGGTGGCACAGTGATTAAGATCTCAGGCTGCTAACCGAGAAGTCGGTAGTTCAAATCCATCAGCCGCTTCTTGAAAACCCTATGGGGAAGTTCTACTTTGTCCTATAGGATTGCTATGAATTGGAATTGACTTGATGGCAACGAGTTTGGTTTTAATGACTGCATGTGATGCAGAGGCAGATATTGTTATTCTTATTTTATGATAAAGACTCTGAAGCTCAGATAGGTTATTATCTGTGATAGACTCCTAGTCCAGGGCTCTTTCTGCCAGGCTCTACTGCCTCCCCTTCAAGCCCCACATGGTTCATCATGTGATGGTATCAACATTTCTTCCTGTCTCCTTGCCTATATACTAAATTATGGGAGAAGGGAAAACTCCTTTATTCTATTAGTTTAGAACTAATTCTTTTTGGCCAGGGAAGGCAGTGCTTGATAAATGCCAAAAAGTGTGGTCAGAGGTAGAGGCATTGAAACATTAAAGACCATTTCTGTATGCTGTGAGGTGTGATGAGAAATCTGTACAAGTAACCTCATATTTACCTAAATAATTGTTGATTGGTTAAAAAAAAAAGCAAAAAAAGACCGAATCAACGACAACACTCTCCCAGCTGAACTTCCTCGCATTTTTTCTTAGTTCATTCCTAAATTCATAGATCAATCTTGGGGAGCTGATATTGGCAAGCATTTCTTTCTTATTTAGTTTCTTTTTTATTTTCATCTTTTTTAATGTTGTTTATAGTATTTTTTGTTGTTTAAATGTCTAAATTTAATGCAGTCAAAATTAAGTATGCTTGTATACTGTATATATATATATAAAAGTGTCTGGTCAGTTCAGTCCAGTCCATTAAGCCAGGGGAGAATAAGGGCTCTAGAACATCCCATTGGTGTCTCCATTTTACAGTTAGGGAAATGAGGATCAGAGAGGTTAAAGGACTTGGCCTAGGCCACTGTGCTGGTGAGTAATAGAAACAAGACTCAAACCAGGCTTGGCACCTCCCAAACCTGAGCCATAGGCCCTGTGACTCCCCTCTGAGAGGCCTTGATTTTGAGCATGTAATAAGATAACTAACATGAATGTATCATCTAAACTAGGGAGGTTTTGGCTTAGGCCCCAAACCTTGGAGCAATCCTTGACTTCTCTCTTCTCATACTGCACATCCAATTCTTCAGTAAATCCTGTTGAGTCTACCTTCAAATCATATCCCCGATCCAACCAATTCTCCACCTTTACTGTCACCCTCGTCCACTCCTCTATCATCTGGCCTGGATAATGACTATAACTTCCCATCTGGTCTCCTAGCCTCCACCTTTGTCCCCCATGGTCTATTCTTAACACAGTGGCCAGAGCAATTCTGTTCTATAGGTTAGCTCTTGTCATTCCTCTGTTCAACACTTCCCAATAGCTCACCATTTCATTGAGAGTAAAAGTCAGGTATCTTCAGTGGCTTATAAAACCCAGTGCAATTGTCCCTCACGCTCCCCTTCTTTCTTTGTTCTTGTCTTCCCCTCATTCACTCTGTTCCAGCCCACTGGCCCTCTGGCTCTTCCTCAGACCCCCAGGCATACTAGAAGTTCAGGACCTCTGCATCTGCTATTCTGGCTACTTGGAACACCCTCCCACCCACCAAATCCACAGAACTTCCTTGTTTCCTCCTTCAGGTTTTTGCTCAAATGTCTCCTTAGTGAGGACTTCTTTGATCACCCTATTTCAAACTGCCCCCCACAGCACTCCCTTTCCCTGTTTTGCTTTTCTATATCTGATATATATTTTTTAAAAGGTAGTATCTACTTGTAATTGTCTCCCCACTAGAATGTTCAACTGTTTAAGGTTGGAGATATTGCTTATTCTGTTCACTGCTATAACCCCAGCATCCAACATGCTAGGCACATCAAAACCAAACCAATTTACCTTTGAGTCAATTCTGACTCACGGCGGCCCCATGTGTTTCAGAGCTGAACTGTGCTCCACAGGGTTTTCAATGGCCGTAATCTTTCAGAAGTAGATTTCCAGGCCTTTCTTCTGAGGCGCCTGTGGGTAGATTCAAACCATCAATCGTTCGGTTAGTAGCTGAGCACTTAACTGTTTGCACCACCCAGGGACTCCTTACTAAATGTTTGTTGAATGAAAGATTAAGTGGAAACATTGTGACCTGACATACACATCAAAAATGATTAAGAATATTGTGAAAAAAATGACTCTCTTCATTCTTATTAAATGAGTTGAAATAGGACAGTGCAAGAAAATACAGGAAAGGAAAAAACTATACTGAAAAAAAAAAATTGGCAATACTTAGTAAAACTGAAGATACACATACTCTATGACCACAATTTCACTTCTGAGTATTATTAGAAATGTGTGCTCATAGCACCAGGACACATGTATAAAAATGTTCATAACAGTGTTGTTAACAATTGTCCCAACATGGAAACAACCCAAATGTCCATCAACGGTAGACTGGGTAAACAACTGGGGTGTGTTCAAACAGTGGAATCCTACGTAGCAATCAAAATAAACAAGGACTGCTTCACGTCACCAGGGGTAAGCTTCTTAAAGACCTGATACTGAACAAGAGAAGCCAGGCATGTAAAAATACACATTGCATGATTCCAGATTTTTGGATCCATTGAGACTTGGGAAACCCTGAAACTGGTGCCCAGAAAAGATCTTTAAACCTTGAACAGAAACTATCCCGTGAAGCCATCATTAAACTGAGCAACAGTTTAGCCCAATTAATGAAAAATATTTGCCTTGAGCATAGAGCTCTTATAAAGAGTTATCTATATGAGCTTAATCTGATAACAGTTAATCTAAAGCACAAGTGAGAACGTTAAGGGGCAGAGAGCCTAAATTAATGAAACAATATGGGTAGAGATAGTGAGAAGAAGGTAACCAATGTTATGGAACTGTTCATGTAGAAATTATGAATGGCTGTATGTTTGGTTGTACATATTACCACTAAAAATAAAAAGAAAACAAATCGCTCAATTCTTTTTTTTATTTATTGTACTTTAGATGAAGAGTTACAGAACAAACTAGCTTCTCATTGAACAGTTAGTATACATATTGCGCACAATTCTTTTGATACAAAATTCAAAAACAGACATTTAGAGATGGCCAGGTATGCAGAATAAGGTAGTAAGATATTAAAATAAATAAATAAAGCAAGGAAACAAAGTCCATGATGGTCAGGACAGTGGGTACTACCAGGGTGAAGGGGGGTGTTATGATTGGGAAGGGCATGGGGGTGCTTATGTGGCTGGGGGCTTCAATGGTGTTTCTTCTGCTGTAGGTTTATGTTTTATGTACTTTCTATATGCTTCACAATCACAAGAACAAGTGAAAAATAAATCCACTTTTACCTCATTTCAAGTATGCCAAACTTTCTCAAAGTACAAGCTGCCCTGTCAGCAAGAGAATGGATTTTGGGAAAGTTCTGGAGGCAGGATGTGGCTAACTTAACTTGGGAGTAGGAAGGCAAACCAAATTTCAAGCACCAAACATCCAGGGAGCTAGAGTCAGAAGCTAGGGAGAGAGAGGGTTTAGCACAGCAAAAACTACAGGGCACTAGATTGTAAACTTTGTTCATGCTCACTTCCCTTCACCACCCATAGTCTCCCCTCTAACCTCTTCCCCTCCCATCCAGCCCTCATCTCTCACAAATCCTTTGCCCAGCTCCTCAACAGTCTCTCTTCTGGCCACTGTGGTCTGCGTTTTGGACATTTCCCTCAGGATCTGTGCTCAAAGATTAGCTAATTTGATAAGCAAGCTTGTGCTGTGGGGTTGACCAGATGGCCTGTATCTCCTTCAGGTAACATACTTGTATCATAACAGGGGACTCTGGAGACACAATACTGAATTGCAAAAGAGTGATTCTCATGGTAACAATTAAATTTTGCCAGATTGGCAGGAAAGACATGATGAAGCCACCTTTAAATCCATCTTATTATTCCAGGCCTACCTGGCTATAGATCTAACCCTCACCTTGAACCCTAACCCTAACATATGAGCAACCCTTTCAGAGAAAGAAGAAATAAAGAGAAAGTTAAACCAGTTGCTGTTGAGTTGATTCCGACTCATGATGACCCCATGTGTATCAGAGTAGAGCTGTGCTCCATAGGGTTTTCAGTGGCTGATTTTTTGGAAGTAGATCACCAGGCCTTTCTTCCAGGGTGCTTCTGGATGAACTTGAACCTTCAACATTTCAGTTAGCAGCTGAGCAGATTAATTGTTTGTACCACCAAGAACTCGAAGAGAAAGTAGCCACTTCAAAACAGATTCGATGACAATTCACGAAATAGCAATGTTAGCCACCAACTATGTACTGAATGCTGCTATGAGCCAGGGACTGTGATAAAGCACCCCATTAACCATCCTATGATACAAGTGATTGTATTCTTATTTTAGAGATGTTGAAATTGGGGCATAGAAAGTTTAGTTTACTTGTCACTGATCATAGAGCTAGTGGTGGTAGAGCTAGGATCTTTCAGCAAAACTATAGCATGTGGGCCAAATCTGGCCTGTTTTGTACAGTCTGTGAGCTAACAATAGTTTTTACGGTTATAAAGAGTGGTAAATACACACACACACACACACATACACACACACACTAACAGAAAGGAAACCCACAAAACAATGTAACAAAGATCATATGGCCTGCAAAGTCTAAAATATTTACTATCTGGTCTTTACTGAAAACGATTTGTCAACTACCCATCCTTTATCAGGAAGGGAGAGTCACCTTGTAAACATCTCCTGTTTCATCTTCCTTGCCATATTCTAACCCTCAGCTCTCTATTCCTAATCATCTCCATCAGATTTGATGCACATTTTGAGGCTGTTGACAACACACACATCTGAAGCAATAGTGGACTTTCTCCAGAGAACCCTGAGGGGACTTCCACGCCCTTGCTGGTTCTCATTGGCCTGGGTTCATGGAAAATTTTCAGGTGCTGGAGATTTCTGGAAGTCTAATTTGCTTACGGTTTGTACAATTAGCCTTGTGACTTGAGCGTCATATTTTGCTAAATAGATCAGCAGCCAGGCATTTCAATAATACCCTGCTTCACCAGGATCATATTTCTAGGAATGCCAACCACCCAGTACATAGAACTTAACTTTGAAGTCAAAGGAAAGGGCCTCTAGGGGCATAGTTGTACTTTACTTGAAGGAACAACAAGGACACATTCTTGGACCTTGATCTAAGCAACTAAATGCTTGTTAGGCAGCAGATTAGCAGCAGTGAGAAGTGACAGCAGACAGCAGAGGGAACAGGCAGCGATACTAGAGGAACACAAGGACAGACTTCATAGGACAGCAGTCTGAGGCCATGCAGTGTGGGACCAAGGCTCCCACACACCCCAGGGGCACTCAAGGGCTGAATCTCATAAAATAACTGGTGGACCTCCATGAACACCAGGCATAAAGACAGAGATTAACTCATATTTTATATACTCTGTGATAAGAAGGCAAAGTTAAAACAAAAATGCATTTGCAGTCCTCAATTAGGTTTCAGAATTAGGTTTCAGTTATTCTTAAAATTTCTTTTATGGAAAATCACCCATTTGGTAATTATATCAGTTAAGGAAAGCATATGTATAAATTTCTACTCATCTATCAAAAACAATGTTAGGAAGTTTTTAAACCATAGCTTTAAATAATAAGTGGATGTATGTTTCAGGGGAGCCCTGGTGGCACAGTGGTTAAGAGCTCAGCTGCCAACCAAAAGATTGGCAGTTCAATTCCACCAGCTGCTCCTTGGAAACCCTACAGGGCAGCTCAACTCTGTCCTACAGGGTCACTATGAGTCGGAATGGACTCGACAGCAATGGGTTTTTGTTTTTTGTATGTTTCAGGGACTTACAACCTGCTGGGCCAGGAGTTGGCACATAGTTAGAGCTCATGGTTCCTGTCCTGTTGTCATTTTCTCCTTTCCCTAAACATCTACCACCCATTGTATTATAAGGCTTTTGTTTTACATCTGGAAAAGGAAGGAACAGTTTTACTGGGACAGGAGTCCTAAGGAGAGAGTGGGAGGTGGCTTGGTGGCATGGTTTTGTCCCCTACCTATCCTCTTGGACTTACTAGAGGTGGGTGGATCAATGGCTGGGCAAGTCACTGTCTTTGTTTTGAAGACTCGGGGGATAACCAGAGCAATTCAAGACCCAACTGTGACACAGATTTGGGGACACCACCATTTCCCCACTTCTGCACAGAACCAGCAATGTTCTGTAATCTCAAGGACCAGGAGACAGCACTTGTACACAGATATCAATGTTGGTATTTGTCTTTATTTCCTAGAAATGCCATAATAAAATACCACAAAGTGGGTGCCTTTGAAGAACAGAAATTTATTTCTCACGGTTTTGGAGGCTAGAAGTCTGAATTCAGGGAGCCAGCCATGTCTAGTCATTTCTCCTGAGGGCTCTGAGAGAAGGACTGCTCCACACCTCTCTCCTAGTTTCTGGCAGCTGCCTGCAATCCCTGTGTTCCTTTGCTGCTTGTATGTGGACCCTCACATGCTGTCTTCTTCCTGTGTGTGACTTTTTCTCCATGTCTGTTCTCTCCTTTTTATAAGACACCTCTCAGAAGGGATTAGGTTTAGGACCCACCCTACTCAGGTATGACTTTTTAAAACTTCACTAATAAGGAAAAACTCTATTTCCAAACAAGGTCATGTTCACAG
This sequence comes from Trichechus manatus latirostris, assembly GCF_000243295.1. NCBI lineage: Eukaryota > Metazoa > Chordata > Mammalia > Sirenia > Trichechidae > Trichechus > Trichechus manatus. The sequence continues at coordinate 8,065,776 of NW_004444055.1, read as the reverse complement.
ATAGAGGGGTTAGGATTTCAGCATATCTTCTGGGAGACACAATGCAATCCAAAGTATTATTACTTAGGATAGGCTAATAATAACTCTAACGTTGTTGTTGTTAACTGCTGTTGAGTCGGCTCTGACTCATGGTGATCTTATGTATAACAGAATGAGACATTGCCCATTCTAGTATCATATTCGTGATCATTGGTATATTTGAGTCCATTGTTGTGACTGCTGTGCTAATTCATCTCATCAAGGGTCTCCCTCATTTCTGTTGATGGTTAGTCTAGATTTCATCTAGTGATTAGTCTTTCCTCATGATGTGTCCAAAGTAAGTGAGCCAGTCTCACCATCCTTGCTTCTAAGCAACATTCTGGTTATATTTGTAACATTACTGAGTGCTTACCATGTACCAGGTCTTGTATAAAGCACTTTATATACATTCTTTAATTTAATCCTTATCACAAACCTACAAAAAACCCCACATTAAAATCATCCCCATTTTATAGATGTTAAGTAACCTGCTGAAGGTCACATAGCTCAGAAGTGGTGGAGCCCACATCTGGATTTGAGTGCGGATGTCTGACTCCCTTAACCACTGTGCAAGAGCCTGTTCCCGCAAAGAGCCCAGTCAAATGGAAATGATATTGACAGGAGAGAATTTAAGGGATATCATAGCTGTACAACCCTCTAGATATTCTAAGTGCTATTCTTGGGAAGAAGGTTTTAAATTTGCACCACACATCTTAAAATCTGTCTTCACTAAATTATGTTTTAATGCTCTTTACTTCAGTTGACTTTTAGAATATTGGCTAGAAGAAACAGCCTCATGACTTCCTCTTCTGAACTCTCAGTGAAACTGTTGTGGAAGATACTGAACAATGTAAGGGACAATTGTGCCTCATAGATTGCCCCACGTGGAACTTTCTCTGAATTTTATAGAAGATGAAAATCTCCTTCCTGAAGAACTGCTATAAATCTGCCTCTCAGGTATTGTTTTTATCTGTTGCTGTGTTGCCTCAAATTTTGAATATAAATTTATGATCTAGTAGAACAATTATAGTAACTCAGATGGTCAGCACATTTACTTTTCTTTGCTTAATCCAGTTTTATCTGTTTTTATTCTTATTTTATCAAAGTCTTGTTTTTGGTATGTTGCTTAAACCCTTAAGTTCTTTTAGTCTAGAGTGAAACCCAAACATTTTAGATATTTGGTGATTATTATAAACTCCATCTATGAATGGCCAAGTTTTATATTAATAGAATGTAATAAAATACAGTCAACATTAAAATTATACTGAACTTAGTGTAATTCTTGTCCGATTATTCAAATGACATTTTTGGATCTTTCCATAATTCCAGGATATCATTATTAATATCAGTTTTTAGTGTCCTATAACCCATTGCCATCGAGTTGATTACTACTTATAGCAACCCTCTATGACGAAGTAGAACTGCCCCATAGGGTTTCTAATGCTGTAACCTTTACAGAAGCAGGCTGTCACATATTTCTCTTGCAGAGCAGCTGATGGGTTCAAACCACTGACCTTTTGGTTAGCAACAAAATGCTTAACCACTGCACCACGAGGGCTCCTCCAGTATCCTATAGATGTATAGAAATGCCATTAAAAATTTCTAGTTGATAATGATAATGATGTTGATGGTAATAAAAATAATGAATATTTGTATATTGATTCATTCGATAAAGATTAATGAATGCCTTCTCTGCACCAGGTGAATAGAATTCATGTTCTAGAGAGGAGATAAAATAAATAGGATTGCAAAAAAACTAAACAAGATGGTGGTGAGTCTCTGGAGAACCAGAAGGCAGGCTGAGGGGGACAGAATAGTCAGGGTAAGCATCACTGGCAAGGCCACATTTGGGCATAGATTTGGAAGAAGTGAGGAAGCAAGGGATACTGCATGATTTCCAGGGCAATATGACTCCGACCTGGGTGCCTCTCTCGGGGAATGGCTTACCGTTAGAGCCCATCCATGATGTTGGGAAAAAGCCCTGGCCACAGATAGAGACCACATGTAAGTGTTCTGTGGACAGCTGCAGCTAAGGTCCCAGCTAACAGTAAGCATCAACTGCCACATATGTGAGTGAGCAAGTCTTCAGATGATTCTAGCCCCCTGTCTTTGAGCTACACCAGTTGGCACCAAGTGGAGCAGATATGAGCTGATCTTGCCAAACCCTGCTCAAATTACAGATTCAGGGGAAAACTGAATGCTGTTAAGGATGTAAGTTTTGGAGTAGTTAGTTCTACAGCAATAAATAACTGCAGTATCCCATAACACAGAGACTTCAGGGTTGGTCATTTAACAGCCCAACCACACTATTCAGAGCTCGAGTTCTTTCTCTGTGTTCCTCAGTGTGTCAGCTATGTCCTCAGGCTGGCTTCTCTCACAGTCACAAGATGGCTGCCAAAGTCCAGGCATCACTCCAGACATGACTATACTCAACAGAGGTCTCATCTTAAGAATAAGGAAGCTCATTCCAGGAGTTCCCTAACAGACATCTCTTCTTTATCATTGGCTAAAACTGTGTCACATGTTCATTCCCAAATAATCACTGACAAAGGGAATAAGACCATCATGATTATTTAAATAAATCAGGAACAGCTGGGAGTAGGTTGTTGTTGTTAGGTGCCATCAAATTGGTTCCAACTTATAGTGACCCTATGTACAAGAAAATGAAACAATGCCTGGTCCTCCACCATCCTCACAATCATTGTTATGCTTGAGTCCATCATTGCAGCCACTGTGTCAATCCATCTTGTTGAGGGTCTTCCTGTTTTTCACTGCCCCTCTACTTTACCAAGCATGATGTCCTTCTCCAGGGACTGGTCCCTGCGGATAACATGTCCAAAGTATGTGAGTTGAAGTCTTGCCATCCTCACTTCTAAAGAGCATTCTGGCTGTACTTCTTCCAAGACAGATTTGTTTGTTCTTTCTGGCAATCCATGGTATGTTCAATATTCTTCACCAAGACATAATTCAAAGGTGTCAATTCTTCTTCAGTCTTCCTGACTCGTTGTCCAGGAGTAGGTTAGCCTTTCCTAAAACATATGGTCATGTAGAGAAAGGTGGGTACCTGAACAAATCCAGGAGCTGTTGGGAAGGAAAGGGTAAAGAATGCTGGCAATCAGTGTGTCACCTATTCTTTGTTCACAGCCACTCAGGCTGACCTAGCTCAGGCACATGTATGGTCTACTCCAGCTTGTTACAGTTCTATTTTGAGGTTTGTGGTCAGACCTACAATAGGTCATTTATCCAGAATATGTGAGACCTGACTTGGACCAGGCTAACAACTTCGCATAGTTAAGATCTTAACTCCAAAAGAACGCTTCCCTTAATGCTACTTGATCCCTTCCTAGCATCTTCTGGACGTATGCTTTTGACTATTCTTTCATTACATGGATTAATTAATTGGATGTATAATACATATTTATAAAATTGCAATCCGATACCATAAGCAACACATGTACATGCCTAAGAACCATCACAAGTCATATATTTCCCATAGACCACTATGATATTACTGCTAGTGTCCCATCCGAGTGGTGTCTTATGGAAGAGGAGAGCAGAAACAGAGACAGACAGGAAGAACAGCCATGTGACAACAGGGAGAAGATGCTATATGAAGATGCATTTGCAAGCCAAGGAATGCCAAGGGTTGCTGGGAGCCACCAGAAGCTAGGAGAGAGGCTTGGAACAGTTCCTCTCTCAGATCCTCAGATAGAATCAACATGGCCATTACCTTGATTTGGACTTCTAGCCTCCAAATCCGTGAGACAATGAATTTTTGTTCTTTTAAACCACCCACTTTGTGTTATTTTATTACAGCAGCCCCAGGAAACTAAGATGAGGATGATAGAAGTTTCTTTCTTTTCCATATAACAGAACAGAGGACGATGAGAGGTCTAGAGTAGGTAGGGATGGATGCTACTAAAACAGATTCACCGTTCTCTTGGCCCATGGAGGCTTTCTTCTCTGGGACCAACGTGGCTGCTCCAGTTGTTACCATTTCCCAGACAGGGGGAGGGGGAAAATAATGGAGGGCATGGAGCTTCTGTATGAAAAATATGATTTGTAAATGAACACATCACTTTTCCTCTCAATCTGTTGGCCAGAGTTCAGCCACACGTGCACACCTACAGCCATGGAGTCTGGGATATATTGTCTCCAGCTATAATGTAAGGAGTTCCATTTCTAAGAGTTCTGTGCTAACTTAGAGAGTAGTGTTTCTAAAAGTAAAGAAAAGAGAATAACCTCTGGGGAACAATTAGCAGTCTTGGCCTCAGCCTAACCTTAGTTAGCTGTAAGGCTGCACAGGTCTTTAGCTTTTCCTTCAAGGCTCTAAGATGGTAGAGGTGAAATTTGCAGTGAACTGTGACTTGTCTTCTATCATCTCTTCAAGGATTTCCCCAGTATAGCTGTCCTGATGGGACCAAATGCCAGGCAGTGGGTGCCAAGCCTTGTCACTCTCATCTCTAGCACAGACCTGAAAAATCTCCCCACCTTATCTGCAATAACCTCTCCCCAGCCAGGTTGAGCCTTGTCTTGTATCTGTCATGCCCAGGAGCCACTGCGGCACTCGGTTTAAATGCTTGGCACACACTGTAACTCTCCAGCACTCTGAACATTTACCGCATGTCAGAAGCATTTATTAATATTCCTACTAATAATAGTACCTAGCAGAGCTGGACTGACTCAAACACGTAAGAACGCAACGTTTCTCATTACTGTGCTTTCATTGTTCACTAGAACATGACAGGTGGCGATAAATTCAGACTTGCCTTTCAGTTCTCTTCCTCGGTTACTCATCCCATTACTAGAAGGCATGCTTTGCTGGCGCCTGTAGAAATATGCAGCAAATACAGGCTGTCGGGTGTTCTCATCCTCCATTTATGTAAGCAGAAATGGAAGAGCTTGGTTTCTGTGAAAGATAAAGGTTACAACTCTGTAGCCTGAGGTTGTCTCAAAGCGGGGGGTGGGGCATAAAGGCTGAGCACAGGCTTGTGCTTGCCTGCCTTCTTGGTTGCAAAACGAAAAAGGACAAGCAGAGAAGGCAAAATTAGCTGCCTTTGAGACCTGTACCCCTATTTCCCATTCTTTAACTTAAATTTTTTCTCTACCTAGGATTATATAAATTGACATAAATTACTAACCTTATTCAGCTTCCTAGGTTTGCCAGTGACCCACTCTGCATCTAAGAACACTCAAAGCCTTTATGTTGGTTTCTATGCTTCTTTCTCCGCTTTCTCTTCTTTCACACAGTCCCAATCCATTGTCTATCAGGGATCCTGGGGTTATTAGAGCCCACCATTTAGCAAAGAAGTCTTAACCTCTTTTTTTGTGTTTTTTTCTTCTGGAATGCTCAGCTGCTAACCAAAAGGTTGGAAGTTCAAGTCCATCCAAAGGTGTCTTGGAAGAAAGACCTGGTGATCTACTTCCAAAAAATCAACTTTGAAAATCCTAAGGAGCACGGTTCTACTCTGATTCCATTAGTTGGAATCAGCTCAACAGCAACTGATTTTTTTAAGCCACCAAGTCCGTGGTAATTTGTTACGGCAGCCCTGTGAAACGAATACAGAGGCCTTGAGCAAATTACTGAATCTTGCTAGAACTCAGTTTCATCATCTGTTAAATGGTGATAACAATAGTATCCATTTCATAGAGACGTTGGGAGGATTAAGGGAGATTAAGGATTGATTAAGTGAGATTGAGGACTAACAATTAAGGGCCAGGAGTGTTTCGTTCTGCTGTACTTAGATAGGGTCACTATGAGTCAGAACCAACTCCACGGCACCTAACAACAAAAATGAGAGCTAGGCTCCCAGTTTGACTCAGAGTTAGCTCCCTGGGAACATTGGCCACTCCTCTTTCCCTAGGGGTGAGAGGAGGGCAGTGACAGGGCACTGAGTACCACCTCCTGATTCAGCCAGAACTTTTTCAAGAGGATTTATTTTGTATATTGGGTTTTATTTGAAGGAAGGGCTTGGCAACTAAAAAATGTTTGAGACCCCTGGCAGATGGTCTTCAAGGAACCACCCAACTCTATCTTTCAGAGTTTCTGTTATCACTCTCTCCAGCTCCCTCTGCCTCCCCTCCCCAAGTCTGGCACATTCAAGTCCTCATTTAGAGATATCTGACTTCTTCTTTTTAAACAACATCTTATTGTGTTTTGGGTGAAAGTTTACACAGCAGTTTAGGTTTCCATTCAACAATTTCTACACAAATTGTTCAGTGACATTGGTTACATTCTTCAAAATGCGTGAACATTCTCATTATTTCTCTTCTGGTTGTTCCGTTTCCATTAACCTAGTTTCCTTGCCCCCTTACTTTCTCATCTTTGTTTTAAAGTAATTGTTGACCATTTGGTCTCATATAGGTGATTTTTTAAAGGAGCACAGTATAGGTGTTATTCATTATTTTTTGAGCCAATTTATTTTTTAGCTACAAGATGACCTCAGGGGTTAGTTTTGGTTCAGCGTTTGAAGAGTATCTGAGGGCAATAATCTCAGGGAGTCCTCCAGTCTCAACCAGTACAGTAGGTCTGTTTTTTTGTTTTGTTTTGTTTTTTAGGAATTTTGGGTTATGTTCCACATTTTTCTCCCATTCTCTCAGGGTCCATCTATTGTGACCCTGGTCAGAATGTTTGGTAGTGGTAATCAGGTACCAACTAGTTCTTCTAGTGGTCTCTGACTTCTTGACAAGCTCAGAAGGACAATAACTTTCAGCTAAAGCCTTAGGTGAAAGCAGATAATACCAGAAAGATGTTTACCTGTGATTTATTTGGCTGAAGGCAGAGAATACCAGAAAGATGAAAGGCATTAGACTGTGTGGATCATAGCAAATTATGGATAATATTGTGAAGAGTGGGAATTCCAGGACAACTAATTGTGCTCATGTGGAACCTGTACATAGACCAAGAAGATACTGCGTGGTTTAAAATCAGGAAAGGTGTGCTCCAGGGTTGTATCCTTTCTCCATACTTATTCAATCTATATGCTGAGCAAGTAATCTGAGAAGCTGGACTATATGAAGAACTTGGCATCAGGATTAGAGGAAGACTCATTAACAACCTGTAATATGCAGATGACACAGCCTTGCTTGCTACAGTGAAAAGGACTTGAAGCACTTATTGATGAAGATCAAAGACTACAGCCTTCCCTATGGATTACACCTTAACATAAAGAAAACAAAAGTCTTCAGCACTGGACCAATAAGCAAAGTCATGATAACTGGAGAAAAAATTGAAGTTGTCAAAGATTTCATTTTACTTGGATCCACAATCAACGCCCATGGAAGCAGCAGTCAAGAAATCAAAGGACACATTGTATTGGGCAAATCTTCTGAAAAAGACCTCCTTAAAATGTTGAAAAGCAAAGATGACACATTGAGGACTAAGGTGCACCTGACCCAAGCCATAGTACTATCAATCGACTCATATGCATGCAAATGCTGGGCAATGAATAAGGAAGATCTAAGAAGAATTGATGTGTTTCAATTATGGTGTTGGTGAAGAATATTCAGTATACCATGGACCGCCAGAAAAAGTAAAAGTGCTGAATAGAAGATTTCAAAGAGCAGCTTGAGAAGACAAAGTAAAGTATTATAATGACATATGCAAAGACCTGGAGGTAGAAAACCAAAAGGGAAGAACACTCTCGGCATTTCTCAAGCTGAAAGAACTGAAGAAAAAATTCAAGCCTCAAGTTACAATATTGAAGGATTCTACAGAGAAAATATTAAATGATGCAGGAAACATTAAAAGAAGATGGAAGGAATACACAGAGTCATTATACGAAAAAGAATTGGTTGACATTCAACCGTTTCAGGAGTAGCATATGGTCAGGAACCAATGGTACTTAAGGAAGAAGTCCAAGCTGCACTGAAGGCATTGACAAAAAACAAGGCTCTGGGAATTGACAGAATACCAACTGAGATGTTTCAATAAACAGATGCAGCACTGTAAGTGCTCACTCATCTATACTAAGAAATTTGGAAGACCTGGCCAGCTGACTGGAAGAGATCCATATTTATGCCTATTCCCAAGAACAGTGATCCAACAGAATGCAGAAATTATCAAACAATATCATTAACATCACACACAAGTAAAATTTTCCTGAAGATCATTTAAAAACGGCAGCAACAGTATATTGACAGGGAACTGCCAGAAATTCAAGCCAGATTCAGAAGACGACGTGGAACCAGGGATATCATTCCTGATGTCAGATGGATCTTGGCTGAAAGCAGAGAATACCAGAAAGATGTTTACCTGTGTTTTATTGACTATGCAAAGGCATTTGACTGTGTGGATCATAATAAATTATGGATAACATTGTGAAGAATGAGAATTCCAGAACACTTAATTGTGCTCATGAAGAACCTGTACATAGATAGAGAGGCAGTCATTTGAACAGAACAGGGGGATACTGTGTAGTTTAAAATCAGGAAAGGTGTGCGTCAGGGTTGTATCCTTTCACTGTACCTGTTCAATCTGTATGCTGAGCAAATAATCTGAGAACCTGGAGTATATAAGGAAGAACGGGCATCAGGATTGGAGGAAGATTAATTAACTACCTGAGATATGTAGATGATACAACCCTGCTTGCTGAAAGTGAAGAGGACTTGAAGCACTTACTGATGAAGATCAAAGACCACAGTCTTCAGTATGGCTTACACCTCAACATAAAGAAAACAAAAATCCTCATGACTGGGCCAATAAGCAACATCATGATAAATGGAGAAAAGATTGAAGTTGTCAAGGATTTCATTTTACTTGGATCCACAATCAACATGCATGGAAGCAGCAGTCAAGAAATTAAACGACACATTGCATTGGGCAAATCTGCTGCAAAAGACCTCTTTAAAGTGTTGAAAAGCAAAGATGTCATTCTGAAGACTGAGGTGTGCTTGACCCAAGTCATGGTGTTTTCAATCACCTCACATGCATGTGAAAGCTGGGCAGTGAAGAAGCAAAACTGAAGAAGAATTGACACCTTTGAATTGTGGTGTGGTGAAGAATATTGAATATACCATGGACTGCCAAAAGAACAAACAAATCTGTCTTGGAAGAAGTACAAACAGAATGCTTCTTAGAGGCAAGGATGGCAAGACTACATACCACATAGTTTGGACATGTTATCAGGAAAGATCAGTCCTTGGAGAAGGACATCATGCTTGGTAAAGTAGAGGGCCAGCAAAAAAGAGGAAGACCCTCAACAGGATGGATTAGCACAATCGCTGCAACAATGGGCTCAAGCACAACAATGATTGTAAGGATGGCGCAGGACCAGGCAGTGTTTCATTCTGCTGTACATAGGGTTGCTATGAGTCAGAACCAATTTGACAGTACCTAACAACAACAATAGCAGCCAGAATAACAAACAAATCTGTTTTGGAAGAAGTACAGCCAGAATGCTCCTTGGAAGCGAGGATGGCGATGCTTCATCTCACATATTTTGGACATGTTATCAGGAGGGACCAGTCCCTGGAGAAAGACAGCATGCTTGGTAAAGTAGAGGGTCAGCAAAAAAGAGGAAGACCCTCAACGAGATGGATTGACTCAGTGGCTGCAACAATGGGCTCAAACATAACAACGATTGTGAGGATGGCACAGGACTGGACAGTGTTTGGTTCTGTTGCACATAGGGTCTCTATGAGTCGGAACCAACTCGATGGCACCTAACAACAACAACAAAGCCAAGGACAGCAGAAAATCAATCAAAATGAAGACAGAGCATCTCTGAGAGGATTGTGGCAGTCAGTGGGAATATATGAATGGACTCATACCTAATGTCTCAGGCACTCATCTGCTTTGGAACTCTCTATGCCTCTCACCAGGAGCCCAATTTAAGATTATACTGTAAGCAGAAAAAGGCCTGGGGGAAGGTTTTTTTGTGGTAGACACTGTTGGTTGCCTACCCAGCAGCCATGTTCTCACCCTTCCTTCAGGTGAACAAGTCATTTCTCATCATAGAGGCAGATAATGTGGATTCTCACTTTCACTGTCTTATTAGCAGCTCTAATGATAGTCATGTAGTGCAATATCGGCCAATTAAACTTGAGGGGAAAAATATTGTCCCATATAGTACTAGAAGATGAGCCCCCTAGGTTCGAAGGCACTCACAATATACAGTGGCCGCCACAATGGACTCGAGTGTACAAACTGTCAAGACGGTTCAGGACTGGACGATGTTTCGGCTTGTACCTGGGGTCGCCATGAGTTAGAGCCAATTTGATGGCAACTAAAAACAACAGCAACAAACCTGAGGGGAACTCTGCTGGGGGGCTTCTGGGCAAGATGAAATCTATGTGATGAGAGAAAAAGATGGGAGGAAAAGCTGCACCTCCTTCTTCCTACTTTTGAATGTCCTTTTGTCAGAGTATGATGTGCTGAGGCTTGGCAGCCATTTTTATTTTATTTTTTATTGTACTTCAGGTGAAGGCTTACAGAACAAATAGTTGCTCATGAAACAGTAGTACACATATTGTTTTATGACATTGGTTAACAACCCCACAACATGTCAACCCTCTAACTTCTCAACATTTTTTTTTGGTGAAAATACACATAGCCAAAGATACACCATTTCAAAAATTTCTACATGCACAGTTCAGTGACATTGACTACGTTCTTCCCATTGTGCTGTTATTCTCACTTAAGATGAAGGTTTACAGAACAAAATAGTTTCTCATTTAACAGTTACTACAAATGTTGCCCTATGACAATGGTTAACAATCTCACAAAACATCTACAATATCCTTACTCAACCTCGGGTTCCCTATCACCAGCTTCCTTGTCCCCTTCTGCCTTCTGGCCCTTGTCACTGGCCTACTGTACCTTGTTACTCTCATTTGGTTTTACGGGGCTGTCCACTCCCAGGCTGAATGGTGAACCTTGGAGATAACTTCATCACTGAGCTAAAAGGGTGTCTGGGGGCCATACTCTAGAGGTTTCTCCAGTCTCCTTTAGGTCAGTAAATCTGGTCTTTTTTTTGTGAGTTAGAATTATGTTCTACATCCTTCTCCAGCTCTGTCCAGAACCCTCTGTTGTGATCCTGGTCAGAGCAGTCAGTGGTGGTAGCCGGGCACCATCTAGCTGTACTGGACTCAGCCTGGTGGAGGCTTGGTAGCTGTGGACAATTAGTCCTTCGGACTAATCTTTTCCTTGTGTGCCGTTCTCTTCATTCTCACTTGCTCCCGAAGTGGTGAGACCAGTGGAGTATCTTAGATGGCCGCTCACAGGCTTTTAAGACCCCAGACACTACTCACCAAGGTAGAATGTAGAGCATTGTCTTTATAAGCTGTGTCATTTGGCAGCCATTTTGAAATAATAAGTGTGATGCCAAGAGATTCCCAGAGGAGCCCTGACGTTATTGAGCCACTAAACCTCCTTGGATCAACTTTCCTCTGGACCACTTGCTATGGGAGACAAATGTTTTTGTTGTTGTTAGGTGGCGTTGAGTCAATTCTGACTCATGGTGACCCTATGTACAACAGAAGGAAACACTGCCTGGTCCTGTGCCATCCTCGCAATCATTGTTACGCTTAAGCCCATTGTTGCAGCCACATTACAGCTGGATATTCTGTTATGTGCAGTTGAAAGCATTCTAACTGATACATGTCTGTTCCCTTCCACCCCCTTCTGTTATCCTCCCCCTTAGGAAGAATCAGAGACCTTTCTCCATCTACTCAGTGATGCTCACAATTCCTTAAACAGAAGACAATGCCTTTCATTTCTAGGGTGACCTTAGGTCAAGTTTGCCCAGAACTCTTCTGATTTAGCTTCGACAGTTCTGGTTTATTCCTTTTGTCTGGTGTACTTATTAAGGAAGTCCCCTTTTACTATCAAAAATGTTCTAGGACAGATGATAAATTATACAGCCACCTTATTTATTCCTTTTTCAGAGAGAAAAAGCATAAGTGTGAATACCACTGGAAGAGAGAGAACTCACAACTTTCAATTTGCAGTAAAAGGGTAAATGACTAACACAAGGGATTTTTTTTTGGGGGGGGGGACAGGGTGGAGGAGACCTGGGGAGACACACAGGGGAGAAGACGTTCCCTAGAGTATGGAGAAGGCCCAGAAATAGATTGGGGGCTCTAAAGGCAAACTTCACCCACTTCCTAGATTTGCCAGTGACCCATTTTGCATCTAAGAACACTCAAAGCCTTTATGCTGGTTTCTATTCGTATTTCTCTGCCTTCTCTTCTTTCATACGGTCCAATCCACTGTCTATCAGGTCTCCTCGGGTTATTGGAGCCCACCATTTAACAAAGAAGTCTTAACCTCTTTTGTTTTTTTCTTCTGGTCCAAACAACTCCCTGTTTTCCTGAAATCTTTCCAAGGTGCCTGCAAAATTGACAGTAGTGTTATACAAAGTGATAAAGTTATTCTCACCTATGCTATTTCAATTCCATTTTTTCCAGACCTTTCCAGAACCCTTAAAACTTGAAGGTGTTTTGAGTGTGCCCTGACAGCAAATAATTGAAAATTAGGCTTGCCTGCCACCCAATCAGTTAATGATGTTTTACCTTTCTCCTGCGCTAATAAAAACAAGTCACAAATAGGGCAGTTTATTCATGCTTGGCAACAAGTTTTTTAAGTGCATAAATCAGTCTTGATTTAAATTATACAGGCTCATTATCCAGGGAAAAACCTGGCTGCCCATAAACCTATTAGAATGACGAGCATTGTGTCTGCAGCCCCAATAGCTGTCTCTGGGGAGCTGAATCTAGGAATAGAGTGAGCCTTGGCTGCCAGCAGCAGCACAAAGGCCTCGAGAGCCAGGCAGGGAGGGCTGCCTTTTCACTTACCTGCTGCGACTGGAGAGATAGGCAGGAGGCCTTGGCAGCAAAGGGCTCTTCAGTCTTCCCGATTCTTATTTGGAGACATAATACAGGAGACTCACTTCTTTCTTCTTCTGTGCCTGATCATCAAGGGGTCTATTAGAGCTTGTTCAGCAGTAGGAAGCAGGAGAAATGCTTGAGGGGCTGGGGTTCCAGGGTACACTTGGCTGGGCTTGGAGAAGTAATCATGGCTTGGGTTTCTCATCATTGTAAGTAGGATCTGTGGGGCTTTGATAGGTTCCTTGGAAGAGGTAAGTCAGTCTTCAAAGAGAAAGCCTTTTAATCCATTCAGCAAGGAGTTTCTGAGTGTCTACTATATGCTAAAGATTACAGCCCAGGAAACCCTATGGGGCAGTTCTATGCTGTCATATAGGGTCACTGTAAGTCAGAATCGACACTACAGCACACAGCAAGAACATACTAGGGCTGTCCCTGGGTGATGCAAACAGTTAACGCGCTTGGCTGCTAATCGAAAGGTTGGATGTTTGAGTCCACTCAGAGACACGTTGGAAGATAAGCCTGGCAATCTACATTGGAAAAATCAGCCATTGGAAACCTTATGGAGCACAGTCCTACTCTGACACACATGGAGTTGCCACGAGTCAACTCGATGGCAGTTGGCTGGCTGGTATACTAGGGTCAGAAGCTACAAGAGTGAACAAAACACAGTCCTTGTCCCTAACAAGCCTTCAGTTTACTGGGAATTTCAGACAAGATAACAAGTAGTGATAATACAGAGCATTAATACTATTGATAAGAAAAATTATCCAGAAAGGTGATTGCGGACCCTCTCAATGTCATACTAAAGCATTGTCTAATAGGCCAGCCCAAGGTCATCTGACACATGACTTCACTTACTATTACTACTTGTTAGGGTCTATACTGTGAAAAGTGAGGTGTTAACTTGTAGGAAACTGGTAAGTTGCACGTGATTTTTGTCTGATAGTGATGTGAATGATTTCAACTGTGTAAAAGATAACTCTGAAGGGTTATGATTTTGTTGCTTATGGGATATTGGGTTCAGTTTTATGTCTAAATTAGCAATCTTACTTCAGCATTCTTCTACTGACTATATATACTTATTTTCTCATATGCTTCTTTGATCCAGCATTATCATCCTGCTGGTTCCTCATTAATGACTTAAACAAATGTTTGACATAGACCCACGATTTATTTGTATGAGAGTCATGCCTTTAACTTTTTGGAAATTATCATTTGACACCACCTTAGAGGCAGGTCCAGGGTGCTAAGTGGTCATAGATGAGGGACACCAAACCCAGTCTTGGGGGTTTAGGGAGGATTTCTCAGAGAGGTCATCTAAAGGCAGACATGAAGGGTGAGGGAGTTAGCTAAGCAAAGATGGAAGGGAGGTTGTGTACTAGGTAGAGGGAATAACTTATGCAAAAGCAAAGATGAGACGACTAAATCCATACCAGTCATGAAGCCCAAGAAGGTGAGTAGTGAGAGGCATGGTTGGAGAAATCATGGAGGACCTTAGTGCTATGCCAAGGAACTTGGACTTTATACAGAGAGCATTGGGGAGTCACTAAGGAGTTTTTAAATAGGAACATGGCATATTTGGATACCATCTTGTAACCTAGGTGGGAATTTCATTCATCTGTGGACTACACAGCCGGCTGAGGTTGCTTATAAAATTCCTATACAATCCTGCTTCACCCCAGTTAGCTCTGCAATTAAAAGACATATTGGCTAATAAACTCATAGGGAGATTTCTGTATTTTAGCTAGAATGGACAACAATGGATAACTTACCATTTTTAAGGTTTTCCTTTTTCAATCCTGACCAGAGGTAAAAATAGAAAAAGCAGACATGCAGAAAAAGCAAGGCTGACATATTTCAAAGTAAAACTCTCAGCAAGAGGCAAATTAGAGTTGAAGGAGGAAACTCCAGAGACCAGAAATTGCTTTAGTCAGAAAGGTTGCTGCTTCCTTCAAGTTTCCTTGGCCAGATGTTTCCCTTTCAGCAATAAATCTTGAAGCAGTCTTGCATTTTTAGCACAGGGAACATTTATTGGTTATGATGCAGCTTACAGAAGACTTTACAGCTCTCACAGCATTTTTGTTTCTCCTCTCACTTTATCTTCACAAGAGTCTACGAGGCAGAGAGGATGCATGCTATCATATCCATTTCACAGACGGAGAAGTCAAGGTCCAGAAAGCATCAGTGGTTTTGCAGTTACCACTGCAAATTACAAGTAGAGTCTGGATAAAGATCCAAATGCCTTGAGCCCCAAACAAAAGATCTTGTCACTAGAATGTTGTCTGACACTAGCATGGACATTTTACCTAATAGGTGTCCAATGAACGCAGTGAAGGGGTAATTCTGTTTTTTCCTTGTTAATATGTGTCAAAAAATGTAACTATATATCTATACATCTATTTACTTGCTTATTATGGTTACTAAATTGTAAGTTCCATTAGGGTAGTTTTCAGTTTTCTATTGCCTTATAACAAAGAACCCTGGTGACTCAAACTGTCAAGCCCTCAGCTGCTAACTGAAAGGTTGGTGATTCGAACTCACCCAGTAACTCCATGGAAGGAAGACCTGGAGATCTGCTTCTGTAAAGATTACAGCCAAGAAAACCGTATGAGGGCAGTTCTGCTCTGTCACATGGGGTCACTATGAGTTGAAGTCAACTTGTTGGCACATAATAACAACAACAGCATTGCTGTGTAATAACCCCAAAACTATTGGCTTGAAGCCAATAATTTATTATTTCCCATAATTCTGTAAGTCAGCTATTTGGGCAGGGCTGAGCTGGGTGGTTTTTCTGTTCTACATGGTGTCAGCAGGGATCACAGGACTGCATTACTCTGGTGGTTGAAAGGTCCAAGAAGACTTTACCTACATTCTTGTGCTTTTGTGCTCCTCCATGCGGCTACTATGTCTTCATGTGGCTAACATGGGCTTCCTCACAGCATGGTAATCTCAGGGTAGTCAGACTTTCTACATGGCAGCTGGTTTCCAAAAGAAAATTGAAAGCCGCCACTTCTCTTAAATCTTGGGCTTTGAAGTCTCAAAATATCTCTTCCACTCTATTTTATTGATCAAAGCAAGTCACACAGCCCAGATGCAAGGGGAGGGTAAAGAGACCCCACCGCTTGATGAGAGGAATGACAAAATCTCACTGCAAAACACATAAAGGTGAAAGATATTACTGCAGTCATTTTGGGAAAAAAATCCGACAATCTGCCAACAGGCAGGGACCATGCTTTGTTCCTATTGTATTCCTAAACTCTTAGAGTTATTGGGAATGTTAAATG
Organism: Trichechus manatus latirostris; assembly: GCF_000243295.1. Lineage (NCBI taxonomy): Eukaryota > Metazoa > Chordata > Mammalia > Sirenia > Trichechidae > Trichechus > Trichechus manatus. The sequence continues at coordinate 8,049,646 of NW_004444055.1, read as the reverse complement.
CAACAACGTATATAAAAAGTGGAACACAGTAAATATTTCTTGACTAAATCTATCTATGGATGTATGTATGGGTGGATGGATAGATGAGTGAATGGGTGGGTGAATGGATAGGTGGATGAATGGACAACATGCTCAAAGCATAAGTTGTGGCTTTAAAGACCCATTGTGGCTTCACAGATCCATGGGTGAGCCCAAACCATTTCTACACCTCATGTATACCCATAAATAGTCCTTTGAGAAGCAAAGTAGTGGTGTGGTTATGAGCATGGGTTTTGGAGTCAGATTGAGGGTTCCAGATCCAAGCTCCACTACTTATAAGCTGTAGGATCTTGGGCAAGTTGTTTAGCCTCTCTGTGCTTCAGTGTCCTCACCTGTAAGAAGTGGATGCTAATAATACCTGCCTCTTAGGATTGTTTTGTGCCTTGATATTGCCAGTGAGTAGAGGGCATAGTGTAGGTTTAGCAAGTTAGTAGTAATATTATCAGTAAGTGTATCGTTGGTAATAATTATTAATGTTATTAGATTTGTGCCTGCCTCAGTATATAGCTCTTCATCTCTGTCCATGCATAAAGAGTCTTTCTCTCTTTCCCTTTCTTTGAACACTTCCATTTCATTTATGACCTCAGTCCCTCAGCAAGCCTCCACCATGCCACATCATTTGAAGTTGTGTATCAATGGGCTCGGGCATTTGGAGGGAGGCAAATAATAGTTGGTGTTGCTTGGTGTGATGGTTGAGGTTGTGTGTCAACTTGGGTAGGCCATGATTCTCAGTGGTTTGGCAGTTATGATGTAGTTTGGCAGTCATATGATGTTGTGACCACTTCCATGATGAGACTTGATATAATGTGATCACCTCCATGATGTGATCTGCTGTGAGTAGGCAATCAGTTGAAAGGAAGTTTCCTTGGGCTTGTGGCTTGCATCTAATATAAGCAGACAGGCTCAGGGGCTTTTGCTTGCTCTGGATCCTGCAACTGGCTCCTGCTCGTCTGACCTCCAGTTCTTGGGACTTGAGCTAGCAGCTTACCTGTGGTCTTGCCTGCCAATATTGGGATTCATTGATCTTCAAAGCCTGTGAGCAAGAGCCCTGATGTCTGACCTGCCAATCTTGGGTTCACCAGCTCCTGCGGCTACATCAGTCAGGAGAAGCCTCTATCCTGACCCTTGGACTTGGGATGTTCCAGCTTCTACAACTGCACGAGCCATTTCCTTGATATAAATCTCTCTATTTATACACTGTACTGGTTTTGCTTCTCTAGAGAACCCAGCCCAAAACACTTGGGTACCTCCTTTAGCTTCTTCCCCACTCCCACTCCATCCCCACCCTCATGGCCTGTCTCCTGGGGCTGCTTTCAGGCAGGCATTGCTTGGTGACAGTGGCTGGCTGCTAGCCAGGATATCATGGGGCCATTTCACAAAGCCTGTCTCAAAGGTGACTTCGTCAACTGCTTAAGAAGCAAGATGTGTTGCTGCAAGTTGGTCTGGCTACATGGTGAATGGGTCGCCTACAGTCATGAGCTGCAAACCTTCAGTTCTTTGTTTATTCTGTATTTCAGGTCTTCAAAGATATCCTGGTTTTCTGGATGAGGCACTGAAGTTAAGATCAACAAGTTTGGCTTTGGATGGTCGCTTTGGCTTGGAATGTATATGCCAGGCTCCAGCTGGCTTCTGTATCCCATTATGTCAGACAAAGACTTATCAGTCTTTTGTTTCTGGCTCCTATAGTTGTTTCTTTCATCTGGATTATAAAGAATTATGAGGTTTTAACAATCCGTTATTTGATTTATAGCAAGTGGATCCCTAATTGCCAAGATTTCTATATTCACCCAGGATTAGGGCTGTCTAGTCATTACTACCCAGAATGTTACCCACTCTCTAGAATGCAAGGGGTTTTGTAGCAGGGCTGCCACATATGGTTGTTCAGGTTGGGCACTACACAAGGGGGCTGGTGTGAGCTGAAATTCAGTCCATGCTTGGCTCACCAAGCCACGCACCCTGACTCAAGAGCACTTTTTCTAATTTCCACAATGTCATGATGTGAATGTAGAACAGCCCTGCTTGGTAGAGTGTGTTGAATGGTTTACCCTGTACAGTAGGTAGAAAATGATGTTGATGGTTAGAAGATGATACTTGGCACCTTTACTCTCAAGAGGAGACTTCTGATATGAAATAAGTTAATCCAGAGCTATAAAGACTTCTTTCTGCCTTTCAACCTCACTGCCAGTGTATCCTTGAAATGCTCAGAAAACATGAATTTATTCAGGTCTGCACCAGATTTAGTCTCTATTTCCATTCTCCATCATAAATATTTTTTCCTAAATTTTATTTATTTTGTTGTTGAGAACATGCACAGCAAAGCATACACCAATTCAACAATTTCTACATGTACAATTTAGTGACATTGTTTACATTCTTTGAGTTGTGCAACTATTCTCACCCTCCTTTTCTGAGTTGTTCTGCCCTCATTAACATAAACTCACTGCCCCCTAATCTTTCTAGTTACTGTTGTCAGTTTGATCCCATACAGATAGTTCTTAAAAGAGCATAATGATCAAGACAGATATTTTTTTACTAGTTAAGCTAAACTATTATTTGGTTTTAAGAAGACTTCAGAGGATATTTTTGTTTTAAGGTTTAAAGATTATCTCAGGGTAATGGTTTCAGGAGTTCACCCACCCTCCGTGGCTCCAGAAAGCCTAGAGTCCATGAGAATTTGAAATTCTGTCCTGCATTTTCCCCCCCTTTGATCAGGATTCTTCTATAGAATCTTTGATCAAAATGGCAGTAGTGGTAGACAGGCACCATCAGTTCTTATGTTCTCACGGCAAAGGAGGCAGTTGTTTGTGGAGGTAATTAACTACACATTCCATATCTTGCTCCTATTCCTGACTCTTCTTCTTCTTCTGTTGCTTGAGGTGAATAGAGACCAATTGTTGTGCCTTGGATGGCTGCTTGCAAGGTTTTAAGACCCCAGAACTATGCAACGAACTAGGAGGTGGAACAGAAGTACTAAACACATTATTAGGCCAATTAACTGGGATGTCCCATGATACCGTGACCCTAAACCTCCACACCAAGGAACCAAATCCCATGAGGTATTTGGTTGTACATGAGCAGCATCAGCAGCTACTCATTTGTTGTTTTCGTTGTTGTAAATACATCTGTTGCACAACTTTTGCCAATTCGACTCTTTATAAGTGTACGACTTATTAATCACAATTACAATAATTGGCTTGCGACTCCACCTTTAATCAATGCAATTTTTCCATCCCTGTTAGTCTCCCTTTTCCCCGTCCCTCCTGTTGCTAAGTAACCACTCGTAAACTTTGGCCTCTGTACATTTGCCTTTTCTTGTCTTTTCGTATAAGTGCGGTCATACAACATTTGTCCTTTTGTGACTGACTTATTTTACTCAGCATAATGTCTTCAAGCTTCATCCATACTGTAGCAGGCATCAAGACTTCATTTCTCCTACTGGCTGAGTAGTATTCATTGTATGTATGTACCGCATTTTGTTTATCCATTCATCTGCTGATGGGCATTTAAGTTGTTTCCACCTTTTGGCTATTAAGAATAGTGCTGCAATGAACATTGGTATACAAGTCTCTTTATGAGTCTCTGCTTTCAAGTCTTTTGGGTATATACCTAGGAGTGGAATTGCTGGGTCATATGGTCGTTCTATTTTTAGTTTTTTGAGGACTCATCACACTGTTTTCCACAACAGCTGTACCATTTTGCATTCCCACCCGTAATGGATAAAGGAATAAGTACTTTTTGATGAACTTGGAAGCCCAGATTAGCATCTATCTAGCTTTAAAAAAAAAAAAAAATACAAGTTTGTGAAATTTCCTATGTCTTTCATCTGGAGTTGGGGTTTTGTCAGATGCCAACATGTCACTCACAGGAACAAACACCTAGAGCTGTTCTTCCTGAAAGATGGCTGTTTATCTAATGGACAGGGGAGTGATCTCTGCCTTTGTAGCCTGTGGTGTCCTCCTTCTTTTTAAAAAGTTTTAAATTCATTCATTTACTCAGTTGATATTTGTCATAGATTGAATTTGTCCCCAAAATATGTGTCAAGTTGGTTAGAACATGATTCCTGGTATTGTGGGATTGTCCTCCATTTTGTGATTGTAATTTGATGTTAAAAAAGATTAGGGTAGGATTGTAACACCCTTACTAAGGTCACAATGTAAAGAGAGTTTCCCTGGAGTGTGGCCTGCACCACCTTTTATCTTACAAGAGATAAAAGGAAAGGGAAGCAAGCAGAGAGGGGGGACCTCATACCACCAAGAAAGAAGCACTGGGAGCAGAGCTCATCCTTTGGACCCGGGGTTCCTGTGTGGAGAATTCCTGTGGGGAATATTGATGACAAGGACCTTCCTCAGAGCCAAAAAAAGGAAGCTTTCACCTGGCGCTGACACCCTGAATCTGGACTTCTAGCCTGCTAGACTGTGAGTGAATAAACTTCAGTTTATTGAAGCTATCTGCTTGTGATATTTCTGTTATAGCAGCACTAGATAACTAAGACAATATTTACTGCAGGAGGTAGCCCAATCAGGCATCATCAAACCTGAGTTCAAATACTGGCTCTGCCACTTGATATCTGAGTAATCCTGGGCAAGTTACTTAACTTTTCTGTTCCTCAGTTTCTTCATCAGTAAAATGTTGGTAATGGTAGTCCTCGTCTCATGGGGTTATTGTGATAATTAAATGAGCTAATCTGTGTAACATGTGCCTGATACAGTGCAAGCCCTAATGATGTTAGCTCTTATTTATGGAGCATCTACTATGTGCCAGGCGCTGGACAATCGTTGAAGTGGATATAAGGGGTCATGTTATGTACTGTAGACCTTCTGGGAGCTTACCATTTAGTAGGGGCCATTGTCAAGTAACTCCATCATTACACTGTTGTTGTTGTTGCTGTTAGGTGCCATTGAGTCAATTCTGATTCATAGTGACCCCAAGTGACAGACTGGAACTGCCCCATAGAGTTTTCTTGGCTTTAATCTTTACAGAAGCAGATCACCAGATCTTTCTCCCTCAGAGCCACTGAGTGGGTTCAAACAAATGATTTTTTGGTTAGCAATGAGCACTTAACCGTTGTGCCACCAGAGCTCCTTATCACTACACTATAGGACAGTATATCAAAGGTTCTAAAACTTCAGCATGTATAAGAAGCACCTGCACTAGCCATCAGGGAAATGCAAACTAAAAACTCAATAAGATACCGCTTCATACGCACTAAACCTGTTGCAAAGTCAAGTCAATTCTGACTCATAATGACACTATAGGACATAGTAGAACTACCCCATAGGGTTTCCAAGGAGCAGCTGGTAGATTTGAACTGTCAGCCTTTTGGTTAGCAGCCATAGCTCTTAACCACTGTGCCACCAAGACTCCAGTACTAAGATGGTTATAAAAAAAAAAGGACAGGTATTAACAAGTGCTGGTGAGGATGTGGAAAAATTAGAACCTTTATACACTGCTGGTGGGAATGTAAAATGGTGCAGCCACTGTGGAAAAAAAATTGGGACAACTAAAATGTCTGTCAACTGATTAAGGGCTAAATAAAATGTGTTATAGCCATATAATGAAATATTATCTATCCATAAAAAGAAACGAAATATTGATGCATGCTACAACATGGGTGAGCCTTGAAAACATTATGCTAAGTGAAAGAAGCTAGTCACGAAGATCACATATTATATGATTCCATTTATATGAAATGTCCAGAATAGGTAAATCCATAGAAACTTAAAGTAACAATTGTCTGGGGATGAGTGGTGAATGGAATGGGGATTTTGAGGGCTGATGGTTAAGAGGTATGGGATTTTTTCTTTTTGGGTGATGAAAATGCTCTAAAATTGATTGTGATGATGTTTGCACAACCCTGCGAATCTACTCAAACAATTGAATTGTACACCTGATATATTTGTTTAAAATGCACATTTTCAGTACCCTCCTCCTAAGGCCTTAGTTAAAGTTGAGTCTAGGAGGAGTTATATAATGTCTTTTTTTTTTTTCCTTTTTCTAATCTTTTGTGGTTCAGTGGTAGAATTCTCGCCTTCCATGAAGGAGACCTGCATTCAATTTCAGACCAATGCACCCTGTGTGCAGCCACCACCCATTTGTCAGTAGAGGCTTGTGTGATGCTGCGATACTGAGCAGGTTTCAATAGATGGACTAGGAAGAAAGGCCTGGTGATCTACTTCCAAAAATCAGCCAATGAAAATTCTATGGATCACAATGTTCTAATCTGCAACCGATTATGGGCATGGCACAAGACTGGGCAGCATTTTGCTCCACTGTGCGTGGGGCAGCCATGAATCAGGGGCTGACTCGAAGACAGCTAACAACAACAATCTTCTGTCATACTGGCAGTTTAGACAAATGATCTGGCCAGGATAAAATCATGACTGCCTTCTTGGATTAGGTTGTGCTTGCATTTGAACTTTAAGGATTAAGGTTAATGGAGGGAGAGGAACTTTCCAGGAGCAGAGCACAGAAAGAATCATATTTATGAGTCAAAATCTCTGACAGAACTTGCGCTGGTGTCTCCTCAGGTTTAAATCTCACTGGAGGAAGGAATTGGGTGAAAGAAGAGCAGTTATCTTCTTCCTGAATGCCCCCTTTATCTTTCTTTAACCCTCTGAGTTGCTGCTGCCAAGGTATTTTTAGACAGTTTTCACAAATTAATAAGCCATGGCAGAATGTGTCAGGAAGAGGATGGAAGGGGGCAAGCAGCAGTCGGCAGGCACATGACAGCAGTTCCTGCAGTCCCTTTCTCTTACAGCTGAGCTCCACTATAGCTTTTGTGTCTGAAACTGTCACTATGGGAGTTAGAAATGGGCCAAATGGTAACTATTAATTCATTGAAGGTCTTCGCTTGATACCCAAAGGGGTTCTTTGGCAATGACCCTCAATGTTTGCTCTGCAGAGGCCTTTTCTGTGATCACTCTTCATCTTGTCTCTTCATCTGACCTAAAGATCACTAGTTTCCCCCTGAAAGAAGACTGAAATATCAGACACTTAAACTGAGATGGGAAAGGGGAAAGGTGATCTGAAGATATACACCGATTAAATACTAGGTGGAATCTACTAAAAACCGTGGAAGTCACAGGACTAGGAAGGGAGAGGGATAAGAGCTGGGGATCAGGAAAACTTCTAGAAGGAGAAGAAGAAATATAATCTCCAAGTCTAACTTTTGAGGTTAGAATGCAAGCTTCATCAAATTATATTAGCTACAGATGTGAGATGAATTTTGCAATATTAAAACGAGTGTTTTTCCCATCATTCTTGGTAACCTGTGGTTCTTTGTAACTAGGGTGACCAACTTGTCCTGGATTGCTTGGGACTTTCTTCGTTTTGAAACTGAAAGCCCCATATCCCAGGAACCCCCTCTGTCTTGGCAAACTGGAACTGTTGGTCAACCCTCATAATCACAAACGCATCTCATCTTCAGTGACTCAGAGAAGAGATGACACAGCAGAACACAAGGAAAATGAAGTCGATTCTTGACTTTCGAGTTTCAAAAACCTAGGTTTAGACATGAGGCAGGATGTTTGGAAGGTTGTAAGATCATGTAAGAGAAAGGCTCCCCTCCACCTGCCCCCAAGGCTGGATAAAATTGGAAGGTCGTAAGATCATGTAAGAGCAAGGCTCCCCTCCACCTTCCCCCAAGGCTGGATAAAAATTCTGAGAGAAGTGAGAGGGGAAAGCCAGACAAGGAAGAGATCTCAGACCAGTGCTGTCTAGAACTTTCTAGGGTGACGGAAGTGTTCTATGATAAAACCAAACTCTCCAATGTGGTAGCTTCATGTAGCTACTGGGCTCTTGAAATGTGGCTAGTGTGACTACAATTTTATGTAATTTTACCTAATTTAAAGCAAAACAGCCACATGTGGCTAGTGGCTACTGTATTGAACAGCACAGCCTTAGACACTATTGGGACCTTCCCCCTGAACAGATTTCTGGGAGGAAGGGGATCTGAATGGTGGAACCGCCAGATAGGATTAGGGAACCAACAGCAGAGACGACCTGGACCTCACTACATGGGGTTTTCCTTCTTCCAAAGAGGCACCTTTCCCTCATTTTCACAAAGGAGCTAAATAGGCTGGAGTGGTGCCTCTGCCTCTGAATGCTTTTTTTTCAATTTTTTTTTTAATTGTGCTTTAGGTGAAAGTTTACAGCTCAAGTAAATTTCTTATACAAAAATTTATACACGTATTGTTTTGTGACATTAGTTGCAATTCCTCATTGTGACATCACGCTCCCCCTTTCCACCCCGGGTTCCCTGTGTCTATTCAACCAGTTCCTGCCCTTTCCTGCCTTCTTATCCTGCCTCTGGACAGGAGACACAAATTTGGTCTCACGTACCTGATTAAACTAGGAAGCACACTCCTCACATGTATTATTCTGAATGGCTTTGACATTAGCTGGGGGCTGCCATGTCAGGCTTTTGACCATGTCCCCTTGGTGACCCTATTTTTACAGACATTGGAGAATGTGAGAATTTGGGTCCAGAATATCTTCTGTCTGTTGAGACAAGAAAATATAGCCTTGTATTCAAAGAAGTGCTGAGTGACATTGTCTGCATATTTCCCTAATTTTTTACCATTTATGGTAGGCTCATAAATGTGAGGTGCTCTCTGAGTATTCAGACAGCTCTCAGAACTACTAAGAACAGATGAAAATGTGTGCACATCTTTGTTATGGTCGTTTTTCTTCTTGCCTCCTTGATTTTGTATTTCTAGTAAACCTCCTCATTAAAGCGCTGTTAAGTGAACTCATAAATATGTATATAGACTTCTTAATTATCTGTTGATGGATGTGGACTCTGATACATTTACATAATGAGCTTTTAAAACATGCAGATGCATTTTACAATTAGACTCAGGTAGGGGCTGGGTGGGGCAGAACTCAGGAGGAAAAACAAGCTTACTCTTGACAACACCAAAGGCACCTCCTTAAAAAAAGCTTTTAAGCTTCAGGAGCAAATTGGTACTGTTGAGGAGCTTAGTTCCCACCCACAGATTTCAGATAGTATTGGGGATGTTGTCAAGTTAGAAGTGAGGCCAAGTGAAATGGAGTTACATCCTGTTCCAAATGCTGACAGGGAAGCTAATAAATCAGAACAAAGGCGGTGTCTTAGGTTGGGTTCTCTAGATAAGTAAAACCAGTAACGCGTATGAATATATATATATAGAGATTTCTATCAAGGAAACAGCTCACACGATTGTAGAGGCTAGAACGTCCCAAGTCTGTGGATCAGGGTAGAGGCCTCTCCCAATTCACAGAGCTGCAGAAGCTGGCGAGCCCAAGATCAGCTCACAGGCTGTGAAGGTCAACGAATTCCAAGATTGGCAGGCAAGACCGCAAGGTTTCTCCTGATTCATGTACCTACAGGGGCTGGCGAACCCAAGATCGGCAGGTCAGAGAACAGGGCTCCACTCATAGGCTGTGAAGATTGATTAATCCCAAGTTCGGCAGATAAGCTGACAGCTCAAGTAGCAAGAACCGGAAGTGAGACAACAGGAGGCAGCCGCAAGATCCAGATCCAGAGTGAGCAAAAAGCCAGAAAGTCTGCTTATATTCAGATGCAGGCCACACCCCCAAGGAAACTCCCTTTCATCTGACTGGCTACTCATAGCAAATTCAATCATGGGAGTGATTACATATAAACACTGAGAATCATGGCCCAGCCAAGTTGACACACAATCAACCATCACAGGCAGTAAAGCAGTTGAGGCTTGGGAGCCTTACCAGTGGGGTAGACGTTACTATGTTCACCAGTCTCCAGTTCCTCTCTACTTTGGGCACATGGGAGGGTCACACTTCCCCACATTTGAGACTTGTTCTGGCCGATGAAAGGTGAGCAGAAGTGATGTTGGTTACTTTTGGACAAAAACATTTAAAAGCTGCTTTGTGATTTCACAATGTCCCTAGGTGGTGCAAATGGTTAAGGACTTGGCTGCTAACTGAAAGACTGGTGGTTTGATTTCATCCAGAGATGCCTTGGAAGAAAAATCTGGCTGTTCGGAAAAATCCACCATTGAAAGTCCTATGGAGTGCAGTTCGTCTCTGACACACATGGGGTCACCATGAATTGGAATCAACCTATGGCAACTGGTTTGTTTTGTGTGATTTTGCATGCTTTCTTCTTCCACTATGAGTCTGGAGACATCCCAAATGGTAGCATGTCTGTCAGTCTGAGAGTCCCAGAGTTGAGATGCCATGAAGCAGAGACCACACAGGACATGAGCACGAGGTAGAAATAAACCTTTGTTGTTTTAAGGCACTGATATTTTGAGAGTTGTTGGTTAACAGCAGCAAAACCAAGCCCCTCTTGACTGATACATTTGGGACCAGGGACTTGTAACACTCACTATTCCTGGGACAACTCTTCGTTGAAGCTTGAAGCTAACAGCCCAAATCTGAAGAAGAAGTTTGTAGTCCATAAAGAGATTGAAGAAGCTAAAACCACCTCCCTTTTCCTGTTTGCAAAAGGGGTCCGTTCATCTGGGCTCTTTAATTCTTATACCTAAAAGATAGACTAGACTGTGCTGTCTTTCCAGTTTTACTTGGCTGCCTGATGCTTCCCTCTAGCTTGAGTAGAGCCTCCTGGAGGCTGCTCCGATTTGATGTTCAGAATAAGTAAATGCATCCGCGCCATCTGAAGAGCTATTGTGAGGGTACATGGCGATTTGATAGTTTGTTTAAAAAAAAAAAAAAAATCGAGTTCTCCCAGATGAAAATTGCCATATAAACACTTATTTGATAATAATATCCTGACAGAAGAGAAAGTCAGACAGTAGTGACACCAAAAGAGTCCTAGATTAGAAATCGGTTTTCTATTCACAGGCACAACACAGAACTGCTGGATACTGCTTCAGGAGCTGTAAGAAGCAGCAGGTCCCAAAGTGAGAGGGAAATTATCTCTGTCTGGTAACCTGAAGGAGCCCTGGTGGCGCAATGGTTAAGAGTTCGGCTGCTAACCAAAGGCAAACATTTTGAATACACCAGCTGCTCCTTGGAAACCCTGGGGGGCAGTTCTACTCTGTCCTATAGGGTCACTATGAGTCGGAATTGACTTGAGGGTTTGTTTTTTTGGTGGCAACCTGAAGGAGAGAGCATGCGCAGACTTCTTTCTACGTTCCACACAATTTTCTAAATGCTTTATTTACGTAACCCATTTATTCATCCCAAACCCTATAAGAAAACCAAAAAACCAAACCTGTTGCCGTCAAGTCAATTCCAACTCATGACCCTATATAGAGCAGAGTAGAACTGCCCCATAGGGTTTCCAAGGTTGTAATATTCACGGAAGCAGACTGGAAAATCTTTCTTCCGTGGAACAGTTCGTGAATTTGAACCACTGACCTTTAGGTTAGCAGCTGAGCACATAACCACTGCACCACCAGGGCTCCTTAACCCTATAAGGTTACCCTCAATTTACATATGAGGAAACTGAGGCACAGAAGGTTCAAGTAACTTGTTTAATTTACTTGGGGTTTTGAGCTCAGGCAGCCTGGTTCCAGAGTCTGCTGACAGTATTGAAATTTTAGGTGTTTCAGTATCAAGAAAGTATGGGCAATATGAAAAGGGTACAGATGATAAAGCCAAAAGATGGATGAAGACACAGGTGAATTATAAAGAAAACCAGTGTTAAAAGAAATTTTAAAAAATAAGATAAAGTTGTGACTCATAAAAATAAAAAATGAACATGTTCAAGATTTTATTTAACTCATTAATTAATGGGGGAACCAGAAAAATGTTACAACCAGTTCAAAGGAGAACTCAAAGTACCCTACGTTTATAGACAGATAAGGAATGCAAGAAATAAATTTATAAATGGATGCAAAACTGGCAAAGCTGGTCAAAATCCACAGAAAGACAATCAATTGCATACCACTGGACACAACTTGCATGTCTATGAACAGGAATTGTTTGTATTACTATCAGTTTTCTACAAGTTCACTTGTATCTATACAGAATTGTAAATACCCTAGTCAAAGGACAAAGTTGTACACCCTGATAGGATCTGATGATCCCTGGATGCTCCAGCGTTCCACTGAAAGTAATCTCTTTTGATCATTTCAAAATCTTCCACAATTTTTCCCTCCACTATTCTCATGTGTGTCTTAGAAGAAGTACAGCCAGAATGCTCCTTAGAAGCAAGGTTGACCAGCCTTTATCTCACATACTTTGGAGTTCCAGAGGATAACGCTAACCAAGTGATGGAAATTGCAGAGATGTATATTTTTGCTCCACAAAGAAAATGCAGTTTTGTCTCCACAGTTCTGTCCATCACTGAAGGTGGTTGCCTTTTTAGATGCTGACATCCCTCCACATCCCTGGATTGGCCAGCAGAGGCTGTATTCCCTTTGTTAAGGATGCTGTTGGGGTCAGTACCACTCTCAGACCTTTAGAGGGGGACATAATCTATAGAGCAGTGGCTCTCAAATTCTAGTGACAATAGCTAGAAAAGAACATCATGTTTGGTAAAGTAGTGGGTCAATGAAAATGAGGGAAACCTTCCATGAGATGGATTGGCACAATAGCTACAACAATGGGATCAAACATACCAACGATTGTGATGGTGACGCAGAACTGGGCAAAGTTTTGTTCTGTTATACATAAAGTTGCCATGAGTCAGAGCTGACTGGACAGCAACTAACAACATCAAAAACAACAAGAATCACAGGGAGAGCTGGTAAAAAACAAACAAAACCCAGATACCTGCCACCCCACCCCCCATTCCCAGAGATTCAGATTCACTTTGTCTGGAGTGAGGCCTGTGATTCTTCATTTCTAAGAAGCTCCCAGGTGATGCTGATGGTCCCTCCAATCACCACACTTTGGGTGACCCTGCTTCAGAAGGCCCTGCACAGATCCTTCTCCTGCTGCACCCCTCCTTACGGGGTAGTGTCTATGCCCATCCAGAGTTAGTCTTCCCTTCTAGACCACTCTCTGGGGACCTTGGCTCCCAGAATCCCCTGCCCTAAAGTCCCCTCAAGGGGATTCTGGGTTGTTTAAAGTCAGGAAATGTGTATCTCAGGATTGTATCCTTTCACAATACTTATTCAATCTGTATGCTAAGCAAATAATCTGAGAAGCTGAACTATATGAAGAAGAACATGGCATCAGGATTAGAGGAAGACTCATTAACAACCTGCGATATGCAGATGACACAACATTGCTTGCTGAAAGTCAAGAGGACTTGAAGCACTTACTGATGAAGATCAAAGACCACAGTCTTCAGTATGGACTGCACCTCAACATAAAGAAAACAAAAATCCTCATGATTGGACCAATAAGCAATATGATAAACAAAGAAAATATCGAAGCTGTCAAGGGTTTCATTTTACTTGGATCCACAATCAACACCCATAGAAGCAGTAGTCAAGAAATCAAAAGATGCATTGCACTGGGCAAATCTGCCACAAAAGACCTCTTTAAACTCTTAAAAAGCAAAGATGTCACCTTAAAGACTAAGGTGCGCCTGACCCAAACCATGGTATTTTCAGTCACCTCATACGCATGCGAAAGCTGGACAATGAATAAGGAAGACCAAAGAAGAATGGATGCCTTTGAATTATGGTGTTGGCGAAGAATATTGAATATACAATGGACTGCCAAAAGAATGAACAAATTTGTCTTGGAAGAAGTACAGCCAGAATGCTCATTAGAAGAAAGGATGGCGAAACTACATCTCACATACTTTGGGCATGTTATCAGGAGGGATCAGTCCCTGGAGAAGGACATCGTGCTTGGAAAGGTACAGGATCAGCAAAAAAGAGGAAGACCCTCAGTGAGATGGACTGACACAGTGGCTGCAACAATTCACTTAAGCGTAACAATTGTGAAGGTGGCACAGGACCAGGTACTGTTTCATTCTGTTGTACATAGGGTCACTATGAGTTGGAACCAACTCGATGGCACCTAACAACAACAACAACAATAAAGACCTTGAGCTTCCTTCCAGGGTCTACATAGGCTTCACCTCTGGATCCAGCCTCCCAAGGAGGCTCCGTTAGTTTTTGTTGCTGTTGTTTTTAAAAAAAAATTTATGGTGGTGAAATACATATAATGAAAAATTGGTCAATTCAATCATTTTTATGCACACAATTCAGTGACATTAATCACATTCACCATGTTGTGCAGCCATCGTTGCTAACCATTTCTAAGTTTTTTCATCACCCTTAACAGAACTCACAGTGGTTAAGAGCTACGGCTGCTAACCCAAAGGTAGGCAGTTCAAATCCACCAGGCACTCCTTGGAAACTCTATGGGGCAGTTCTACTCTGACTTCTAGGGTGGCTATGAGTCGGAATCCACTTGACGGCAACGGGTTTTTTGGGTTTTTTTTTGGAACAGAAACTCAGTACCCCTTAAGCAATAACTCCCCATCCCCCCCATCCCACATGCCCCTTGTGACCACTAATAAACTTCGCTCTCTATGCATTTGCCTACACTGACTATTTCATAGAAGAGGGATCAAACACTATTCATCCTTTTGTGTCTGAATTACTTCTTAATTATTTGAAATAATAATTAATGAATTAATTAATTAATCATTAGAAATAATAATAATCTGAGTTTGTTTTAACTTAACTCAGAGATGGAGAGGGGAACTCTGCTTCCACAGAACGGCTCTTTTAAAAGGCAATGCAGGTTGACTGAAGTGCAGACTCCCTTTAGCAAAGAGCAGGGGAGCGAGTGAGCAAGAGTTACTGCTTTACCTAAAATGTTATGACAAAGAACAGAGAGTGACTAGAAGTGAGATAGTGGAGAGAAAAGTTTGTATTTGCCCTGAAGTAGAGGAGAAATGCAAGTTAAAAGATAAGAGGTAGGAAAAAAAATAGGAAACTAGTTCCTTGACAGAAGGAAACAGAAATGGCAGTTTCTCTGTACCTGAGGCTGACATCTCTGTCAGGTTCTCTTAGTTCATGGGGGACCACACACACACACATACACACACACACGTACATGCATACACCACCACCAACAAACCTGTACTATAGTTTTGTTCTCTGTGGTTTCCTTTGGGGTCCTAGGTTTATAATAACACAAACATTTCTAAATACTTGTTAGGGCCGGAACTTTCCCCCAAACCAAGCATCAAATGTCTCACAGAAACTGTGCTTAGTTTCTGTGCTCCTGTGTCTCTGTGTGGCCCTGGTGGCACAGTGGTTAAGAGCTCAGTCAGCTAAACAAAAGTTTGGTAGTTTGAATTCACCAGCTATTCCTTGCAAACCCTATGGGACAGTTCTACTCTGTCCCATAGGTTCGCTATGAGTTGGAATCAACTCGACGGCAATGGGTTTTTTTAATCTCTCTGTCATAAGAAAAGGGTCCCAATCTGCACTGGGTGGAGTGTCTAGGAGCATCAGGAATTAACATCTAAATGAATAACCATCTGGCTTTCTTTTGTTTTTCCTATTTTCTAATAGCCCATAAGTCCTTCTGTCCCTTGCCTCTGGATATTCAATCACACTCAAATACCAACCGACACAAGTCACCTAGATTTTATCTTCCCCCAAAATCTAGAAAATTCCACCCAGCTCCCTAAGGTCCTTGATTCTTACAAAAGTCCAACGGGAGCCTAGTAATGCGGGTTGCTTACAAAGGAAGATCTGACTTGCCAGTCACAGCATGAACAACGGAGAAGTTGGTGGCAAGGGGTAAAAGAAGAAAAGAGGGAAGCCACGAGCTCCCCCTTCTCTTCTTTCTCTGTCCCTTACTTTAATCAGACAGGAGAGACAAGTAGAATTTGGTCTTAAATGGTTTTCATAGATGTGACTCTCTCTAGAACTCTACAGATCGAGACCATAACCCGTCTTTCAGTTTGTTGTACTGTGGTGTCTTGCATGTTGCTATGCCACCAGTATTTTAAATACCAGTAGGGTCACCAATGGTGGACAGGTTTCAGAGGAGCTTACAGACTAGGACAGACTAGGAAGAATGGCCTGGCAATCTACTTCTGAAAATCAGCCAATGAAACCCTATGGATCACAACCGAATATTGCCCAATATGGTGCTGGAATATGAGCCTCCCTGGGTTAGAAGGCACTCGAAATACACAGTGCCTTCTACAATGGACTTGAGCATACCAATGATCATGAAGATGATGCAGGATCAGGCAACGTTTCATTCTCTTGTACATGGGATTGCCATGAGTCTACCGACTTGTTAGCAGCTATCAACAACAGATCGAGAAGAGTAGAATTCTTGGGGAAAGGTCAAGGCCAAGTGAGGAGCAGCAGGGAAGGGATGTTGTGGAGACAGCTCTGAGGAAATAAGAACCCAGAAAACAGTGAGAAAGGGCCAGGGGAGGCAGGGGCATATGGGCTGAGCCCTGAGGGTGATTTTGTTTCTAGAGTCTGCTTGTTCCACAGTTCTTAAGCATTGAATTCCTATCCAAAGTATCATCCTTTTAGGATGATACTTGGTTTCTCAAATACTCTGTCTCTAAGCAGGGGGAGAAATGAAGAGTTTTAGAAGGAAACTTGGTGAAACCTATATTTCAAACTCTTCTTCTGTCCAGGAGTGGACACTATATTTCCATCAATTGAGAATCTTCCCCCAATGCCTAGGTCGTGTATAAATTTGAGGGGCTTACAAAGTGCTGAGGTATTGATGAAGGGCCAAGAAGGGGAAGTGGCAAGTCCTTTGTCCCCATCTGTCCATGCTGGCATCCACTAATATGCCCTCCTTTCCATCTGGCCTCCCATCAAGAGTTTACTCAGAGGCCACCTGTCTGCCTAGGCACCTCACTCAGCTGTCTCTACTGCTCCTGGGGGAGGCTGGGTGCCAGGAAACAATTCCTCCCCCCAGTTCTGGAAGCTAGTGCAGGTTTTCTGATCCCCCAAAGCCACCTGGGGTTCCTGTCCACAGGACTGGGATGGGGGCAGTGAGTCAGGGAGCAGAGCCCCTTTTTGAAGACACAGATATATTAGGTCTCATGCTTTCCCTGCATCCTTCCTGTAATCTGTAGTGAACAATTTCACATGGGTTTCACCACGCCCCATCAAAGTGAAACCCATGTGAAACTGTTCACTCAGGTTAGTAAATAAGCACGAGTAAGCCTGTGCTTACCTTGATTACTGAGTCATCCGCTCCTGTGAGGGATTGTAAATTTGAAAAAAATGCTTTGATTCTGTAGGAAGTTGCTGTGGGTGTGGAAGAGAGACAGATGCCAGCCATACCTAGAAGCAGAATCTTTGATGTGGTGAAAAATGTGTAGTTGTTCACTACAGATTAGTAAGTAAGCACAAATAAACCCATGCTTACTTTGCTTAATGGATAATCTGCCCCTGCTGATCATATATCCTCCAAAAACTTTATGGCATAAAATGTATGCCCTGAGTCCTTCAAGGCTTTGGCCCAAGTTCTTAGAATCTAAAAGCCAAGATTTTAATGATTTTATTTTCTTCTTTCTCCTTCAACACTCTTCCTTGAAGCAGTAAACAGAAAAACCTATCTGGGGCCTGAATGGGAAGCAGGTTCTAGAGGTAACAGGAAGTTTGTAACAAAATATCATCAAATTACAGTGTCATACAAAGATGCTATGGAGAGTGGAGTTTATCCTGGAAGCAATGAGAAAGACAGTGACAGGTTTGAGGCTGGATTGGAGGGGAGCAAGGCTGGATGCAGGGAGATAGGAACCATTGAAATAGTCCTTGCAAGAGACAGTAAGTTCTGCCTTAAGCAATGGGACTGGCGAGGAGATGGTGGAGTTTTGAGATATATAGGAACTAGAGTCCACAAGATTTAGTGGCTGTATGTATAGAGTGAGGGAGTAGGTAGAATTTAGGATGACTCTCAGGTTTCTGGTTTAAAGACTGTACTGATAGGATATCATCAACAAAACAAGAAATGTAGGAGGGAGAGAGGGTTTGGGTGGTAAAACAAACAAAAAAAACATTACTGCTAAGTTGATTTTGACTAATGGCCACCATTTTGCAGAGTGTACCACCCAAACATGAGGTTCAGTAAATGTGCCATTTACCTCTTCTGGGCAGCAGGCCAGTGACTGTCGAGTCAATTCCAACTCATAGCAACTCTGTGTACAGAGTGAACAGAGTAGAACTGTTCCATAGGATTTTCTTGGCTGTAATCTTTATTGAAGCAGATCACCAGGCCTTTCTTCTACCTCAGGGTAGCTTTGAACCACCAACCTTTAGCTTAGTAGTAGAGCACAAACCATGTGCACCACCCAGGGACTTTACATCCTCTAAAATGGGTCCCTGTTTTATTAATTTGCTGTCAGATTTTTTTTTTTTTTTTTTTTTGCTTTGAATGGTGTATTGCATTTTTAAGCCCCCCAACAGCTGCTGTTTTTCACATTGGCTTCATTTCTTAATACTGTCATTCGGTGCCACAGAAACAAAACAGATCTCTTTCTGCATTATTGTTTGTCTGAAGGCCCAATTTGGATTGTGGTTAAGAGTGGATGTCTCAGACAAGGGCTGTCATTTCCCAGCTTTTGAGGGATTCCCAGCTCCAGAGGCTAGGCAATTTGTTAAAGACTAAAGTGACTGCGAGGGGATGAAATGTCATCAGCAAGCAGAAAACATGCTCACGTGGTTTCTTCTTGTTTGTCTGGCAAGATTTTTAATTGTTTCTAAAGAAACCACCCTACTGATGTTAACCATATGGAACTGTTCGAAACTGGGGTAACGGAATAATACAGCTGGCTCTTGTTTCTTTAGTTGTCTGTAAAATGCCATGTAATTTGTAAACCAAAAACGGTGCTTAAAGCAACAATCACAGCAAGGTTCTTCATTTGAAATTCCTTTCAATTTTTTTTCAAAGCTCTTCTAACGGATGGCATTTGTCTTAGACATCTAGTGCTGCTATAACAGAAATACCACAAGTAGATGGCTTTAACAAAGAGAAATTTATTTTCTCACAGTCTAGGAGGCTAGAAGTCTGAATTCAGGACACCAGCTCCAGAGGAAATCTTTCTTTCTTTGTCAGCTTTGGTGTAGGTCTTGGCATCAATCCTGCAATGGGTCTAGGAGTTTCTCAGCGCAGAGACCCTGGTCCGTAAGACATGCTGTGCTCTGGATTTTCTTTCTTGATAGTAGGAGGTCCCTCTCTTCTCTACTGGCTTCTCTCTTTTATACTTCAAGAGAGATTGACTCAAGATACAACCTAATCTTGTAGAGTGTTCCTGCCTTATTAACATAACTGCCTCTAATCCTGCCTCATAGTCATCATAGAGGTTAGGATTTACAACACATAGGATAATTATATCAGATCACAAAATGGTGGGCAATCACACAATACTGGGAATCATGGCCTAGCCAAGTTGACACATACTTTAGGGGGACACAATTCAATCCATAACAGCACTCTTTTTAAGTTATTTCATCTTAAGTGAATTTCTTGAAGGACCGTTGCACTTGGCAATTATTTTTTTCTGAGCCTAATCCTCTGTTTAACCTTATTGGTTATGAGTCTCCCCCTTCCCACACATACTCCATATTATGTAGCACTTTTTCTCCTGCTAATGCTCCAGGGGTCTCTGTTTGGTCAGCGGTTCAGTAAATGTACCATTTACCTGCTCTGGGCAGCAGGACAGTGACACAGATGCCTCTATTTAAACTCACCAGAAAGCATTTTTTTAAACTTGAGTTTTACAAAGAATTAATTTGAAGATAGGGATGAAACCCACATAATGGAGGTAAAATATATATAGTTAAGTAATGGTTAAATTAGATATGCTATATGCAATAAAGGTAAGAAACACATGGCTATAGATAAAATGTGATTCTGGCACTAATTACCAAGCCAGTAAACCAGTTTCCATTGAGCTGATTCCAATTCATGGTGATCCCATGTGTGCCCAAGTAGAATTGTGCTCCATAGGGTTTTCTATGACTAATTTTTAGGAAGTAGATTGTCAGGCCTTTCTTCTGAGGCACCTCTGGGTAGACTCAAACCTCCAATCTTTTCATTAACAGCTGAGCATGTTAATCATTTGCACCACCCAGGGACTTCGATTACCAATCCCTCCCTAAATTACAATTAGGAAAGCTTCTTGCCAGAATGGCCTAGAGTGAAGCTTTAGTCTTGCTCTTGTTCCAGCAGCTCTTCTTCCTTTATGATCCTGAATCTATTTATCTGAACTTTGTTATGCACTTTTGCATCCTGCAATGATCCAAGTTCCATTGTGAGAATCCAGGTTGGCCATATGTTTGGGTCAAGGCTGCAGATCTACTGCAGAGGGCCTTCTGTCTCTGTCTTTGTCTATGTCTCCATCTTCTTATCTCTTGTAATAGCTCAAAGTTTAGAGTTCAATGCAACAGAGACTTAGAGACTTTGAATCTCAAGAACTGAAACAGAATTTCTACTGTTTTGGCTATTTTTATTCCTGTAGTATAGATCAGTGGGCACTGAAATTATGAAAATGTACTATTTTCAAATGCAAAAATACTCTACACTAGAGCTTCTCCAACTTCAGTGTGCTTAAGAATTACCAGGGCTGCGATCACTAGCCATTAGAGAAATGCAAATTAAAACCACAATGAGATACATCTCACCCCGGCATTACTGGCACGAATCAAAAACTCTGGAAATAACAAATGTTGGGGGGCTGCGGGGAGATTGGAACTCTTATGCACTGCTGGTGGGAATGTAAAATGATACAACCATTTTGGAAAATAATACAGCGCTTCCTTAGAAAGCTAAAAATAGAAATACCATATGATCCAGCAATCCCACTCCTAGGACTATATCCTAGAGAAATAAGAGTTGTCACTCAAATAGACATATGAACACCTATGTTCATGGCAGTATTGTTCACTATAGCAAAAAGATGGAAACAACCTAGATGCCTATCAACAGATGGATGAATAAAATATGGTACATACACACAATGGAGTACTACGCAATGATAAAGAACAATGACAAATCTGTGAAGCATCTCATAACATGGATGAAACTGGAGGACATTACGCTGAGTGAAATAAGCCAATCACAAAAGGACAGATATTGTGTGAGACCTCTATTGTAAAAACCCATGAAAAAGTTTACACACAAAATGTAACAATCTTTGTTGGTTACCAGGGATGGGAGGGGTGGGTGGGAAATACTAAATAGGCAATAGATAAGTGGTATCTTGGGTGAAGGGTGAGACAGTACACAATACTGGGGAAACCAGCACAACTTGTACAAGGAAAGGTCATGGAAGCTCCATAGACACATCCAAACTCCTGAGGGACTGAATTGCTGGGCAAAGGGCTATGGGGACCATGGTCTCGGGGAACATCTAGCTCAATTGGCATAACACAGTCCATAAAGACAATGTTCTACATTCTACCTTGGTGAGTAGCTTCTGGGGTCTTAAAAGCCTGTGAGCAGCCATCTAAGATACTCCACTGGTCTTACCCCTTTGGGAGTAAGGGAGAATGAAGAGAACAGGATACAAGGAAAAGATTAGTCCAAAGGATTAATGGACTACAGCTAACAAGGCCTCCACCATAATGAGTCCAGTACAGCTAGATGGTGCCCGGCTACCACCACTGACTGCTCTGACCGGGATCACAACAGAAGGTTCTGGACAGAGCTGGGAAAGAATGTAAAACAAAATTCTAACACACACACAAAAAGACCAGATTCACTGACCTAAAGGAGACTGGAGAAACTCTGACAGTATGGCCCCCAGACACCCTTTTGCTCAGTGGTGAAGTCACCTCCGAGGTTCACCGTTCAGCTGGGGATTGGACAGCCCCATAAAACAAAACGAGACTAATGAGGCACAGCAGTCCAGGGACAAGGGCTAGAAGGCAGAAGGGGACAGGAAAGCTGGTCATAGGGAACCCAAGGTTGAGTAAGGACAGCGTTGATGTGTTGTGAGGTTGCTAACCATTGTCATAGGGCAACATGTGTACTAACTGTTTAATGAGAAACTATATTGATCTGTAAACCTTCATCTGAGGTGAGAATAGCAGCACAATTGGAAGAGCATAGTCGATGTCTCTGAACTGTGCATGTAGAAATTTTTGAAATGGTGTATCTTTGGCTATGTATATTTTCACCAGAAAAAAAAAAATGTCGAGAAGGGAGAGGGTTCACATGTCGTGGGGTTGTTAACTAATATCATAAAACAATATGTGTACTACTGTTTAATGAGAAACTATTTGTTCTGTAAACCTTCACCTGAAATACAAGAAAAAAATAAATAAATTTAAAAAAAAAGAATCACTAGGGCTACTTGTCAAAAATAAAGATTTCCAGATTCCACATCAGACTACTGAGTCAGAATATCTGAAAGTGAACTTCAGCAATCTACCTTTTAAAACAAACTTTTGAGATGATTCTGAGGGTGTTGGTCAGACAACCTCTTTGTAAAAACTATTTATAAGATGCTCTCTCTAGATATGCAAAGGTTCTATAAGATTCCCCAACTTCGGGTGGGGAATTAATTTAACTTGGGCTGGTTAATATTTGAAAGTCTCTCCTCCATTACTCAAAAGCCTTTTCTTCTCTTCGATTGTTTCTTGCTCCAACTTTCAATGTACTTCACTAAGTTCTTGTTGTTCAATTGTGTTCTGTGTCCACTTAACCCTAGTAACAGTAACAATGCTCATAGCTTCAATGCTGGAATATGGAAGAGCAATGAATTCATTGATTTCTCTTTGGGTCAACTGACCAGTATCTGGGAGAGTTGACTTTCTAAAGATATTTCTTTACATTTTTCTAAAGATATTTCCAAATAAATGTCCAGCAAGATTGCAAACTCCTCAAAAGCAGCAATAAACTCCTATATATTGATGATAGCATTATTGACCTCCATTTTCTGCAATATGGTGGATTAGACAGTTTGAAAGTCCTTCCATTACTACATACTTGCATAAGTTAGATAAAACATAATAAACATATTCTCAAATGCAAAGGTGAGAATGAAAAAAAGTAAGAGAAATCCTTGGGGGCCAAAAACAGAGAGGAAGCTGAAATCCCTGAAGGTATTTGCCAATTACATAACCAAAAGGCATGGATTCAAAGACTTGGTGGGAACCAAACAAGATCTTGGGCCTGCAAAAACTGAGGGATGGGGTAGGACTGAGGATGCCATAGAAAGATGGGACTCTTGGGGGCGGGACCAAGATGGTGGAGTAGTCAGACGTTTCTGGTGGAACCTCTTACAACAAACACCGGAAAAAACAAGTGATTCGATTATATATGG
Organism: Trichechus manatus latirostris; assembly: GCF_000243295.1. NCBI lineage: Eukaryota > Metazoa > Chordata > Mammalia > Sirenia > Trichechidae > Trichechus > Trichechus manatus. The sequence goes on along the minus strand of NW_004444055.1, from coordinate 8,026,449 downwards.
CAGTCTGGGAGCCCTGAACAACAAAGGCAGAGTTGAGGAACTGGACTGAGTGGCAGGCGGAGGGAGAGACAGTTTGGAAGTACTGAGGAGTTGCCATACCTGACCCGGTGAGAGCCTGAGCCCTTCAGGCCTGAGCAGCTCTTGGGTGAGCAGTGAGGCAGGCAATTGGTGGTCCTCAGGAGGCACATTTTTCAGCACCCAGTGCCAAAGAGTACACACGGCCACCCAGAACCAGTGAGAAGCAGCCCTCATCTGCGAAAGATAAGTAATTGCATATGGCTTACCGTACAGATCGAAAACAGCCCCCTTAGGGGAAAATCTCTCTCCCATTTACCTCCCTGCTCCCTGCTCTGCACTGGGTCGCAGACAGGCTTCAGCAATTGCCGAGTCCCCAAGGCCAGAAGTAGGATCCGTCACATGCCGGGAGCCATCCTCCCTGCCTTGGAGAGTGAACAAATTAACAAACAAGGAAAAAAAATAAACTGCTAGCTCCGCTAATCCAGGAACCCAGGGTAGGCACAGCTCCTTTGCCTAGGCACAGGCATAAGGGATCCATGGACTTTGAGTGCCTTTCCCCCTGCATAGACTTGTGTGGGCCCATCTCAACAACGTAGGCCCTCATTACCGCAGTACAACAGGGTATATACTGGAACTCTAACTTCAACTGTTTCAGCTGTAAAGTGGCAGGTTCTTG
>NW_004444055.1:8024307-8025448 GCF_000243295.1 Trichechus manatus latirostris | reverse complement strand
GAACAGGGACACACCTTACTCCTGGACACTTGGGTGCACCTGTCAACCCCCTGCCTTGCTCAGAGTGTGTCCCCTGCTGCAGCCAGATGCCTGTGCCTACACCAATCATCCATGCCTGTCTAGGACTGTAAGTGAGAGCCTACACCACACACTTGGTGGCTATCTACCTGGGCACCTGAGCTGAATTCATACAGGAGGCGTGGGCAGACTCCTGAGCTCACACACCTAATAACTGATCTAACCACCTGGTGACAGGACATTAGAGCTTCAAAGCTGCCAATAATCAAACTAGCTCACACCAGCAGCCTATTGGGCTTATCAAAACAAAACAAGAAGCTAGGACACAGTAAGCAAACATAAAATAAATAAATATAATAACTTATTGATGGCTTGGAGACAACAGTCAACATCAAATCACATAAAGAGGCAATCCATGATGGCCTCAGCAAGCTCCCAAAATAAAGAATCTAGAAATTTTCCAGAGGAGGAAAATTTCTTGGAATTACCAGATGCAGAATACAAAATATTAATATACAGAACTCTTCAAGAACTTAGTAAGGAAATTAAGCAAAACACAGAACATGTAATAGAGGAAATTAAAAAGATTAGAGAAGAGCATAAAGACAAATTTAACAGGCTGCAAGAATCCATAGAGAGACAGAACTCAGAAATCCAGAAGATTACAATAAATTGTAAGAATTAGACAACTCAATAGAAAGTCATAGGAGCAGAATTGAGGCAATGGAACTCAGAATTAGCGAGACTGAAGATAAAGCACTTGACACCAATTTATTTGAGGAAAAATCAGATAAAAGGATTAAAAAAATGAAGAAAACCTAAGAATTATGTGGGACTCTATCAAGACAAATAACCTACGAGTGACTGGAATACCAGAACAGGGGGGAATAACAGAAAACACAGAGAGAATTGTTGAAGATTTGTTGGCAGAAAACTTCACTGATATCGTGAAAGATGATAAGATATCTATTCAAGATGCTTATTAAACCTCACATAAGGTAGATCCCAAAAGAAAGTCACCAAGATATATTATAATCAAACTTGCCAAAACCAAAGATAAAGAGAGAATTTTAAGAGTGGCTAGGGAGAAACAAAAAGTCACCTACAAAGGAGAGTCAATAAG
>NW_004444055.1:8007235-8010565 GCF_000243295.1 Trichechus manatus latirostris | reverse complement strand
GTTGTTAACCAATGTCATAAAACAATATGTGTACTACTGTTTCATGAGAAACTATTTGTTCTGTAAGCCTTCCCCTGAAGTACAATAAAAAAAAAAATTAGTGATCATAGGCCTGTTTGCACACTGGTCTGGATTTACGTTTATACTATGTCTTAGTTATCTAGTATTGCTATAACAGAAATACCAGAAGTGGGTGGCCTTAACAAACAGAACTTTGTTTTCTCAAAGTTAGGAGGCTAGAAGTTTGAATTCAGGGTGCTGGCTCTAGGGGAGCTCTGGAGGAAGGTCCTTGTCTCTTTTCAACTTCTGTTCCTTGGATTCCTAGTGATCTTCATGTGGCCTGGCATCTATCTTCCCACATGTCTGCTTGCTTGCTTGCTTTATCTGCTCTTTATACCTCAAAAGAGATTGACTTAAGACACACCCTACAGTAATACTGCTTCATTAACATAAAGAAAACCCTATGCCCAGATAGGATTATAACCCACTGGTATAGGGGTCAGGATTTATAACACATGTCTTTGGGGGACACAATTCAATCTGTAGCTTACTGTTGCATAGTTCTGGAAATTCCAAGGCAAGAAATTAGTATAAAGTAGGCCCCAGGTTTATAAAAACATCTTGGAGATATAAGCTTTCAACGCAATCTTCAGAGGATTTCCATAGATAGAGTTCAACTAAGCTTGTCCTCACAATACAAAATTGCAAAAATGTGGAAGCAAACCACTAGTAGCAGAAATAACAGGTAATAGAATGAGGACTACACCCGTTTCTCAAAAACTTTGTTGTTGTTAGTTGCTGTCAAGTTGACTCTGACTCATAGTGACCTTATATATAACAGAAAGAAATGTTGCCCAGTCCTGCGCAATCCTCACAAGTGTTGGCATGTTTGAGCCCATTGTGCAGCCACTGTGTCAATCCATCTCAGTGAGGGTCTTCCTGATTTTCACTGACCCTCTACTTTACCAAGTGTAATGTCCTTTTCCATTGATTGGTCCCTCCTGATAATATGTCCAAAATAAGCAAGACAAAGTCTCATCGTTCTCGTTTCTAAGGAGCTTTCTTGGAGGATGTTCTGGCTGTACTTCCTCCAAGATAGATTTGTTTGTTCTTCTGGCAGCCCATGGTATATTCAATATTCTTCCCCAACACCACAATTTGAATGTGTCGATTCTGCTTTGGTCTTCATTTTTCATTGTCCAGCTTTCACATGTGTATGAGGCAATTGAAAATACCATGGCTTGGCAACTCTTCAGATAAAGATTGGACTGGACTGTAGGACATAAAATGATATTCGTGAAGAATGTACTTCTTAGCTCAAGTAGATACATGAGACTAAATGGGCAGCTTCTGTCTGGAGGTGAGATGGGAAGGCAGAGAGAGTTAGGAGCTGGTTGAACGGACATGGGAAATCAGGGGTGCAAAGGAGGAGTGTGCCGTCACAGTATAGGGAGAGCAATTAGGGTCACATAACAATGTATGTATAAATTTTTGTATAAGAGACTGACTTGAAATGTAAACTTTCACTTAAAATACAACAATAAACAAAAAAAGAAAAAAAAAATACCATGGCTTGGGTCAGGTGCACCTTAGTCCTCACAGTGACATCTTTGCTGTTTAGCAGTTTAAAAAGGTCTTTTGCAGCAGATTTTCCTAATGCAATATGTCATTTGATTTCTTGATTGCTGCTTCCGTGCATTGATTGTTGATCCAGGTAGAATGAAATCCTTGACAACTATAATTTCTTCACCATATCAATTCCATATAAATTAACAATTTCATTAGATTTCTTAACATTTTATGTTGTCTTAGATTTGATGAAATATGGTGCAATTAGTATTTGTGGAATAAATGAATGTATTTATCAGTTATTTTCACCTTTAGGATGATATCTGCCCGCTTTTGTCTTTGCCTATTATCTGCAGCTCCATGACAGGCTTTACCCAGTCGTTTATCTGATTTTGTGAGCGAGACAGCATCCATATCTAGCTTTATGAAAGTTCGTTTGCATGTTTAGACCATCAAACAACTGGCAAACGTTTTTCTAGGAACTATTGCTGATCTCTAATTCTTTGCTGAGTTTTCAAGCTGAGTGGCATCTACTCACATAAATCTGCATGCACAGTTGTGGTTCTTGTTCCCCAAAAAGCTTTCTGATTGGTCTAGTCTACATTTTATAATTAGTTTGGCCACAGTAGCAGCAGTGGCCTTTATCACACAGAATACTACAATTTATCAACAGTCTTAGTTGAAGTTCAAAGTGAGTGTATATTTGGGTTTCTGGGAGGCTGCTAGACTTTAATGGCCGTGTGTTATGGATTGAATGGTACCCCAGAAAAGATACGTTGAAGCCCTGTTAACATGATCTTATTTGGAAATAGAGCCTTTGAAAATGTTATTAGGTAACAGGAGGTCTTATAGGAGTAGGCTGTGTCCTTATCCAGTCTGAGTGCTGTTGTTATAAAAGAGAAGAAACACAGACACAGTCACACGGGGAAGAAGGCCAGGTGATGATGAATCTACAAGCCAAGGTATGACAAAGAACACTTGGTGCTACTAGAAGCTGACAGAGGCAAGAAAGGATCTTCCCTTAGAACCTTCAGAGGTAACACTACTCTGCTGATAACCTGAATTTGAACTTCTAGCTTCCAGAACGGTGAAACTATAAATTTCTGTTCTTATAAGCCACCAGTTTATGGTACTTTGTTATAGCAGCCCTGGGAAATGAATACTCCATGGAGAGGAGCATTTTGTAACAAATCTTAAAATTCTTGAGAGAAAGTGAATAATAGAAATCAATAGCTAGTACTTAAGAATGTTTTAGATATGAAAACCCATATTTTTCCATGAATTTGTTAACCTTGCAAATGATAAGAAAATAGACCGGGTCACCAAAGAAAATTAGTTAGCTAGAAGAGAAGTATAAAGAGCTATGGCAGAGTTCTAGCATAATAGGTGAAGGGCAGCACTATGAAATTTTGTATACTAAGTGTAAGACAAGGTATGTTAGACCTGAAAAGAAATTTAGGATGTGTGCCAAGTGTAAAAAGTGCAAAATTTTTTAAATGACAAGGAAATGGGGATTTAACTAAAGCATTTCCTTTTTAAGACTCTGTTCCAACAGGCTAGCAACTGATAGCCTGATACTCAAAGTGGCTTCATGTGACCACTCTGACTGTCCTCATATAGGATGATGCCACCTGTCACTTCTTAAGGGCAACCATCTAATTTTTGGAGTTCAGATGACGGACACAAAGTATATTCCTTTTTTATTTTTTTTTATTGTACTTCAGGTGAAAGTTTACAGAACAAATAGCTTCTCATTAAACA
>NW_004444055.1:8001497-8006857 GCF_000243295.1 Trichechus manatus latirostris | reverse complement strand
TTTTTTTTTTGTACCTTAGATGAAGGTTTACAGAACAAATAGTTTCTCATTAAACAGTTAGTACACATATTGCCTTATGACAATGGTTAACAACCCCACGACATGTCAACACTGTCCCTTCTCAACCTTGGGTTCCCTATCACCAGCTGTCTTGTCCCCTCCTGCCTTCTAGTCCTTGTCCCTGGACTGCTGTGACTCATTAGTCCCGTTTTGTTTTATGGGGCTGTCCAATCCCCGGCTGAAAGGTGAACCTTGGGAGTGACTTCACCTCTGAACTAAAAGGGTGTCTGGGGGCCATACTCTCGGGGTTTCTCCAGTCTGTCAGGCCAGTAAATCTGGTCTTTTTTTGTGAGTTAGAATTTTGTTGTACTTCCTTCACCAGCTCTGTCCAGGACGCTCTGTTGTAATCCTGGTGAGAGCAGTCATTAGTGGTAGCTGGGCACCATCTAGTTGTAGTGGACTCATTCTGGTGGAGGCAGTGCTAGCTGTGGTCCATTAGTTCTTTGGACTAATGTTTTCCTTGTATTCTGTTCTCTTCATTCTCCCTTGCTCCCGAAGGGATGAAACCAGTGGAGTATCTTAGATGGCTGCTCACAGGCTTTTAAGACCCCAGATGTTACTCACCAAGGTAGAAGGTAGAACATTGTCTTTACAAAGTGTGTTATGCCAATTGAGCTAGATGGTCCGCGAGACCATGGTCCCCACAGCCCTCCACTCAGCAATTCAGTCCCTCAGGGAGTTTGGATGTGTCTATGGAACTTCCATGACCTTTCCTTGTACAAGTTGTGCTGGCTTCCCCAGTATTGTGTACTGTCTTACGCTTCACTAAAGTTACCACTTATCTATTGTTTATTTAGTTCCCCCCCACCCCTCCCATCCCTCGTAACCAGCAAAGATTGTTTCTTTTTGTGTGTAAAATTTTACATGAGTTTTTACAGTAGAGGTCTCATAAAATATTTGTCCTTTTGTGACTGACTTATTTCACTCAGTGTAATATTCCCCAGTTTCATCCATATTATGAGATGCTTCACAGATTCATCATTGTTCTTTATCGTTGCATAATACTCCACTGTGTATATGTACCATAGTGTGTTTAACCCTTCGTCTGTTGATGGGCATCTAAGTTGTTTCCATCTTTTTGCTATTGTGAACAGTGCTGCAATGAATATGGGTGTGCATATGTCTATTCGTGTGACAGCTTTTATTTCTCTAGGGTCTGTTGGCCGCTTGAATGTCTTCTTTGGTGAAGTGTATGTTCATTTCCTTTGCCCATTTTTTGATTGGATTATTTTTCTTTTTGTTGTAGAGTTGTTGGATTTTCTTGTCCACTTGCATTCAGTGTGATTACTGATAGGTGTGAGTTTATTGCTGTCATTTTTTTAGTGCTTTTTTTTTTGTGGTGCTGATGTTTTCTTTGCTCCTCTTACTCTCCTGTGCTGAGTTCATTTTGTTTGTGGATTTTTTGAACATTTCTTTTGTTTTTGTAGGTTTTGTTTTTACTGAGACTTTGTGTTTTTCTTCTTTCTTTTGATGAGTAGGTTTGTTAACTTTCTTTGTGGTTACCTTGAATTTTACCCTTATCTTCCTAGGTTTGAACCAGTCTATTATTACTTGGTATAGCCTTGCCTTCCTCTCCATTAGAAGGTTCTATAACCACAGCCTTTATTCCCTCTTTTATTGTTCTGATGCCGTTGTCATTTACAGATTAACCTCTCTGGTTGTCTGTTGTAATTCTTTCGGTTTTAGATAGTCCTTAAGAGTTCATTTCCTAGGTTGGTATCTGGCTAGTAGAATCCTGTGTCCTATATTCACTCTGTGGTCTGATATTGTTTGTTCTCAGATCAAAGGACTCCCTTTAATAATTCCTGTAAGTTTGGTTGGTTTTTACATAGTCCCTTAATTTCTGTTTATCTGGAAATGACCTAATTTCACCATCATATTTGAACGAGAGTCTTGAGGGATGTATTATTCTTGGCTGGCAATTTTTTTCTTTTAAGGTTTTATATATGTCATCCCATTGCCTTGTGGCCTGCGTGGTTTCTGCCGAATAATCCGAGCTTAGTCTTATTGTTTCTTCTCTGTATGCGACTTTTCATTTTTCTCGAGCTGCTCTCAGGATTGTCTTTGGTTTTAGCGAGTGTGATTATGATATGCCTTGGTGATTTTCTTTTGGAGTCTATCCTACATGGGGTTCGTTGAGCTTTTTGGATGGTCAGCTTTTCATCTTTCTTGATATTGTGGAAGTTTTCTGTCAGCAATTTCTTCAATGATCCTGTGTTTTCTGTTTTCTCCCTCTGTTCTGGAACTCCAATCACTCGCAGATTTTTGCTTTTGATCGTCTCCCACATAATTCTCAGGGTTTCTTCATTTTTCTTCACTCTTTTTTCTGATTTTTCCTCAGAGTTGTAGCCAAGTATTTGTCTTCAATTTAGCTGATCCTGTCTTCCATTGTTTCAAACCTGTTCCTCAGCCCTTCTATGACACCGTCCATTTCTGAAATCTTGTTGTTTATCTTTTGGATTTCTGATTGTTGTTTTTGTATGATTTCTAGTTGTGAATTTATTTTAGCATTTTGTTCCTGTATCATTTTCTTGAATGCTTCCTTTTTTTGTCTGTATTTTCCATGAATTTGTCTGCCTTTTCCATGAATTTGTCTATTTTTTCCTCATTTTTGTCCATATTTTGCTTCAACTCTTGGATAATTCTGAATATTAGAGGTTTGAATTCCCTATCAAGTAGTTCTAGTGCCTTTTCTTCCACTGGAAAGTCATTTGGTGTTTTATTTTGGATGCCTACTGGAACCATCCTGTCCTGTTTTTGTATATGTTTTGATATTGTCTGCTCTCTTTGGGGCATTCAGTAGTTATTTTCCTCATTTATTGATTATAGATTTGTTTGTTTCATCCTACTTTTTTGTTTTATTTGGTTATGTCTGAGCAGGTGGGCTTTGTGTTCTTCATTGTTTGCTCATCTGTGGGCATGATACTTTTCACGTTCTTCTCCAATGGGCAGGGTCAGTTACTCAGGTATGGTACAGCAGGGCAGGTCCAGCTGAAGGGGAGTTGCTGGGATGGGTTGTTTGTGGCATGTACTAGGGCTGACAGAGCGGGCGGAATCAGTCCAGGGCAGGTTCCGGTAGGCCATGCCTGTGCTGCTTGGGGGTGTGATGTTCAGCGCACATTGCAGGTAGGCAGGAAGGAGGGGGGAGACTGTGATGTGTGGAGCTAAGATGGGTATGGGAAAGAGGAGAGAGAGGAGACAGGAACAGGGGCCAAAAACATACACATAAACAAAAAAGAATGCCAAGGGAGCTTGCTATTGGAGTGGAGAGATGAGAGACTGAGAAATGGAGAAAAACAATAATGAAAAAAAGGGTAAAATAAAAAAATGAATGAATCAAGAAACTGGAAATGAAGAAAGACAAAAAGGGAAAAATAGATAGAAGAAAACAAAACAAAGAAACAAAAAAACAAAAACAAGAAAAAGGAAATGCCCCCAGGGATGTCACTATGCATCTCCCAAGCCACATGGCACTGCCCAGCCAGAAGGTGCTCCCAAGAAGAGAAAAGAAAAAGAAAACAATCAAACAAACAAATCAAAGCAGAACAAATCAGAACAAACAAACAAACAAAAGCCCCAGGAGTCCCACCAGCATGGTGGCAGGGGCCAGGAAGCAGTTCCACAGTTGAGCAGTACCTAACAGCCCCCCAAGAAGAAGCAAAGATGGTTACAGAGCCAGATATTTGAGAGAAAAGAGGAGGAGGTGGTGAGAGGTAGGGAACAAATCTAATGAAGCAGAAAAAAGCAACACCAGCAGCCAACAAATGGCACTCAGGGAGCTGGCCAGTGTGGGCTGGTGGAATCTAAATGACACTGGGGTGAAGTCGGTGCTTCCTGGCCAAGAAGACTGTGGCCGTAGGAAGCAGAGGAGGCCAAGTGGGGGTGAAGAAGGGTGGGGGGGTGGGAAAGCATATATCATTGGTTACTGGTTGTTTTGTCTCCTGCTGGAAGCTCCATGAAGCTGCTTTCTTGTACCCCCTGTTTGCCGATCTCCGATAGGAGTCCGAGATGGTGAATCCATGCTGCAGTAGCTGATAAGGGACCTCTGCACATATCTCTCCTCGCTCTCTGTTCTAGGTCAGTTTCTTTTTCCATTTCGTGCTTGGTTGAGTTCTTTATCTCTTCATGTAATACTTAGGGTTTCAAGACTGACATGTGACTCTGTTTACTTAGCTTTTCAGATCTTTGCTGCGGAGGGACGGCATGGTGCTTCTGACTATATTGCCTGGAAGTGATATTCCTTTTTTAATAAATAAGTTTTTTTTTTGTTGCAGTGGCTACACTCTTTGATTGGGAAAGAAATGTAGTTGAAGTTTATCTCAAAATTATAAAACAACTACCCATATGGAATGAATGAATAATTATGCTCCTGAAAATCATGATTTCTTTCACAGCCACTTTTTTGCAGATGAATTCACTCTACCAAAGCTCTAGGAACAGGAAGCCCAGCTGTCACTGGCATATTAGAATAGCAGTTGGCGTGGGCTCTAGAGATTTTAGCTTGTGAGTGGCAGACTACTTTGCGGTTATAGATATGGTTTCTTTATAAGTTATCATCCAACTGAAGTACTTTTGAGAGTGAAAGAGGACCATATTAATAATTATGTGGGGCAACAGTCATATACAGGGCCTGTACTAGGTAAACCATGGCATGTAAGCACACAGGGCAAACATTTAGTGATGTGTTCAAATAGAGCTCAGATCTATTTAATGACATGTGCAGTCAATATTGTGGGGACTGTCAACTAAGCATTGTCTTAGTTTCCTAATGTGACTGTAACAAGAATACCATAAGTGAATGGCTTTTGTTTTCCCACAGTCCTGGAGGCTAAAAGTTCAAATCAGGATCTCAGCTGAGTCCATTCTTTCACTGTCAGTAGTCTTGGGCATTCCTTGGTTTCTTGGAGTTCTTTGGCTTTTAGATGATCTTCACATGGAGTCTGTCCTCCCCATGTGTGTGACTTTGTGTCTATTCTGGTCTTTTTATAACTCAGAAGTGATTAGGTTTAGAACCCACCCTATACTGGTACGGCTTCATTAACATAACAGAAGAAAAACCCATTTCCAAACAAGATCATATCCACAGGTGCAAAGGCCAGGAATTCAATCAGGATTCTATCAAGAGGAATAACCTATGAGTGATTCGAGTACCAGAACAGGGCAATAACAGAAAATACAGAGAGAATTGTTGAAGATTTGTTGGCAGAAAATTTCGCTGATATTATGAAAGACGAGGAGATATCAATCCAAGATGCTCATCAAACCCCACATAAGGTAGATCCCAAAAGAAAGTCACCAAG
>NW_004444055.1:7992836-8001053 GCF_000243295.1 Trichechus manatus latirostris | reverse complement strand
AAATCAAAGCTAAAACACTGAAAATATGGAAACAGAGATGTCAATATATAAAAGATGACAACATTAAAACAAAAAAGAGGGACTAAAAAATGTAGTCATAGATCTTTCATATAGAGAGGAAGTCAAGGCAATATAAAGAAAAGAGCATTTTAAACTTAGAAAAATAGGGGTAAATATTAAGGTAACCACAAAAGAAACTAACAATCCTACACATCAAAATAAAAACAAGACAAATATAAAGGCTCAGCAAATACAAAATCAACAACAATTAAAAATATGAAAAGAAAATACATAAAGAAAAGTAACTCAGCACAGACAATTAAAGGGAACAAAGAAACCGTCACCAACACACAAAGAAAGACATCAAAATGACAGCACTGAACTCATATCTATCAATAATTATGCTGAATGTATATGTACTAAATGCACCAATAAAGAGACAAACAGTGGCAGAATGGATTAAAAAACATGATCCATCTATATGCTGCCTACAAGAGACACGCCTTACACTTGAAGACCCAAACAAACTAAAACTCAAAGGGTGGAAAAAAATGCATCAAGCAAACAACAATCAAAAAGAGCAGGAGTGGTAATATTAATTTCTGACAACATAAACTTTAATGTAAAATCCACCACAAAGGACAAGGAAGGACACTATACGATGATTAAAGGATCAATACACCAGGAAGACATAATCATAATATTTATGCACTCGATGACAGGGCTCCAAAATACATAAAACAAACTAACAGCATTGAAAAGAGAGATAGACAGCTCCACAATAGTAGTAGGAGACTTCTACACACCACTTTCAGGGAAGGACAGAACATCCAGAAAGAAGCTTAATAAAGACACAGAAGATCTAAATGTCACAATCAACCTACTTGATCTCATATACATATACTGAACACTCCACCCAACAGCAGCCAAGTATCCTTTCTTTTCCAACGCACATGGAATATTCTCCAGAATAGACCACATACTAGACCATAAAGCAAGCCTTAACAGAATCCAAAGCATTGAAATATTACAAAGCATCTTTTATGACCATAAAGCCATAAAAGCAGAAATCAACAACAGAAAAAGCAAGGAAAAAAAAAATCAAACACATGGAACCTGACCAACACCTTGCTCAAAAACTACTGGGTTAGAGAAGAAAGTAAGGATGGAATAAAAAATTCATAGAATCAAACGAGAATGAAAACACATCCTACCAGAACCTTTGGAACACAGCAAAACCAGTGCTCAGAGGTCAGTTTATAGCAATAAATGCACACATCCGAAAAGAAGACGGGGCCCAAGTCAAAACATTAACTCTATAAATAGAACAAGTAGAAAGAGAGCAGCAAGAAGAAAGGAAATAATAAGAATTAGAGCAGAATTAAATGAAATAGAGACTAGAAAAACAATTGAAAGAGTTAACAAGACCAAAAGCTGGTTCTTTGAAAAGATCAAGATCAAACCAATGGCCAAACTGACAAAAGAAAAACAAGAGATAAAGCAAATAACCTGAATAAGAAATAGATGGGCAAAATCACAACAGACCCAACTGAAATTAAAAGAATCATAACAGATAACTATGAAAAATTGTACGGTAACAAACTTGAAAACCTAGAGGAAACGGACAAATTTCTAGAATCTCACTACCTACCTAAACTAACACAAACAGAGGTAGAACAACTAAATAAACCTACAACAAAAGAAGAGATTGAAAAGGTAATTAAAAAACTCCCAACAAAAAATAGTCTTAGCCCTGATGGTTTCACTGTAGAATTCTACCAAACTTTCAGAGAAGGTTAACACCACTACTACTAAAGGTATTTCAGAGCATAGAAAAGGATGGAATACTCCCAAACTTATCCTATGAAGCCAGCATAACCCTGATACCAAAACCAGGTACAGACACCACAGAAAAAATTACAGACCAATATCCCTCATGAACATAGACACAAACATTCTCCGCAAAATTCTAGCCAATAGAATTCAGCAACATATCAAAAAAAAATTCACCATGATCAAGTGGGATTTATACTAGGTATGCAGGGATTGTTGAACATTAGAAAAACAATCAATGTAATCCATCACATAAATAAAACAAAAGACAAGAACCACATGATCTTATCAATTGATGCAGAAAAGGCATTTGACAAAGTCCAACACCCATTCATGATAAAAACTCTCAACAAAATAGGAGTAGAAGGGAAATTCCTCAACATAATTAAGGGCATTTATACAAAGCCAACAGCCAACATCATCCTAAATAGAGAGAGTCTGAAAGCATTCCCCTTGAGAATGGGAACAGGATAAGAATGCCCTTTATCACCAGTCTTATTCAACATTGTGCTGGAGGTCCTAACCAGAGCAATTAGGCTAGAAAAAGAAATAAAGGGCATCCAAATTGGTAAGGAAGAAGTCAAAGTATCTCTATTTGCAGATAATATGATCTTATACACAGAAAATCCCAAAGAATCCAAAAAAACTACTGGAACTACTAGAAGATTTCAGCAAAGTATTAGGATACAAGATTAACGACAAAAATCAGTTGGATTCCTCTACACAAACAAAGAGAACTTCGAATTGGAAATCACCAAACCAGTACTATTTACAATAGCCCCCAAGAAGATAAAATACTTAGGAATAAATCTAACCAGAGACGTAAAAGACGTATACAATGAAAACTAGAAGACACTACTGCAAGAAACCAAAAGAGACCTGCATAAATGGAAAAACATAGCTTGCTCATGAATAGGAGGACTTAACATTGTGAAAATGTCAGTTCTACCCAAAGCGATCTACAGATACAATGCAATCCTGATCCAAATTCCACCAATATTTTTTAATGAGATGGAGAAACAAATCACCAACTTCATTTGGAAAGGGAAGAGGCCCTGAATAAGTAAAGCACTACTCGAGAAGAAGAACAAAGTGGGAGGCCTCACACTACCTGATTTTAGAACCTATTATACTACCATGGTGGTCCAAACAGCCTGCTACTGTTACAACAGATACATAGACCAATCAACCAGAACTGAGAATCCATACGTAAATTCATCCACCTATGAGCAGCTGATATTTGACAAAGGCCCAAAATCAGTTAAATGGGGAAAAGACAGTCTCTTTATAACAAATGGTACTGGCATAACTGGATATCCATCTGCAAAAAAAATGGAACAAGATCCATACCTCACGCCATGCACAAAAACTAACTCAAAATGGACCAAAGGCCTAAATATAAAATTGAAAACAATAAAGACCATGGAAGAAAAAATAGGGACAACACTAGGAGCCTTAATACATGGCGTAAACAGAATACGAAGCATAAGTAACAATGCACAAACACCAGAAGAAAAACTTGATAACTGGGAACTCTTAAAAATCAAATAATTATGCTCATCAAAAGACTTCACCAAAAGACTAAAAAGACAACCTACAGACTGGGAAAATAATTTTGGCTTCGACAAATCCATTCAGCCTCTACTCTCTAAAATCAACGAGATACTGCAAAACCTCAACAACAAAAGGACAAATAACTCAGTTAAAACATGGGCAAAGGATATGAACAGGCACTTCACCAAAGAAGACATTCAGGTGGCTAACACATCAGGAAATGCTCGCAATTATCAGCCGTTAGAGAAATGCAAATCAAAACTACAGTGAGATACCATCTCACCCCAACGAGGCTAGCATTAATCCAAAAAACACTAAATAGTAAATGCTGGAGAGGATGTGGAGACACTGGAACACTTATACACTCTTGGGAGTGTAAAATGGTTCAACCACTTTGGAAATCAATTTGGGTCTTCCTTAAAAAGGTACAAATAGAAGTACCACACGTTCCAGCAATCCCACTCCTTGGATTATATCCTAGAGAAATAAGAGCTGTCACATGAATGGATATATGCACACCCATGTTCACTGCAGCACTGTTCAGGATAGCAAAAAATGGAAACTACCTAGATGCCCAGCTACAGATGAATGGATAAACAAATTATGGTATATTCACACAATGGAACACTGTGCAATGACAAAGAACAACAATGAATCCGTGAAACTTCACATAACATGGATGAATCCGGAAGGCATTATGCTGAGTGAATTTAGTCAGTCACAAAAGGACAAATATTGTATAAGACCACTATTATAAGAACTCAAGAAAAGGTTTAAACACAGAAGAAAACATTCTTTGATGGTTACGAGGGTGGGGCTGGAGGGAGAGGAGTATTCACTAACTAGATAGTAGGCAAGAATTATCTTAGATGAGAGGAAGGACAACACGCACTACAGAGGAAGTCAGCACAACTGAAATAAACTAAAAGCTAAGAAGTTTTCTGAATACAACCAAACACTTCGAGGGTCAGAGTAGCAGGGACAGGGTTCTGGGGACCATGGTTTCAAGGGACATCTAGGTCAATTGGCATAACAAAGTTTATTAGGAAAATGTTCTGCATCCCACTTTGGTGAGTGGCATCTGAGGTCTTAAAAGCTAGCAAGTGGTCATCTAAGATGCATCAGTTTGTCCCAACCCACCTAGAGCAAAGGAGAATGAAGAACACCAAAGACACAAGGAAAGTGTTAGCCCAAGAGACAGAAAGGGCCACATAAACCAGAGACTGCATCAGTCTGAGACCAGAAGAACTAGATGGTGCCTGACTACCACCAATGACTTCCCTGACAGGGAACACAACAGAGAGTCCCTGATGGAGCAGGAGAAGAGTGGGGTGCAGAACTCAAATTTTAGTAAAAATACCAGACTTAATGGTTTGACTGAGACTAGAGAGACCCTGGAAGACATGGCCCCCGGACTCTCTGTTGGACCAGAACTAAAACCATTCCTGAGACTAACTCTTCAGACAAAGATTAGACTGGATTATGGGACATAAAATGATACACATGATAATTGTGCTTCTTACCTCGAGTAGATACGTAAGACTAAACGGGCAACTCCTGTCCCGAGGCAAGATGAGAAGGCAGAGAGGACCAGGAGCTGGTTGAATGGACACAGGAAATCCGGGGTAGAAAGGAGGAGTGTGGTGTCACAGTATAGGGAGAGCAACTAGAGTCACATAACAATGCATGTATAAATTTTTGTATGAGAAACTAACTTGAATTGTAAACTTTCACTTAAAGCACAATAAAAAAAAGAGAAAAAGAAGATTACAACCTAGAAAACCCTATAGAGCAGTTCTACTCTGTCACATGGAATCGCTATGAGTCAAAATCAATTAACAACCACAATACACTTCAATTGTATTTCCTTGGTTTTTGCCTAAAGTCTTTTCCTTTTACGAGATCCCACCCAGGATACTACATCACATTTAGCTGTCATGTCTCCTTAGGCTTCACTTGGCTGTAACGGTTTCTCAGACGTTCCTTGTTTTTGATGACTGTCATGGATTGAATTGTGCCCCCCAAAATATCTGTCATTTTGGCTTAGCCCTGATTCCCAGTATTGTGTGATTGTCCACCAGTTTGTCATCTAATGTGATTTTCCTTTGTGTTGTAAATCCTACCTCTGTGATGTTAATGAGGCAGGATTAGAGGCAGTTATGTTAAAGAGGCAGGGCTCAATCCACAAAATTAGGTTGTCTCTTAAATCAATCTCTTTTGAGATATAAAAGAGAGAAGAAAGCAGAGAGATAGGGGGACCTCATACCACCAAGAAACAAGAGCCAGGAGAATAGCATGTCCTTTGGACTCGGGGTCCGTGTGCTGAGAAGCTCCATGACTGGGGAAGATTATGACAAGGACCTTCTCCCAGAGCCAACAGAGAGAGAAAGACTTCCCCTGGAACTGACACCCTGAATTCGGACTTCTAGCCTCCTAGACTGTGAGAGAATAAATTTTTCTTTGTTAAAGCCATCCACTTGGGGTATTTCTGTAGTAGCAGCACTGGATAACTAAGACAATGACCTTGACAGTTTTGAGGAGTACTGATCAGGTATCTTGTAGGATGCCCCTCTATGGGAATTTGTCTAATGGTTTTCTCTTGAGTAGAATGGGATTATGAGATTTTGGGAGGAAGATTGCAGCAAAAATAACATTTTCATCATATTGTATCAAAAGTGCATACAATCTTCGTGATTTGTGACTGTTGATTTGCCTTTGATCACCTGGCTGAAGTAATGTTTGTCAAGTTTCTCCACTGTAAAATCCCCTTCCCCCCAATCCTATGCTACACTCTTTTGGAAGGAATTCACTACGTGCAGCCCACCATTAAGGAGTGGGATCTTCCTTTTTTTGAAGTGCACAAGAAACATTACTTTCTACTGTGATTATTTATATATGTCTATTAATAGCTAGATAGAGCCCTGATTGTGCAGTGGTTAAGAGCTCAGACTGCTAACCAAAAGGTCAGCAGTTTGAATCCACCAGCCGCTCCTTGGAAACCCTATGGGGCAGTTCTACTCTGTCCTATAGGGTCACTATGAGTCGGAATTGACTCGACAGCAAGGGGTGTTTAGTGTTTTTATTAGCAGTCGGAAGGAGCCTGGTGGTACCAGGTACAATGGTTAGGTACTAGGCTGCTAACTGAAAGATCAGCAGTTCGAATCTACCAGCTGTTCCATGGGAGAGAAGACCTGGTGACCTGCTCCTGTACAGATTACAGCCTAGGAAGCCTTATGGGGGCAGTTCGACTCTGTCATATAGGGTCACTATGAATCAGAATTAACTTGACAGCACACTACAACAATAACAACATTAACAGTCGGAGATTTTGTGACTAATGAACAGTGGCTGACAAGGCAGGAAGTCATCTGTGCTGGAAGGCTGAGCTTACAGCCTGAGGACAAATGTCCAAGTGGAGATAGACTGGTTTTCTCCCCAAGTGACTGAAGCAGTCAAATGAAGTAAAACAGCAGGATGAGAGGAAGGTAGAGAAATGGCGGGTGGTAGCAGTGGAGGGGAACATCTAACAGATGGCCTTTTAATGAATGGAGTACTCCTCTTGTTTATGATATAAATTTTATTCTTAGTCTATGGCCAGTGATAATTCTTTGTGCTCCACTGTAATTGTTACGCACTTACTATTTAAGGGGATAAAACAAAAGAAAAAAGACCTATCAGTTTGATTGAGGGTGATTAGAAAAAGGAGAAGAATGTTTTTAGACTTTTTTTTTTTTTTTAGATATCATTTAGCTCCTTCCTAATTAATCAGTCTGTTTTCTGAGAGCAAACTGCTATATATTTACTAGGGAGGAAATTACTCTTTTTTTTTTTTATTGTACTTCAGGTGAAGGTTTACAGAACAATAGTTTCTCATTAAACAGTCAATACACATATTGTTTTATGACATTGGTTAACAACTCCATGACATGTCCACCCTCTCCCTTCTCAGCCTTTCATTTTTTTTTTTTTTTTGGTGAAAATATGCATAGCCAAAGATTCACCATTTCAAAAATTTCTACATGCACAGTTTAGTGGCATCAGTTACGTTCTTCCAGTTGTGCTGTTATTCTCACTTTAGATGAAAGTTTACAGAACAAAATAGTTTCTCATTAAACAGTTAGTACACATCTTGCCCTACGACAATGGTTAACAACCCCACTGCATGTCAACACTGTCCTTACTCAACCTTGGGTTCCCTATCACCAGATGTCCTATCCCCTTCTGCCTTCTAGTCCTCATCCCTGGACTGCAGTGCCTCATTAGTACCATTTTGTTTTATGGGGCGGTCCAATCCCCGGTTGAACAGTGAATCTTGGAAGTGACTTCACCACGGAGCTAAAAGGGTGTCTGGGGGCCATACTCTCAGGGTTTCTCAAGTCTCTTTCAGGCCAGTAAATCTGGTCTTTTTTTGTGTGTGTTAGAATTTTGTTCCTTCTCCAGCTCTGTCCAGAACCCTCTGTTGTGATCCCGGTCAGAGCAGTCAGTGGTGGTAGCCAGGCACCATCTAGCTGTACTGGACTCAGTCTGGTGGAGGCCAAGGTAGTTGTGCTCCATTAGTCCTTTGGATTAATCTTTTCCTTGTATCCTGTTCTCTTCATTCTCCCTTGCTCCTGAAGGGATTAGACCAGTGGAATATTTTAGATGGTTGCTCACAGGCTTTTAAGACCCCAGAAGCTACTCACCAAGGTAGAATGTAGAACATTGTCTTTACAGACTGTGTTATGCCAATTGAGCTAGATGTTCTCTGAGACTGTGGTCCCCACAGCCCTCCGCCCAGCAATTCAGTCCCTCAGGAGTTTGGATGTGTCTATGGAGCTTCCATGACCTTTC
>NW_004444055.1:7974340-7987821 GCF_000243295.1 Trichechus manatus latirostris | reverse complement strand
AATTCTGAGTATTAGAGATTTGATTTTCCTATCAGGTAGTTCTAGTGCCTTTTCCTCCACTGGAAAGTCATCTGGTGTTTTATTTTGGACGCCTACTGTAACCATCCTGTCCTGTTTTTGTAAATGTTTTGATATTGTCTGCTGTCTTCAGGGCATTCAGTAGTTATTTTTCGTGTTTATTGATTGTAGATTTGTGTTTTTTTTGTCCTTTTTTTTTAAATTTGGCTATGTCTGAGCAGATGGGTTGTGTGTTCTTTGTTGTTTGCTCATCTTTGGCATGATTCTTTTTGCCTCCTTCTCCAAATGGCAGGGTCAGTTGCTCACATATGGTACAGCAGGGCTGGTCTAGCTGAAGAGGAGTTGCTGGGATGGGTTGTTTGTGGCACTTACTACAGCCACCAGGGTGGGTTGGTAACCAGTGCAGGGCAGGTTCTGGTAGGCCATGCTTGTGCTGCTTGGTGATGTGAAGTTAAGCGCATGGTGCAGGTAGGCAGGATGGAGGGGGTAGTTTGTGATGTGTGGAGCTAAGAAGAGTATGGGAGAGGGGAGAGAGGAACAAGAGCCAAAAACATACGAACATAAAAGAGTGCTAGGGAAGCTTGCCATTGGAGTGGAGAGATGAGAGACTATGAAATGGAGAAAAACAAAAAGGGGAAGAAGAAGAAAAAAAAAAAGAAAAGAAAAGAATGAATAAATAAAAATTAGAAAGAAAAAAGAACAGCAAATCTCCCAGAGATCCCACCAGTGCGGCTACGAGGTCTGGGGAAGTTGTTCCCAGGTGCTGAAGTACAGCCTGGCTAGAAGGCATAGAGGTGTTCAGAGCCAGGTATTCAGGGGACAGGAAGAGAAGGAAGGTATAGAGAGACGAGAAACTGAGTAAAGAAGAAAGACAAAAAGGGAAAAACAGGGAAAAGAAAACAAAAGAAATTGGAAAAAAAAGAACAAAAAAAAGCTCCCAAAAAAACACAGGATAAAAAAAAACAACCCTACAAAAAAAGAAATGCCCTCTGGGGTCTCTCTGCACGTCTGCGCAAGCTGAGGGGGTGGGTCCAAAGCCACGTAGCACTGCCTGGCCTGAACTGGCTCCCAACTCAAGAAAAGAAAAAGAAAACAAACAGTTCAAAACAAAGAAACAAAAACCCCGGGATCCCACCAGCTTGGCAGCACAGACCTGGAAGCAGTTCCACACTCGAGCAGAGCTCTGCAGACCCTTAGGAAGAAGCAAAGATGGCACACGGAGCCACGTATTTGAGCAAAAGGAGGCAGACCTGGTGAGAGGTAAGGAAGAAATCAAAAGAAGCAGAAAAAAGCAACACCAGCACCCAACAAATGGCCCTCAGGGAGTCGGTCATTGCAGGCAGGTGGAATCCAAGAAGCTGGTGCTTCCAGGCCAAGAGACTGTGGCTGCAGGAAGCAGAGAAGGCAGAGTGGGGGTGAAGAAGGGTGGGGTGTGGGAAAGCACCTATCGCCAGTTACCAGTTGTTCTGTCTCTTGCTGGAAGCTCTGTGAAGCTGCTTTCTCATACCCCCTATTTGCTGGTCTCTGATAGGAGTCCAAGATAGTGGATCCTTGCTGCATTAGCTGATAGGAGACCACTGCATGAATGTCTCCTCACTCTCTCTTCTCTGTCAGTTTCTCACTCCATTTGGTGCTTGGCTGAGTTCTTTATCTCTTCATTTGATGTTTTAGGGTTTCAGGATTGCTGTTTTCTCTGTTTGGCTTAGGTTTTTGGATGTTTGCTGTAGAGGGACGGCATGGTGCTTCTGCCTAGAGTGCCATGGTGCTGGAAGTCCCTCTGGAAATTACTCTTAAACAGAACCCCCAAGCTGTCTATAGGAAAAGGTGATTTTCTCACTGATATCCAGGAAGACTTAAGCTGTTCAACATGGATGAATAATTTTATTAACTGATCAATTTACCATTATCTGATCATTAAGGGTTAATTTTATTTTAGAGTTACTGCGTTGTAGAGACTGTTGATGGAGGAAGGGGAAAACCGATCAAGCTGACAGGCACTGAACCTAAAATCCTAAAATACCCACTAGACTAGTCGTTATTACTGTATAAATACTTTCCTGCCCATTGTGAACATTGAACTCTATGCCCCAGGTAGTTCTCATAGTATGTTTAGAGATAAAATTTCCCATACGATAAATGCCAAGTTTTATTTAACAAGCAAGCAAGTCAGTATCTGGAAGTGAGTCTGCAGGCAGATCTTTAACTTCCAGGAATTTCTGTTGGGGATTTAACATTTCTATAGCAACACTTTGTTGTGGTATAAACTAAGTCTGAAGAATGCTGCAGGGTTTGCTTCTGTAATGTATTTCTTTCATCTCTGTATCATATACTACAGAGAGTCTCAAGATGTTATATCTGTGTCTGTATCCATAGATAGCTATATCTGTATCTGTATCTATATCTATAGCTAGATATATCTATATCTATATATAGAACTGCGAACCTTTTTGTTAGCAGCTTGAGCTCTTAACCACTGTGCTACCAGGTCTCCATATATATATATATAGTCACCTCTTTTAATTCTATTCTCTAATATTTATCTCATTTGAAAACTCATGTAGCAGCAGAACCCCAAGTCTTTAGAATGCTTTTGGGAGGAAAGACAGTGTAGAGAAATGACTGTCCTCTGTTTCAGTGCTGAAAATTTCTATGCAAGGTGCTTTATTTCTCTGGTAGTACTATGCTTCCATCATAGGAAAATTGACTGCCTAAATTTGAAAAAAAAAAATGAGGACAGCATTAAAACTATTAGTAGGGCTGGAAACTACATAGTCATTTTTAACCCAATGGTACTCAGAGAATGGCATGAATGTGCTTGATTATCCTGTTTTTTGTGAGGAATGTAGGTCTTTTTAGTCCATTTTAATGGCTAAGACTGGTTTGCTTCAAAAGGAAAAAGATTTGAGATATATTAAAAAAAAATTGCCATCTACATGTTCCTGAGACCTTTTTGTGTACCTTGACTGCTAGGTTGCCTGTGCTTTCATTTCTATGGAAAATTTTTCAGCAGGTGGAACTGAAAATTACCATCAGCGAAAAATGATTTCCAATGGCATTAGATTTAGTACACATTTTATATTTTTACTGTTTATACTTTGACCTAAAGTCATAATCTTCCCATTGTGATGTCACAATCATCACCCAATTACTAACAAAAGGTTTAAATTCCAGTGACACAGCACAAATTTAGGACTATTGCTCTGTGGATTCTCATTGATTAAAGCAAGGATAAAAGAAACATAAGATACAAAATTTCACATGCAGATTTTCCCTCCTTCGAAATTCTATGTTGAAAGGAACCTGCTTCTAAAGTGAATATTTAAAAAATTTTGTCAGATATGTTAGAGGAGGTTTTGTTGTTGCTGTTGTTAGGTGCCATCCAGTTGATTTTGACTCATAGCAACTCCATGTGACAGGGTAGAACTGGCCCATAGGGTTTTCTTAGCTGCAATCTTTATGGAAGATGGCCAGGTCTTTCTCCTGCAGAGCAGCTGAGTGGGTTTGAAATGCCAGCCTTTAGATTAGCAGCCAAGTGCTTAACCATTTCACCACCAGGGCTCCTTAGAGGGGCCCTGATTATTAAT
Organism: Trichechus manatus latirostris; assembly: GCF_000243295.1. Lineage (NCBI taxonomy): Eukaryota > Metazoa > Chordata > Mammalia > Sirenia > Trichechidae > Trichechus > Trichechus manatus. Next base: position 7,984,219 of record NW_004444055.1, on the reverse strand, counting down.
TAAGTTATAAGATACTCGTCATGCAAAGTGAAATGTTAGGATGACTCTGTCGAATACCTTATTCACAGCTAAATGATTAAACCTGTCAAGGATTCTCAATTGGTGATGAGGAAGATTAGAAAGTATGCTATATGGGTTTCAACATTTTGAATGTGGTTTCTTTTTAAGTACTATACCTCCAGCCAACCTAAGACAGTCTTAGTATAGTTCCTAATGCTTCAGTTTACAAAAGGAACACAATTTATCCATGGCTTCATTAAAGAGGCAGGAGCATAGCTGCATCTTTAGAACATTCTAGAGTGATTTCATCCAATTCTGAGAGCATATGGTAGTGTGTTTTGGGAGAAGCCAGCACGTACCGGGAAATGTCCCTCAGTTGTGTCTAGATATCTGAAATTCTACTCTTAGAGAGAGCATATGGACAAACCACAGTGGTATGGAGAAAGCAGCATGAACTTGGAATCAGAACTCAATTCCCAGGCAGGATCCACCATTTACCAGCAATGGGACATTGGAAAAATCCCTTAACCTCATCTAGGAGAATAATAATATCTGGAAGTCACTATCGGGGGACAACCCACCAGCCACTCCCACTCACCGTCTCTCTCTTTGCCATTCACCATAGAGGCTGGAAAAACTTTACTTCTTGCTCACTCATCTTCGTTGTAGATAGGGGTGTCCAGATGTCACAGTGCTGGCCAATGAAATGTAAATGGGAAACTGTTGGGGAAAAATGACTGATTTCATGTCTTTCCTACAGACATTTACAAGCTAAAATTACTTACTCCCAATACAGTCAAGAGAAAAATGGGCAACATTTTTGAGCAAGTTGTACTGCCAAAAGAGCCCCTAGCCTAGAGTGGCTAGTGACTATGCAAGACTTGGAACAATTTTTGGGCCTTCAGTGATATGGACAGAGAACAAGATGAGAACGCAAGGTGTTGAGCACCAAAAGAGGGCATATTCTCCAATGCTTTTTAAAAATATGACCAAGAGGGATGATAGGAATAAAAAGACTTCTGAGAGGACAGAGTCAAATTCATGGAGAACAATGGACTGGAAAATTATTCCCAGGGAGCAGAGACGAGTACTAAACTAATCAAGAAATACCTCTTCACCCAGAATTTGAGGTTCTTGCAACATTTGCTCTGAGGAATTTCAGAACTGCTATGGATCAGTGATTGCTGTGTGCCTTCCATTCTCTCTTTTTTCAATGTGAATGTGAATGGAGGTTGTCTCATCCTGTTCTACCATTGTATGTTGAGAGGATAGAGGGCAGATTCTTTTTTTTTTTTTTTTAATTGTACTTCAGGTGAAGGCCAACAGAACAAATAGTTTCTCATGAAACCGTAGTACACATATTGTTTTATGACATTGGTTAACAACTCCATGACATGTCCACCCTCTCCCTTCTCAACCTTTTTTTTTTTTTTGGTGAAAATATACATAGCCAAAGATACACCATTTCAAAAATTTCTACATGCACAGTTCAGTGACATCAACTATGCTTTTCCAATTGTGCTGCTATTCTCATTTTAGATGAAGGCTTACAGAACAAAATGGTTTCTCATTTAACAGTTATGACAATGGTCAACAACCTCACAACACATCGACACTATCTCCACTCAGCCCTGGGTTCCCCATCACCAGCCTTCCTGTCCCCCTCTGCCTTCTGGCCCTTGTCCCTGGACTGCGGTGCCTCACCAGTCCCATTTGCTTTTATGCGGCTGTTCCACTCCCTGGCTGAATGGTGAACCTTAGAAATGACTTCACCACTGAGCTAAAAGGGTGTCTGGGGGCCATACTCTCGGGGTTTCTCCAGTCTCCCTTAGGCCAGTAAATCTGGTCTTTTTTAGAGGGCAGATTCTTTTTGTGGCTTGCAGAGCCGTATCCAAATCTGATGCAGAGACTATTATAAGATCTTGAAATTTGGTCCTGATATCACAATTTAATGGGTCTTCCTTGGGGAGAGAGTAGGTTTATTTTGTGAGAGAAAGAGAAGAAAGTAAATATTTTTGAACCAGGGAGCAGACTTTGGTAGACCGTGATGTTGTTTCCAGTTATTTGCTGCCCTCTGTGTTTGGGTTATCCTTTTCCACACCATTGACATTAGGCTTGACCTTGTGACTTGCTGTGGCCGATGAATGTGAATAGAAGCAACATATGTTACTTCTGGGCAAAAGTATTAAGAGCCATATCATGATCTGGCCATTGTGTGTATGTGTGTGTGTTTTAATATATGATAAAGGTATCGGTGTGGGAAAACTTAATTAATAGTGTCACTATCATTGGATATACTCCTGGGATAAAATAAATTTGGGCCCCCTTAAAAAACAAAACAAAATATATTTGCCTAAAGTCAACTTGACTCATGGCGATCCTATGTGTGTCAGAGTAAAACCGTGCAGCATAGGGTTTTCAACGGCTGATTTTTCAGAAGTAGATCACTAGGCCTTTCTCCAGAAGCATCTCTGGGTGGACTCAAGCCTCCATTCTTTTGGTTAGCAGCTGAGCATGTTAACCATTTGCACTACTCAGGGACTTCTTGGGGTCTCTTGATTACATGAATTCCAAAAATAAATTCCTGATGAATTAAAGACTTGGAAGTAAAAATAAATAAATAATACCATTTTAGAAAAAAGATTAGGTAATGTCTGTACGCCTAGGAAGTGGAGAAATATTTTTAACTGAGACAGGAAAGCTAAAAAAGAAATTATGTGTGTGTGTGTTTCACACATAAAATTTTAGTGTATTGTTTGTAGGACAAAAGAAACCAAAAACAAAGTCATCGGGCAAAAAAGTTAGGGAAAATATTTTCAATTAACATGATAGATTTAAAAAAAAGTATAATATGGCAAAAGCTCTTTCATAATGTAGTAAGATAAAGACAATCAACCCAATAGAATAGACAATTGACAGAAGAGCAAGCATGATAAAATACTCAACCTCCCCCAACAGTCAGAAAAAAGGAAATTAAAATTACCATGAAGATACTCATTAGAGAGACAAAAATAAAAGCGTAATAGCACCTATTACTAGCAGAGATGGGAGGCAGGAAAAGGGCAGTCTCATACATCATTGCTACTAATGTGGAAAAGCAATTCATGATCTCTATTAAAAATTTAAATGCACATACAATGCAACTTAGCAACCACACTCCTGGGAATCCACACTACAGAAATAAAAGCCCCAGTGTATAAATATATATATTCAAGGATGATCATTGCAGCATTATTTTTAATGATAAAAAGCTGGTAGCAAATCAAAAGTCCATTAATAAAAGAATAGTTGACTGAATTATTATAATCTTTGCAGTGGAATACAATGAAAACATTAAAAATTAATCATCTATACTACTTGACCTGGAGGAATTTTCATTATGTATTATTAAGATATACAGAATTATATATCACAAAACCCATTAAATTTGCCCTCTTAATCCTCTTTCAATATGTGTGTGTGTGTGTGTTTTGTGTGAAATTATACGTATGTGTACATATATGCATAAACAGTTACATGAAAGGATGATCAATGAAATGTTAATAGTTGTTCTCTCAGAAAGGTGGATTTCAGGTGACTTTTACTTTTTCCCTTAGTGAATTGTTTTATTTTTTTGGAGGGAGAGGCAATAAACGTGTTCAATTATATCAGGAGAAAAACGCAATAGAACTTTCTTCATTGTGGACAAATGCTTGAAACCCTATGTCTACATAGGGATACCTCAGCATTATTTAAAACAGTAAAAACCTGTAAACAATGGGTATGTCCAATATTAGGTTAAATAAATTATAATCCATCCCTAAAATACTGCCAAATAGTATTAAAATTATAAAGTACACACATATTTATTGACTTGTAAATGTTCATGTTTTATTGTTGACAGAAAATAAAATTATAAAACGGGCCTCTATATTATAGCATTTAGGGGTAAAATACATGTTATGTGTATCTGTCTACTTATGCACACATATATAAACGTATATTTATACATATAAATTATATGTAAATATTTTGAAGGAAGTATACCACAACATATAGCAGAGTTTATCTCTTGGTGCCAGGCTTACAGTGGTATAATTTTTATTTTCTTATTTCTATTTTCTATTCTATAACATACAATGTGTGAATTATGTCTTATCTTTTTCCATCTCCCTTCCCCTATTTGAGACAGCTATTCTTCAAGCCTGAGGGGTAAGGGGAATTATCCACAGAGGGGAAATTTTTAAAATTATTTTTTTTATTTTTTCCCATACAAAAATTTATACATACATTGTTTTGTGACTCTAATTGTTCTCCCTATACTGTGACACCACACTCCTCCTTTCCTCCCCTGATTCCCCATGTCCATTCAACCGGCTCCTAACCCTCTCTGCCTTCCCATCTCACCTCTGGATAGAAGCTGCCTGTTAAGTCTCTTGTATCTACATGAACTAAGAGGCACACTCCTCACGAGTATCACTTTATGTTCCACAGTCCAGTCCAATCCCTGTCTGAAGAGTTGGCCTCAGAAATTGTTTTAGTTCTGGGCTGATAGAGAATCCAGGGGCCATGCTTTCCAGGGTTCCTCCAGCCTCAGACAGACCATTAAGTTTGGTAGAAGGGAAAATTTTAATGAGATTTCTCTGGCTCTCAGTACTTCTTCCTAGAATTCTGGGTTGTCCTGGAATTTAGCTCTCATTAGAGATAAAATTTATGCCTTATCTTCAATTTTCCCTTGTTGTTAAGCTTTACAGCAAAACGTGGAAAAGGTGATGTCAACTTTATTAGTCATAATTATGGCTATGAGTCAATAAGATAAATATTTTCCTTGATTATCCCTCCCTATACACACACACCATTTTCCATGCACCTTAGTGAATTGATGTTTTCATTCCTAACAGGGTCTGTTTATGAACTAGATGAGAAAGACAGACTTACCACTTCAAAGTCATAGCCATTTTTAACCCACTTGACCTGATTCAACAGATCTGGCTTCAACTAATTGATGGTCATTTTGAAAAATTAACTCCATCGTCAAAGGGTGAAAGTTGGTCACCTCCAGGGAAATTCCAAAGAATGTGATGCAGGCCTAAAAGAACTTCTAAATATGGAGTTCCAGAAATGCTTTGAGGAATGTCTGCAAAGGAGCATGAGCCTCCTCCAGGTTAAACTCATGGGTGCAGAGCCACTGGATAGGAGCAGCTTGCTATGCATCCTTTCCTTCCTGCTAAAGCCCCAGGGATTGGACCAGCCTTTTCTCCTGTCAGCTTCCAGCTTCTGGATTTCTCACAAGATATAAAGGCATTTCTCAATTTATTCAATAATTGTTGTTGTTAGTTGCCACCGAGTTTGCTCTTACTCATGGTGAACCCATATAAAACAGAAAAAAACGTTACCAGGTTCTGCACCATCTTCAGGATAGTTGATATGCTCAAGTCCATTGTTGAGGCCACTGTGTATTTTGAGTTCCTTCCAACCCAGGGGGCACATCTTCCAGCACTGTAACAGACAATATCCTTTTGTGATTCATAGGCTTTTTGTTGGCTAGTTTTCAGAAGTAGAGCTCTGAGTCTTTCTTCCTAGTCTGTCTTAGTCTGGAAGCTATGCTGAAACCTCTCCACCATGGTGACCCTGCTGATATTTAAAATATTGGTGGCAGAGCTTCCAGCATCATAGCACCATGCAAACCACCACAGTATCACAAAACTGACAGATAGGTGGTGGATTCAATAGTTAGGTTACATAAGCACAGAGAAATTTTTAAATATTACATAAAAAATCTATTTTCTCTTAAAAATAAAAAGCAAGGGGTGTGTTCCAAAAGTTTCGAAAAAAATTTTTTTGGTGTTTTGCATTAGTAACAGGTAATAGGACGAATAAATGGCTCATGGAAAAAAGTTAATTATGTAATACTGACCAAAAAGAAGTTACTGAATAATGATGTCTGATTTAATTACAGAGAGAATGAGCCTACAAATAGTTTTAAATGTATCCATTATGGGAATTCTTGCATGTGAAGTGTTTGTCACATTCATTGTTGGCCAGGTTTTGCACTTCCTTTAATCTCAGGAAAATTTTCATGGGTTTTTCTGAATCTGTTTGTGTGATAGAGGAACATGGGACTAATGTCTGTATTTCATCCATCTTTTAAAAAGTAGGCTGATTTTACACATTGATGAGCTTTCACTGCTTTTCCTTTTGGAAAAGGATAATTTGATGATTTCTGGCTATTGTTTTACCTAAAATCTTTTTTAAAAAATTTTGTAGAAAACACACAAGTTCACATAGTTTAATTAGTATAGCATTGCCTGGTGATTAGAAAGGAAGGAGATGGCTAACACTATGCCAAGCATCTTGCTGAGCGTAGCTTCCTATCATTTGCACTTGGACTTGTCTACCAACAAAATTTCTGTTCTGTGCTGCCAATGAAAGAGCCCCATAATATTATGGCAAGTATTTTTTTTTAATCACATGTTATTTTGAAATTAACATGTGCACATTTTTAAACAATGTTTATTCAGTGGTAGATGAAGTCTTCATGGGTCTCTTTTAAGTATAAACGAGGCAATCTTTCTTCTTTCATAGCTACTTTTTCTGGTTCCATTCTGAGAGTGAGTTCTCGTTTTAGGACTTACTCCCACTCAAGCCTCAGTTTGGGTGCTAAATCAAACTGTTCAGATGCAGACTTAATTGTGTTCATGCAGAATTTGTACATAGACCAAGAGGCACTTGTTCAAACAGAACAAGAGGATACTGGGTGGTTTAAAGTCAGGAAAGGTGTGCATCAGGGTTGTATCCTTTCACCATACTTATTCAGTCTGTATGCTGAGCAAATAATCTGAGAAACTGGACTACATGAAGAAGAATGGGGCATCAGGATTGGAGGAAGAATCTTTAACAACCTGTGATATGCAGATGACACAACCTTGCTTGCTGAAAGTAAAGAGGACTTGAAGCACTTATTGATGAAGATCAAAGATCACAGTCCTCAGTATGGATTACACCTTAACATAAAGGAAACAAAAATCCTCACAACTGGACCAATAAGCAACATCATGATAAACGGAGGAAAGGTTGATGTTGTCAAGGACTTCATTTTACTTGGATCCACAATCAATGCGCATGGAAGCAGCAGTTGGTTGTACATAATCAGCCTCAGCAGCTACTTTCTTTTTTTTTTTTTTGTCCTTGTTGTAAATATATCTATCACACAACTTTTGCCAGTTCAGCTTATTACAGGCGTGCAACTTATTGATAGCAATTAAGATAATCTGCTGCACGACCCCAAACTTAATCAACGCGCTATTTCTACTACTGCTAATTAGCCCCCCTTCCCCTCCCTCCTGCCCCTGGCAATCACTAATAAACTTTGTTCTCTACACATTTGTCTTTTCTTGTCTTTTTATAAAATTAAGGTCATACAATATTCATTCTTTCGTGACTGACTTATTTCACAGCATAATGTCTTCCAGCTCCATCCATATTGTAGCATGTATCAAGATTTCATCCAGCCTACTTTTGGCTGAATAGTATTACACATTTATAATTTTGATGAAGTCCAATTTGTCTATTTTGTCCCTTGTGCTTTTGGTGTCATATCTAAAGGGAGTCCTTTAGGCAGAAGAAACCAATTATCTTTTTTTTTTTTTTTTATGGTTGTAGTTAAATGAAGTTTACATTTCAAGTTAGTCTCCCATACAAAATTTTATACATACATTGTTCTGTGACCCTAATTGCTCACCCCATTCTGCGACAGCACACTTGTTTCCGCCCCTGATTGCCCATGTCCATTCAACCAGCTCCTAACCCTCTATGGCTTCCCATCTCACCTCTGGATAGAAGCTGCCCCTTTGGTCTCTTGTATCTACTTGACTAAGAGGCACATTCTTCACAAGTATCCCACAGTCCAGTCCAATCCCTGTCTGAAGAGTTGGCCTCGGAAATTGTTTTAGTTCTGGGGTGATAGAGAGTCCAGGGGCCATGCTTTCTGGGGTACCTCCAGTCTCTTGTCAGACCATTAAGTCTGGTCTTCTTACTAGAATTTGAGTTCTGCACCCCATCGTTCTGCTGCTCCATCAGGGACTCTCTGTTGTGTTCCCTGTCAGGGTGGTCATTGGTGGTAGCCAGGCACCATCTAGTTCTTCTGGTCTCAGGCTGATGAAGTCTCTAGTTTATGTGGCCCTTTCTGTCTCTTGGGCTAATACTTTCCTTGTGTTCTTTGGTGTTCTTCATTCTCCTTTACTCCAGGTGGTTGGGACCAATTGATGCATCTTAGATGGCCGCTTGCAAGCTTTTAAGACCCCAGATGCCAAAAATAGGATGCAGAACATTTTCTTAATAAGCTTTGTTATGCCAATTGAACTAGATGTCCCCTGAAAGCATGGTCCCAGACCCCTACCCCTGCTACTCTGTGTCTCAAAGTATTTGATTGTATTGAAGAAACTTCTTAGCTTTGGTTTAGTCCAGTTGTCCTGACTTCCCCTGTAGTGTGTGCTGTCCTTCCCTTCGCCTAAGATGATTCTTATCTACTATCTAGTTAGTGAATAACCCTCACCCTCCCTCCCCACCCCCGTAACCATCAAAGAATGTTTTCTTCTGCATTTAACCCTTTTCTGGAGTTCTTATAATAGTGGTCTTATACAATATTTGTCCTTCTGTGACTTACTAAATTCACTCAGCATAATAAGTTCCAGCTTCCACCATGTTATATGGTGTTTCATGGCTTCATTGTTCTTCTTTATCATTGCATAATATTCCATTGTGTGCATATACCATAATTTGTTTAGCCATTTGTCCGTCGATGGGCACCTAGGTTGTTTCCATCTTTTTGCTATTGTGAACAGTGCTGCAGTGAACATGGGTATGCATATATCTATTCGTGTGACAGCTCTCATTTCTCTAGGATATATTCCAAGGAGAGGGATAGCTGGATCGTATGGTACTTCTATTTCTAGCTTTTTAAGGAAGCGTCAAATCGATTTCCAAAGTGGTTGTAACATTTTACATTCCCACAACAGTGTATAAGTGTTCCAGTCTCTCCACAACCTCTCCAGCATTTATTATTTTGTGTTTTTTGGATAAAGGCTAACCTTGCTGCGGTGAGATGATATGTCATTGTAGTTTTGATCTGCGTTTCTCTAACGGCTAATGATCCTGAGCATTTCTTCATGTGTCTGTTAGCCGCCTAAATATCTTCTTTGGTGAAGTGCCTATTCATATCCTTTGCCCATTTTTTAATTAGGCTATTTGTTTTTTGTTGTTGAGGTTTTGCAGTATCTTATAGATTTTAGAGATTAGACACTGATCGGATTTGTCGTAGCCAAAATTGCTTTCCCACTCTGTAGGTTATCTTTTGACTCTTTTGGTGAAGTCTTTTGATAAGCATAAGTGTTTGATTTTTAGGAGCTCCCTTTTATCTAGTCTCTCTTCTGGTGCTTGTGCATTGTTACTTATGGTTCATATTGTGTTTATGCCATGTATTAGGGCTCCTAGCATTGTCCCTATTTTTTCTTCCATGATCTTTATCGTTTTCGATTTTATATTTAAGTCTTTGATCCATTTTGAGTTAGGTTTTGTACATGGTGTGAGGTATGGGTCTTGTTTAGTTTTTTACAGATGAATATCCAGTTATGCCAGCACCATTTGCTAAAGAGACTGTCTTTTCCCCAATTAATGGGCGTTGGGCCTTTGTCAAATATTAGCTGGTCATAGGTGGATGAATTTATGTCTGGATTCTCAACTCTGTTCCATTGGTCTAGGTATCTGTTGTTGTACCAGTACAATGGCTGTTTTGACTACCGTGGCAGTATAATAGGCTCTAAAATCAGGTAGTGTAAGGCCTCCCACTTTGTTCTTCTTCTTGAGTAATGCTTTATTTATTCGGGGCCTCTTCCCTTTCCA
>NW_004444055.1:7933422-7959932 GCF_000243295.1 Trichechus manatus latirostris | reverse complement strand
ATATCACAAATTGCCAGCGCTCTGGAGCCCCTCAGGAAGAAGCAAAGATGGCGCACGGAGCCAGGCACTTGAGTGAAAGGAGGGGGAGGCGGCGAGAGGCAAGTGAGAAATCAAAAGAAGCAGAAAAAAAAAGCAACACTAGCAGCCAACAAATGGCACCCAGAGAGCCGCCCGCTTGGGTGTGTGGAATCCAAGCAGCCGGCGCCGCCCAGTCAAGAGACCGTGGCCGCAGGAAGCAGAGGAACAAACGAACAAAAGCCCCAGGATCCCACTAGCGCGGCAGCCCAGACCAGGAAGCAGCTGCACACTCGAATGGAGCCCCGCAGCCCTGCAGGAAGAAGCAAAGATGGCGCTCGGAGCCAGGCTCTTGAGCAAAAGGAGGGGAGGAGGCGAGAGGCAAGTGAGAAATCAAAAGAAGCAGGGAAAAAAAAAGCAACACTAGCAGCCAACAAATGGCACCCAGAGAGCTGCCCACTTGGGTGTGTGGAATCCAAGCAGCCGGTGCTTCCCAGTCAAGAGACTGTGGCCGCGGGAAGCAGAGGAGCCCGAGCTGGGGCGAAGAGGGGTGGGAGGTGGGAAAGCGCACACCGCAAATTACCGGCTGTTTTGTCTCCCACTGGATGCTCCATGAGGCTGCTTTCTCATACCCCCGTTTGCTGGTCTCTGATAGGAGTCCAAGATGGTGGATCCGTGCTGCGTTAGCTGGTAGGGGACCTCTGCATGAATCTCTCCTAACTCTCCATTCTCTTTCAGTATTCTCACTCCATTTGGTGCTCGTCTGAGTTCTTTATCTCTTCATTTGATGTTCTAGGTTTTCAGGATTGTTGCATTCTCTGTTTGGCTTAGTTTTTCGGATCTTTGCTGTGCAGGGATGGCGTGGGGCTTCTGCCTAGAGCGCCATCTTGCTGGAACCCCAGAAAACTTTTTAAGAGTATTAGGATCATAATTCAATACTAGTTTTTAGATTTATATTTGTTATTTCCTTAAGATTAGACAATTTTTTTTCCCATACAAAAATTTATACATACATTGTTATGTAACTCTAATTGCTCTCCCCATACTGTGACAGTGCACTCTTCCTTTCCTCCCCTGATTCCCCATGTCCATTCAACCAACTCCTAACCCTCTCTGGCTTTCCATCGCACCTCCGGGCAGAAGCTGCCTGTTTAGTCTCTTGTATCTACTTGAGCTAAGAGGCACACTCCTCATGAATATCATTTTATGTCCCACAGTCCAGTGCAATCCCTGTCTGAAGAGTTGGCCTTGGAAATTGCTTTAGTTCTGGGCTGATAGAGAATCCAGGGGCCATGCTTTCTGGGGTTCCTCCAGTCACAGTCAGACCGTTAAGTCTGGTCTTCTTACTAGAATTTGAGTTCTGCACCCCACCTTTCTCTTGCTCCATCTGGGACTCTCTGTTGTGCTCCCTGTCAGGGCAGTCATTGATGGTAGCCAGGCACCATCTAGTTCTTCTGGTCTCAGGCTGATAAAGTCTCTGGTTTATGTGGCCCTTTCTGTCTCTTGGGCTAATACTTTCCTTGTGTCTTTGGTGTTCTTCATTTTCCTTTAGTCCAGGTGGTTGGGACCAATTGATGCATCTTAGATGGCCTCTTGAAAGCTTTTAAGACCCCAGATGGCACTCACCAAAGTAGGATGCAGAACAATTTCTTAATAAGGTTTGTTATGCCAATTGACCTAGATGTCCCCTGAAAGCATGGTCCCGACACCCCTACCCCTGCTACTCTCTCCCTCAAAGTGTTTGATTGTATTACAAATTTTTTTAAATCAGATAAAAAATTCCTTCTCTTTCCTTTAAAGTTTGAGTATATTAAGGCATTATTTTAAGAGCTTTACATGTATGAACTTACTTCTTTTCCACTACAAACTTGTGAAGCAGTTATTATTATTATTATCACCATTTACATATGAAAAACTGAGGCACCAGGATTCAAAAGCAGAGGTCTGACTCCTTATGAGAAAGTCAACTCTAGAAATAGCCTGAATTCAAATCCTGGTCCTATGACTTTCTTGCTGTGTGACCTTAGGCAAGTTGCTTAACCTGTCTATGCCTCAGTTTCCTCATCTCTGCCTCAGTTTCTTCATTAAATCTAAGGCACCATCAATTTATGTACCACTGAGAAAGAATCGAAAGTTACCAATAGAACCATGACTTACATGCTTCCTTATGAATTTCCTGTTGCATCCTGATAACAGAGAATATTATAATATGGAAAAAAATTAACTTAAAATCAATAAAATGTACTAATAGTATCTACCTCATAGAATTGCCAAGAACAGTAAATGAGCTAAGTGCTTTTTATAGTGCCTGGCACATAGGCAGTCCTTAATAAATGTTAGCTATTCTGATTGTTATGATTGTCCCTCTTTTATATATGAAGGAACTGAGGCACAGAGAGATTCGCTTACTGCTTTCAGGTCGCTCTCAAGACATTGGTGGCCCTCAGATCTAGCTGAGGTCTTCAGCTCCCCGGATGACTCAGGCTGCCTTTCCTGGAGTTGGGAGAGGCCTCACATCTACAGGAATGCCGGATCATTGGTCTTTCATTTTGTTTCAGCTGTCTTAATCAAGGACTACTGGGTGTATTCTCTTTATGATCTCACAGATGATCTTTGCCTTTCCTATTTCAAAAGCATCCTGGAGGTCATAGTAATGTACCGCATTCCTTACATTTCCCAGGGGAGTGTCTAGACTGTCTGACTCAAGGCAAATTACAAAATGTATAAACACCCATTCTATTTAATGAGTTTACTTCCACTTTTCACAGAAACTCGGATGTGGCCAGAAATAGTCCAAACCCTGTAATCTTTCACAGAGCTAAGATGAGTTAAGTGGGTAGTGTCTCTCCATATTTCCTCTCCTGGGCACTTAACGATGACGTATGTCCCTCTCCGTTTTTTGCTCACAGGATGAAAAAAACAAAAACCAAACCCGTTGCCATCGAGTCAATTCTGACTCATAGTGACCCTATAGGACAGAGTAGAACTGCTTCATAGGGTTTCCAATAAGCGGCTGGTGGTTAGCCAACCTTTTGGTTAGCAGCTGAGCTCTTAACCACTGCACCACCAGGGCACAGAATTGATGGTTAAAAAACATGTCATTTGGCTCTCAAGAAGGAAGAAAATATTACTAAAATGTGGATTTCCACCCCCAGCCTGTATTATAAGTTCCTAGAGCTTCTGTTAGTATTCTCTTGGATGACTACACACACACACGTGCATGCATGCACACGTACACACAGATACATCAATCAGTGTATTCTCTACCCTTGCCATTCACACAAACATTTTATTCAGACACATACTTGAACTTGTACTTCGAATATTTTTGCTCATAGCCATGACTGAGCTAGTTATTTCACACTTTCTTAATGTACACTTGAAGTAGGATTTGAATCTCAGACTAGCAATAGGTTCTTTGAGAGGCAATCCAGAAAGGGCTGATTTGGAAACAGCTAGATGACAGAGCCACAAGACCCCTGCTTAATGTTGGTGTTGGTGGCAGGCTGCATTAGAAGGAGCACAGGCAGCTGAGACCCAGGCATTAGATGTGGTAAGCACTGACTTCCACATTTAGAGACAAAGCTTTTAGGCTTAGGTGATGTCATAGTGCAGACAGTTTCAACTTGGAAGAAATGTTAATCTGACACTGTTAATTGCAGCCTTTCCAGATAATTATTTTCTCTTTCACATTGTTGGTGCTCTTACAGTCTCAAAGAAAAGCTTCCTATGGTGAGCTCTTCTTACCTCTCATCCTCTATTGTCTTCAGGGAGAACACAAAAGTGAGATAGGGTGCAGATCCAATTATACATTTAGTTTCTCCTGCCTTGTCATCATGGCAACATAATGCAGGGCACTTTGAGAACTGAGATTTGTCCTCTAGAAGGAGAGACGAGAACATGCACACCTGAAGCTGGATGTTGAGTGCTGACTGTATTTCCTCAGGAGTTCTGAATTTTAATGTTTTGAAGGAAGAAACCATGACCCTTGCCGGGGGCCCTCCATTTTTTGTCTCTAGTGTGGAACCCTCTTTTGGTGGCCCTTTTGCAGTCACCTATCTTTTGCTGTCTCTTGATGCTCATATGCCCACTGCAGCAACCAGAAGGGACATACTCTTTTCCTAGCTCTTTCCTCCAAACCACAAGACAAGTCCTCCAACTCCTAGACCAAGTGACGGTTCTTAGAGTCACATGTTTAGATTGGGCTTCAGAGTCACTGTCCAGACTGGCTCCTATCTGGCCACCAGCTGACCTCTCTGAGGCCAGGTGAGCTTATTCCTCAATACCAAGGATCATTAGGATTTATCATCTCTTAGAGTAGAGGCCCAATGTCCTCTCCCAAATCCGGAAAGCTGTTGTTAGGTGCCGTCAAGTCGGCTCCAACTCATAGCAGCCCTATGTACAATAGAACAAAACACAGCCTGGTCCTGCACCATCCTCATAATCCTTATTATTCTTGAGCCCATTGTTGCAGCCACTGTGTCAATCCACCTCACTGAGGGTCTTCCTCTTTTTCGCTGACCCTCTGCTTTACCCGGCATGAGGTCTTTCTCCAGGGACTGATCCTTCCAGATAACATGTTCAAAGTATGTGAGACATGGTCTCGCCATCCTTGCTTTTAAGGAGCATTCGGGTTGACTTCTTCGAAGACAGATTTGTTCATTCTTTTGACAGTCCATTGTATATTCAATATTCTTTGCAAACACCACAATTCAAAGGCGTCAATTCTGCTTTAGTCTTCCTTATTTATCGACCAGCTTTCACATGCATATGAGGCTATTGAAAACACCATGGCTCGGGTCAGGGGCACCTTAGTCTTCAAGGTGATATCTTCACTTTTCAACAGTTTAAAGAGGTATTTTGCAGCAGATTTGCCGAATGCAATGTGTCTTCTGATTTCTTGACTGCTGCTTCTGTGAGTGTTGATTGTGGATCCAAGTAAAATGAAATCCTTGACAGCTTCAATCTTTTCTCCGTTTATTGTGATGTTGCTTATCGGCTCAGTTGTGAGGATTTTTGTTTTTGCTATGTTGAGGTGTAATCCATACTGAAGGCTGTGGTCTTTGATTTTCATCAGCAAGTGCTTGAAGTCCTCTTCACTTGCAGCAAGCAAAGTTGTGTCATCTGCATAACACAGGTTGTTAATGAATCTTCCTCCGATCCTGATGCTGCGTTCTTCTTCATATAGTCCAGCTTCTCAGATTATTTGCTCAGCATACAGATTGAATAGGTATGGTGAAAGGATGCAACCATGATGCACACATTTCCTGATTTTAAACCACACAATATCCCCTTGTTCTGTTCGAGCGACTGCCTCTTGATCCATGTACAGGTTCTGCATGAGCACAATTAAGTGTTCTGGAATTCTTTGTAATATTACCCATAATTTGTTATGATCCACACAGTTGAATGCCTTTGCATAGTCAATAAAACACAGGTAAACATCTTTCTGGTATTCTCTGCTTTCAGCCAGGATCCATCTGACATCAGCAATGATATGCCTTGTTCCACATTCTCTTCTGAATCCGGCCTAAATTCCTGGTAGTTCTCTGTCAATGTACTGCTGCAGCTGCTTTTGAATGAAAGAGGGCAGGAAGAGGGCATAGTTTCCGTCCCCCACAAGGAAAAAGGGATATTTACTTGCCTTACAGATGCAAATATAAAAGGGTCCACCAAAGCCAATGGGGCAGTTCAACCCAGAAGAAAACTTTTCATCTCTATCTGCAAAGGCACCTTTGCAATGGAATTTTTTCCAACTTCAAAATTCTGAAGGTCCAGTCTACCCCAGGAACCTCCATTTCGTATACATTTTGCAATGATTCAACAATACTTTGTTAAAATTTGCATTTTCTATTTCATATACTATCTGTATTTTTCTTTATCATGTAATATTTTTCTAACATGATTTTCATGGGCTCTTCAGTGTTTTATTATGTGGTGTATCAGCCAGAATAGGCTGGGTTAAGCTTTAGTAAAAAACAACCCCAAAATCTCAGTGACATGAAACAACAAATGTTTATTTCTTGCCCATTCTGTGTATCTACTGTAGGTTGGCTCCCTAGCTTTTGTTCCATATTGTTCTCACTCCAGGACCCAAAGAGAAGAAAAAGTGACCACGAAAATATTTCACACTGGCCCTTAAAGTTTCTGTCTGGAAGCAATGTGTTATTTCCTTTCACATTTCTTTGGCTAAAGCTAATAACGTGGTCTCACTTAATATAAAGTGGGCGAAGAAATGTAATCCAACCACGTGCCTAGGAGGAGAACTGGGAATATTTTTGGCAGACAGAACTAATGACCACCATGTATGGATATAATATAAGAAGCTAATCTTATTTTGGACACATAAATTGTTTCCAGTTTTTCAATAAGTTTTATAACTTCTGGATGCATATTTCTTTAAGACGTCAGAAGACAATCCCTGCCCCCAGAGTATTTCAGGTGAAAATGTAAAAGTGAATGCAGTCATTTGTACTGACTTGGTGCAAATCTCAAACAAATTATAAGCCTCAAGCAATGATTTGGGCTTGAATTGTGGCCTCCAGTATTGCTCCAAATAACAATAGTTCAAAGTAAAGTAGGCAATAAATATAGTCATAATATTCAAATATGCTTCTTAGATTCCTAAAATCTGTTTATCTATTGTCTGTTTTTTGGTTAATAATGAATCTTTCATACCTTTGTATAAGAAGAATCACAATGTTATTAGATCCAGCTAACACTTTACCAGTTTGCAAATTATTCACCAGCTGTTGCCCTTGCTACTGAATCTATGCAAAGCTTTAGATGCATAAGTGAGTACATGTGGCTTCAGATGATGTTTTGCAATCTTTTCCAGATGATCACACTTGAAAATTTGCTCAGACACCTAGGCACACATTTCCTCCAGCTATTGACAAGTTAGTCTACAACTCTAATCACACCCTCCACACCAGTGACATTAAACTTATGTAACAGCTACTAGGCTAGTGGACTAATAATAATATCTAACACTAGCTCCAGGTGCTGGCTGCTGTCCAAGGTAAATCAAGATACTCACGGAGGTAACGACGCCAAACATCTTGGCAAAATCAAATTCAGCGACAACCGTTGTTCAGAGCCAGTTTTACAACTAGTATCTGTGTAAATACTGGTCAGGCAGACTCAGTTGGTGGCTATTCTGGCTAAGATATTTCTTGTCACAACTGTAGGGCAAAGGCCAAAATGGCACTACTTTCCATGTTATGTGAAAAGTTTAGACGACATTAAAACTATTGCTGCTCTCATTGAAACATTCATCCTACCAAGCTATGTGTGTGTTACAAATGCACCTTCAATTACTTTTATTGTGTCTTTTATAATTTAAGGCCACTTACCCAAATTGTACTCCATGGGTACTTATGTGGGGTAGGGGAGAAGGGAGGAAGAGAATCCTTTTCAAAAAAGTTTGAGAAATACTAGATTAAACAAAAATAAATAGGATTCTTTATTGCAGGACTTCTCAGAGCCTTTAATATGCTAATGTGATTATAAACTTTCAAGGTGTACCTAGAGTGTATCCATATAAATGGCCATGGGACATTTAAAAAAAAAAGAAACAAAATATTATTAATGTATAAGTAAATGTTCTGCTTCTTTCCTGACTTTCACCCATTGTGAAAACTTATAACAAAGTTTATTCAGCCTGTCTCCCTCAATTTGATATTCACCCCTTGGTTCTTACTAGACCTACCCAACTAATCAGAGGGAGAAGAGGCAGACTTTCTGGAATGATGCAGAAAAAAGGAGAGGGAGAAAAAGTGAAGATTCTATACGGGTAGGCGGTATCTTGGGGAGTTTGGTGGGGAGTTGAGCACAAGAAATGGGAAAAAAGAGATCTTGGGACAGGTTTGGGATATGAGATAAGTAGAGGAGGAGAAGCATGAGGAAAAGAGAAATTTAAGAAATGATGTTGTGAGTTATTAATTTGACTTCCTTTAAGTTTCTTGAGAAATGCAAGTAAAGAAAGTGAAAGACAGTGATCACTCTTGGTTAATGAACTGTGTCTCTTTGAGTGCTGACCATGTTGAGACTGGCCACATGAGTTCTGGGATGTATTCAGGTTACAGTAGAATATCTCCACACCAGTATTCTACAAAATATCTTTAGAGAAATGTTGAGTAATGGCACAGGACCAGGTAGTGTTTCATTCTGTTGTATATAGTGTCGCTGAGTTGCAACAACCTCGATGACACCTAACAACAAAAATGACCACTGTTTTTAAATTTGTACAACCAGGGATATAGATAGGGAGTTATGTAAAATGGTTATTGCTTTTGGCCCAAGGGCCTTTTAAGATTTATAGCACAAAGATTAGAAACACTGGAATATATTTTTTTAATTGTAAAGATTGAAACAAACCCAAAAAATGAATTTTTGAGGACAAGACAAGGTAACATTTTAGAAATTGATCTCATTTAAAAAAAAAAAATCTTAGCAATGCTTCATGCCATTTTAATTGTTGCTTTGATTAAAACATTAATGGATTAGTTCACATAAAACCTTTAATAACCCCACTTCGATTTTACATTAAGCCTAAGCCATTTATTTGGCTAAGTATGGATATTAGCTGTATTAACTCAGCATACTACCTCATCAAATTATTAAGATTAAATGAATTAATATATGTGAAACACTTAGAATAGGATCTATCATGTAGTTAGGGCTCCATACAGTTAGTTAATAATTTAATTATCAAATGTCATCACTTCAAAACATAATTTTTTGCATTTTTGCAACATCTCTGAAGCTGGGATGGTGTGTCATAATTGACTGGTAGTATTTTTTTCCTTTCTTAGTGGTACATAAAATAATAGTGTTTCTAACAATTGATAGTGTCTTTGATTCAATAAAATAGTATTATTATTACTTGTTTCCTTTTATCATCTGTATTTTTGGTAATTTTACTGTATTTTTCTATTCCAAAGTTATTACCTTTCTTTTACACTTTCACAGTCAAACATCTATACCTCATATAAGAAAACAAAACACCACCAATCCTCTTGCCCCTGTGAGGCCTGTCAGGGTGAAAGATATTTGTGGCTAAGCAAGATTGCAGGTAATATATTGCCATTTACTGTACCTTAGGGAAATATTTGATAAAGAATTCAAAATAAACAACAAATTGATCAGAAGAGAGACTTCAAGGCAGGGAAAATAAGGAAGAGAAGACATAATATTGAACAATGAGCTGTGTTTTGTTAACGAACATCCATGTAATCAACTTGCTGGGTTTACTAATAACCTCCATTGCCTTGAACAGCTCCAGTAGAAACTTTGGGTACATGGATCAGATCAATTAGGATTGTTTGGTTACAAGTTGCAGAAACCATCTCTGGCCAACTGAAGCAAAAGGGAGGATTTACTGGAAGGGTATGGGACAGCAAAAGAATTGACTCAGAGGCAGAGAACCAAACTCAGCAATGGCTGGAAAGCCAGGCTTAGAACGAGGAGACCTCAGGGATCTTTATGGTGTCAGGAACCACCTGACTTTTTTTTCTCGGGGCTATTGGTGAAAGCAAAGAATATACTTTGAACTGCCAGAAGAACGAACAAATCAGTCTTGGGGGAAGTACAACCAGAATTCTCCTCACAAGCTAGGATGGAGAGACTTCATCTTGGTTACTTTGACCACATCATCAGGAAAAACCAATCACTAGAAAAAGACATCATGTTTGGTAAAGTGGAAGGTCAGCAAAAATGAGGGAAATCTTCCATGACGTGGATTGATGTGGTGGCTACAACAATGGGCTCAAACAAAAATGACTGTGAGGATGGTGCAGGACCGGGCATGGTTTAGTTCTGTTACATACAAGATCGCTATGAGTTGGAGCTGACTCAACAGAAACTCACAGCAACAACAACATTGCTAGAAGAAAAGTATCCTACTATTTTTCAGTCTGTTAATCCCTCTGGTTCAGACTGAAAGTATGGGGAACGAGCCCCTGAATGGCCTGAGTCATGTGCCTGCCCCTCAGCTGAGGGACAGCAGGGCATCTTGATTACAGTCTTACCAGACTGTCTCTAATGGGGAGAGGTGAACTCCCCAAAAGAACCACGTGCTATTGTGCAGGGAATGTAGAATAGATACTCGCCTGCCAAAACCCAACAAATGTCCAGAAACAATGTGAACAAAAACAACCAGCAGTTGGTCATCTGAGCATGCTAAATTCCACAATCAATATGGAAGTTCATTGCTAACTGAACTCATACTCAGGAAGACATCCTCCCTGTCATAGCCCTGGAAATAAAGGAGGACTTGAGAGCAGCATGGATGGGGCAAATTCAGCCTAGCCTACTGCCAACACTCATATCCCATATGGTACACCATGTGGGTGAAAATGCAGGCCACAGAGAAAGGCACTTCCCAAGTGCACCCTTAGATTCCTCCTTTGTCCCTGATGCGCTTACTCAGCCATGAGCTCTGCATGATCATACAGATCAATCTCATTAGCTGATGTTCAAAATACTCAAATTTGCTTTAGTACACAAGATTAATTATAGCTGGTGGCTTGACTTACACATTAGATGATTCACCAAGTGCATGCAAACGGTCTTTGCTGTTCCCAGGGTTGACGAGTCAACTAGCTTCCATTAACTTGGGCAAACGCTCTGCTGGCCTTGTTTCCATAACCTGGCTTTTCTGCTGTTTTGTTCTGCTCCCAGGTGCCACTTTCTATTTCCTGACTCACCTTTATCTCTTTGCCTTAGCTTTTGCAGCCCTACTGATCACACAAACAAATTCCTACTCAGGGGCATGTGTTCCTGCTGTGGAGAAAAACAAACTGAAGGAGAGCTGCTGAGCCTGTCACCTGCTTTCTTGGCAGGAGCAAGATGTTAATTTTTGCAAAGGCAGCTGCAGCAAGAAGCCTGTCTCTCAGGCTTGGCAGGAGCAGAGGGGGAACAAAGGCTTCATGGGGATCTAATCTGCAGAAGACTCTGGGTGGAGTCTTTCTTGTTTCCATCTGCCACTTTTTTAAACGTGTGCTTTATTATTAGTGCCTGCACTGAGTGCTATCTTTTCCACTCGGGCTTAAATACCATATTAAAGCCATCTAGAGAGAGACCAGTAATTTAAAGGAAAGATGTCGAGTCAATAAATACTTTTGTATAAAACTAAGTATAGAAGAGTGAGTTAAACTATAGAAGTTTCTTGTTCAATAATGCATTTCAACATAGGGTTAGATTGTATTACTTTGGAATATGTTTTTGTTTTATTTATGTATTAATGCCTTTTACATGCATGGTGTTGTTAGATGTTGTTGAGTTGGCTCCAATTAATGATGATTCCATGTGCAGCAGAATGAAATGTTGCCTGGTCCTGCACCATTTTCATGATCACTGGTATGTTTGAGGCCATTGTTGTGGCCATTGTGTCAATCCATCTCATTGAGTGCTTCCCTTGTTTTTGCTGACTCTCTACTTTACCAAACATGATGTTCTTTGTTAGTGATTGGTCTTTCCCAATGATGCCCAGCACTATATAGGATATAAAGTTTTCATTGGCTAATTTTTGGAAGTGGATCACTAGGCCGTTCTTCCTAATCTATCTTAGTCTGCAAGCTCCACTGAAACCTGTCCACCATGGGTGACCCTGCTGATATTTGAAATATTGGTGGCATAGCTTCCAGCATCATAGCAACATGCAAATCACACAGTATGACAAACTGACAGATGGGTACTGGATTATGAACACAGTTGTTTTTAAATGCACAAAGGCAGGTCTGATGGCTCCAGGAAGCATTTTCACAACCTTAGGTCTAAACTATTTGCATTGTCCCAACTTCCAGTCTGCAATCCAACTTGCTTACCATCCTTCTGGTGTCTGATGTATGGTTTTTCAATTTGTGACCTTGTCTTGTTCCTTGAACCTCACACCTAACTCCAGGTTTCTGATTACAACCTTTTGCTGCCTTGAGTTTGGAATTTCCTTCTGGCCTTTTTCCCTTTACCTATCTGCAGGTAAATAGTCGCCTTTTAAGCCCAGCCTTCAGCATCTTCGACGTCTCCTCTTCAACCTAAAGATGCATAAAGTGCCAACCTCAACTGTGAACAGAACCCAGACATTTAAGGAGTAAACAAACAAACAAAAAAAGAATGAGCACTTTTGGTCTATTTGAAGAAAGAGGGCCTGCATATATTGCACAGCAGGATTTTAGTGTACACAAAAAAGGTCAAGGATGGAGGACTGCTAAAGCCTAACTTTTGGAAATAACTTTATAAGCTAAACCAAACCAGTTGCTGTTGAGTCAGCTCTGACTCATGGTGACCCCGTGCGTGTCAGAATAGAACTATCCTCCACAGAGTTTTCACTGGCTAATTTTTTGGAACTAGATCACTAAGCCTTTCTTCTGAGGCACCTCTGGGTGGACTTGAACCTCCAACCTTTTGGTTAGCAACTGAGCATGTTAAACTTTTGCACCAACCAGGGACTTTTAGGGATGGTAAATAAGATTTGTCCCTCATACCAATTCCGATTAGCTGGTAGTGGCCAAACTGTTAGAAAGGGTTCTAACGCTTCATCTAGTTTAAGCAGGAAAGACTATCTTGATCAGTTAGTGAGGAAAGAGTATCTCGATCAAAAAAGAATACCTTAAACAAGGCAATATGTGTTTACCATCCCTGCTGTAACAAATGGCTCACCAGTAAAAATTTATAAGCAGAAGAGTTTTTAAAAAATGAAATCAGTGTTTTAAGGAGATTAATTTGTCTCTATAGAGAATGAATTAGAGGAGGACAGGATACATTCAGAGAAACAAGTGGTTATTGTAGTCTGGTCAAGAAATGGCAGCAAAACATAACTCCCAAAAGAGAGGCAGAGAAATGGCATAAACTGGTAAAGCACAGTCTTCTGGGAGTGACTGGGGCTGAGCCAGGGTCAAGGGGAATTAGCTGTACCTGGAAAGAAGGTCACAGCTGCAGAAACAGAAATAACTTATCCCCCGTGAGTTACAAAATCTGCCTCCCTACCCTACTCAGTCCAACTCCAAATAGGCATCAGTACTGAGGGCAGCAGAAAACTATGTCCCAATGCTACCTGCTAATGGAGAAGAGTTCTGTTATATCCTTCCAACTAAGCAGTCAGCAGATAAAAAATTATCAATTTCTACCTTTGGTATTGGGCTGGAAAAACCAGGAACTGATGACAATCTGTATTAGGATGGTGATAAATGTTAAATAGAACGATAAATTTATATATATATAATCAGTAAAAGAGAACTGATAGAATTTTGTGAGTGAATGTAAAAGAAGTGGGAAAAATATAAAAGACTTTATAGTTTCAGAACTGGGAGAATAGAGGAATCCTTAAGAGATTGAGAGAGGAAGCTGAATGGAGAGTATGGCAGATTCTGCTCAATTTCCTTTAATATCTGTTATTCTCTTCTTCTATAGGATTAAAACTCTTGATTGTTAGCTGGGTGTATTATAGTCCAGTATACAGACTACTTCCAAGTCTCCTTAGCATCTGGGTGCTCAAGTCTCCAAGTTCTTGCCAATGTGATATAAAAGAAGTGATGTGTGCAAGTTCAGGGTTGTACCCTTAAGGGAAGTGTACATGCTGTTATGGATTGAATTGTGTCCACCCAAAATATGCATTGAAATCCTGACTTCTGTAACTGTGGATGTGATCCTGTTTAGAAGTAGGGTTTTTCTTTTGTTACATCAAGGAGGTCACACCAGAGTAGGGTGGGTCCCAAACCTGATCACTTCTGAGTTATAAAATGAGCAGAATAGACACAGAGATACACATGAGGAAGATGTCATGTGAAGACACACACACAAGGCATCTTCCCCCTATGTGGATCTCTGTGCATCTACATGTCCAGGAACTCAGAGGATTGCCAGCAGATACCAGAAGCTGAAATGGACAAAGAAGAACTTCCCCATACAGCCATATTCTGAATATGGATTTCTATAGGCACACTCTGAATTCTAAACTGTGAGAAATTAAATTTCTGTTCTTTAAAGTCACTTGCTTGTGGTATTTTTTGTTACAGCAGTTCTAGGTAACTAAGACATGCACCTTCCCCTTCCCTTTTCCCTTTCTCATTGCTTACACTGCATATGTGGTGATGGTGGTGTGCCATCTTGAACCACATGGCAAGAGAAACCCTCTGGAGGTGAAAGAGTAGCAAGACAGAAGGATCCTAGTCCCAACTTTGCCATATGAGTCCAGGACTATTTATACTTGGGCTGTTACCAGAGATATGAAGGTGAGGGGGAAGAATATCTAGTCTAACTTGCTATTATTTTGGGTCTCTGTTACTACTTCTGAGCCCCTATCCTAACTTCTATAAGGAGTAAGATTTATAAGGAATGTATTCAAAATTACATTCCAGGATAATCAGGCATTTTTCAATGAGATGATTGAACTATGTGTAATTATCCAGTAATCAGAAAAATGGAGGAAATTCCAAAAACTAGAGAAAGCAAAAGACCACTTTTAAAGAGGGAGTGGTGGACCCTGACAATGAGAGCCTGGTGAGCATGGAGCTGATAGAGACCAGGATCTAGAACAGGAAGATTCACGAGCATTTGGAACACAGATTGTGACTTGAGCTCATGAAGAGCAAATACCATTTCTTGTTTTGATTGTGGCTTCAGACAGGTAAATCAAGGTACATTTGTCCATATGACATATCTGAATTTCCACAAAGCATTTAACAAAGTTTTTCTGAATTCGTTTCTGGAGAGAATGGAGGAATCTGAAGTAGATGATGGTTCAACTGGAAAGATTCATATATTGCCAAAAGGATCAACATCAACATGGCAGGAAAGTACTGATGAGACAAAACTGCCAAAAAGGCCCAGTACTGAAACTCCATTAATAGAAGTCTAGAGTGCATGGCAAGAAGGGAGTTGTACTGATCTATCTGCACAACTGAAATATTACCTCATTCATGGTGCCATACTTGAAGAAAGACACTGACAGATTGCAACCCATCCACAAAAGGGCAACAAGGGTAATTTGAAAATGAAGGAATCAATAAAAAATGGATGGTATTTAACCTGAAGAACTGAAGGTGTGGGTGAGGGCTTGTGTTATGGCAACTGTCTTAGTCATCTAGTGCTTCTATAACAGACATACCACAAGTGGATGGCTTTAACAAAGAGAAATTTATTCTCCTGCAGTCCAGTAGGCTACAAGTCCAAATTCAGAGCATCAGCTCCAGGGGAATGCTTTCTCTGTCGGCTCGGGAGGAAGGTCCATGTCATCAGTCTTTCCTTAGTCTGGGAGCATCTCAGCACAGGAACCTCAGGTCCAAAAGACGTGCTCTGCTCCCCGCACTGTTTTCTTGGTAGTATGAGGTTCCCATCTACCTCTGCTCACTTCTCTCTTTTATATCTTAAAAGACACTGGCTTAAGACACTATTCAGTCTAGTATACCTCATCAGTATAACTGGCGCTAATACATCTTATTAGATCATAGTGATTGAATTTACAACGCATAAGGAAATCACATCAGATTACAAAATGGTACACAATTATACAATACTGGGAATCATGACCTAGCCAAGTTGACAGATATTTTTGGGGGACACAATTCAATCCCTGACAGCAACTGTCCTCAAATATCTTAAGAACTGTCCCTTTAGAATGTTTTATGTGGTTCCATTGGCTAAGTGTTTCTCCCAAAGTCGCAGTATGATTCACTAGAAGACTGCAACTAGAACCCAGGTTTCCTAAGTGCTGGTCCCTGAAACATACAGTCCTACCTTAGGATTCTCTAGATGACAGGCCACCTGAGCATGGCGCTTTTGATTACAGACTTTAGGTCATTTACACTTCAGATGGAGTCCTGGTGGCATGGTGGTTAAGAGCTTGGCTGCTAACCAAAAAGGCTGGCAATTCGAATTCACCAGCCACTCGTTGGAAACCCTATGGGGCAGTTCTACTCTGTCCTATAGGGTTGCTGTGAGTCAGAATTGGCTTCATGGCAATGGGTTTGGTCTGGTGGATACATTCATTAAACTCTTTTTACAGAAGGACAAGAGTATCTGAAGAAGAGGCTGAGGATTGGAGACATATGTTACCCACCCCACTTCCTCCAGGGCCTCTTCTTCCCTTCCCTCCCACGTACCATTCCCATTCCCAGCCCCTACCCACAGTGAAGTCCAGATTCTCTCATTCCATTTTTTCAGCAGCTTACTAAAGGAAATAAATATGTTTAAACTGGTGACAGGTAAAAGAACTCTAGAGTCTAGACTTAGGGTCAGGGGATCTGAATTTATATTCTCTTCCTTGCCAACTAACTGGATGACTTTGGATAAGATATTTTATTTCTCTGAGCTCCAGAGTTTTCAAATAAGGATACTTTAGAATTCCTTTCTAATTCTAAAATTCTATGATAAGATGTCAATTCTCCCAAGTGAATTCACATTTTTCAAGGGGGCACTATTATCTCCCAGTATTTCCCTACATGACCTTTGGGTCACCCAAAGGTTCACATGCTATCCTCAGTCATGCATTGAGTGCTCCTGCCTCTCTCTCTTTTTCCCATCATTTGGTTCATCCTTCCTTTCTAGATCCACCTGCCTAAATGCAACATCTTCCAAGTCCAATGAAGAGTTCTCCTTTGAAATCCAATAGCAGTTGCTGCCTGTACCTTAACTAATTGGTCAGGCCATGCCTTTTGGAGAAGGGAGTGAATGAGTGTCCCACTGCTCCATTAGAATATCTTCCACTTAATAGATACTGATTGATTGTTAACCTGAAAGAAGCAATCTATATTGGCAGAATTTGAAGCAACATGACAGGCTAGTAAGTGAATTATTTGAGAGACCAACACACTCCTGGATCATCCTCAGCCACAAATGTAAGATTGGCCTTGGAAGTCCTCTGTCAGGGCTAGCATATTGGAGTGCCTTGTAACACTTCCAGAACAATGGAAGCGACTCACCTCTGCTCACCACATCACCATTCATCCCACAAGTATTTATTGAGCATTGACTCAATGCCAGCCATTATGCTAAGAGCCTTTCATGAATTAGCACACTTGACTTTCACAATAAGCCTATGAGAAAGTTGCTATTATTGTTCCCTCTTACCAATGAGGAAACAGAAGCCAAAGAGGGGTTAATAATGTGCCCAAGGTCACTAGCTAACAAGTAGTGAAGTCAAGTGCCAAAGCCAGGATGTCTGATGCTAGAACCTGAGCAATTACCCATGACACAAGCCAGCTCCACATAGAAGGCAAAGGCTTCTCTCATGGAGCCTAGGGCCCAGGGAGGGAGACAGGGCAGTAAACAGGTCTTTGGAGTATAGCTGGAGTACTGTAAAGGGTAAGCACAAACAGGTAGTCTGAATACAGCTGGAATACTGTAGGGGTAAGCAGAAGGGCCACTGGAGCACATAGAAGAGCTAAGGGAAGGCTCTTGAGAAGTGATGTCTATGTAAAGCTTCACAGGATGAGCTGAGTAGGCCAGAAGAAGCAGGGGGGTTCTCCAGACAGAGGACATAGCATGTGCAGAAACCCAGAGGCAAGTGATAGAATGGGGAATGTGGCTTATTGGCATAAATGTAAGGTGTTTAGAATGACTAAGGATAGAGGACAGAGAAAGAAATAAGGCTGGAGAAGTAGACTGGGGTCACAGTACAAAGGGCCTTGTGTGCTCATGTAAGAAGTTTGGGCTTTTGCCTGAGGGTGGTGAGAATCACTGAAGGATTTTAAGCAGGAAATGATATGATCAAATGTGTGCATTAGAAAGATTACTCTTTACTATGTTTACTATGAAGAAAATGACTGTAGCAGGCAAGGCTATTTATCTACCTGACGTCTGTTCCCCTCCTGCCTCACAGATCCCCCAGCTTGCTCAGGAACCCTCCTCTTCTGGGTGGCTGTGTACATTAGCAGAGTCTGCTATGGTGCTTCTAAAGGTTTACTCATGCCTAAGTGAAGTACACAAGAAAAGTGGCCTCTTCTACCTCTGGACATTGTAGAGACTGGATATGACACTAGGAATTGATACAGTTATCAGTCCACTAGCCTGAGGATGAAGCTACCACATGGGGGAGTCTGACGCTAAGAGATGCAGAGGGAAGTGAAGCCAGAGCCTTGTTCTGCCCTGGAGCCTGCCCTTATAAAAAACTTGTTGTTAGGTGCAATATTAAGCAAATTTTAATCAGTGTGTTCTCAGAGTCAGCAGCATCTGAACTGATTCAAAAGAAACATTCTGGAGGCATTGACACCAGTGAGAGAAGTACTTTGAAAATCCAAGTAAAATATGACTGTGAATTGATATAAGACAGTGACCTTGGGGATGAAGACAAGGGCAGATCCAGGAGATAGGAGGAACAATCAACAAAGCGTGGTGCTTGATAAGGGCATGGGATGTTGAGAGAGTGTTGTTGTTGTTAGGTGAAGTCAAGTAGGTTCTGACTCACAGCGACCCTATGTACAACAGAATGAAACACTGCCTGGTCCTATGCCATACTCACTATCGTTATTCTTGAGCCCATTGTTGCAACCACTATGTCAATCCATCTCGCTGAGGGTCTTCTTCTTTTTTGCTGATGCTGACCCTCTACTTTACCAAGAATGATGTCCTTCTCTGGGGATGGATCCCTCCTGCTAATATATCCAAATTTTGTGAGATGAGGTCTCCCCATCCTTGCTTCTAAGGAGCATTCTGCTGTACTTCTTCCAAGACAGATTTGTTATTCTTTTGGCAGTCCACTATATATTCAATATTCTTCACCAACACCATAATTCAAAGGCGTCAATTCTTCTTCTGTCTTTCTTATTCGTCGTCCAGCTTTCGTGTGCATATGAAGCAATTGAAAACACCAAGGCTTGGGTCAGGCACACCTTAGTTTTCAAGGTGACATCTTTGCATTTTAACACTTTGAAGAGGTCTTTTGCAACAGATTTGCCCAGTGCAATGTGTTGTCTGATTTCTTGACTGCTGCTTCCACATGTGTTGATTGTGGATTCAAGTAAAATGGAATCCCTGACAACTTCAGTCTTTTCTCCACTTTTCATGATGTTGCTTATTGGTCTGGTTGTGAGGATTTTTGTTTTCTTTATGTTGAGGTGTAATCCATACTGAAGGCTGTGGTCTTTGATTTTCATCAATAAGTGCTTCAAGTCTTCTTCACTTTCAGCAAGCAAGATTGTGTCATCTGCATAATGCAGGCTGTTAATGAATCTTCCTCCAATCCTGATGCCCTATTCTTCTTCATACAGTTCAGCTTCTCTGATTATTTGCTCAGCATACAGATTGAATAAGTACAGTGAAAGATACAACCCTGATGCACACCTTTCCTGACTTTAAACCACACAGTGTCCCCTTGTTCAGTTCAAATAACTGCCTCTTGATCTATGTACAGATCGCTCATGAGCATAATTAAGTGTTCTGGAATTCCCATTTTTCACAATGTTATCCATAACTTATTATCTTCCAGACAGTCGACTGCCTTTGCATAGTCAATAAAACACAGGTAAACATCTTTATGGTATTCTCTACTTTCAGCCAGGATCCATCTGACATCAGCAATGATATCAGATAACCAGGGGGGTTCCACATCCTCTTCTGAATCCAGATTGAGTTTCTGGAAATTCCCTGTCAATGTACTGCTGCAGTTGTTTTTGAATGATCTTCAGCAAAATTTTACTTATGTGTGATATTAATGATATTGTTCAATAATTTCCACATTCTGTTGGGTCACCTTTCTTTGGAATAGGCATAAATATGGATCTCTTCCAGTCTGTTGGCCAGGTATCTGTCTTTCAAATTTCTTGGCATAGACAAGTGAGCACTGCCAGTGCTGCATCTGTTCATTGAAACCTCTCCATTGGTATTCCGTAAATTCCTGGAACCTTGTTTTTCACCAATGCCTTTGGTGCAGTATCATTGGTTCCTGATCATATGCTACCTCCTGGAATGGTTGAACAGTAACCAGTTCTTTTTGGTACCGTGACTCTATGTATTCCTTCCATCTTCTTTTGATGCATCCTGTGTTGTTTAATATTTTCTCCATAGAATGAGAGAAGGTAGAGCTAAGAAATTCGCCCAGTCTCATTTTCAAGTTGACTTCCATCGTAAATTCAGAACTGTGTGCTTGTACAAGATAGTTTCACTCCAAAATACAATAACAGGTTAGACTCGAGAAATTCTTCAGCTCTCTCTAAGAAAAGTCTCCAACTCAGAATGTAACACCAGAGGAAACAAAACTCCCTAAAGGAGCAGTGATGAAGGGGCTGAAGCTCGCCCTCCCTTTGTGGAAATCAAGTTCCCTTTTTTTTTTTTTTCTATATTTATGGGTAGTCATGGCAATTTGATTCTGAATTTACCTGACTTATTAGCCCATTCTGGCTGAGAAGGTATCATCCCTCCCACTGACCCCTGTGGGACTACACCATAAAGTCAATCCTGGGGAAGACACCATCTCCCAAGGCCAAACAATCAAATGTCCCCCTTTTCCCATTCTGCTTCTGGTTTGAATAAAGACAAAACTCTGCTGTGTTCCAGGCAGACCTCCAGGGATGAACTTTCTTTGACAGTCTCTGCTATTTCTCTCTTTCGCCCAACATTACCCTCAATGAAAACTGTGTCTTTAATTTGCCATATTGGGATTCTCTTTTGCTGTTTCTGCTGTCAGGACACATACCAGTATCAGTTGTCATTGAGTCAACTCTGACACCTGGCTATCCCGTGTGTGCCAGAGCAGAACTGTGCTCCACAGGATTTCCAATGACTGATTTTTGGAAGTCGATCACCAGGTCTTTCATCCCAGGCACATCTTAGTGGACTTGAACCTCCAACTTTTCAGTTAGTAGTTGAGCACAGTAATTGTTTGCACCACCTAGGGGCTCAGTACTACCCACACCATAGCTCTCTACTGTCCCTTCCCTGGAGATTTCCCATTTGCCCCTTCACACCCACTCTGCACCCTTCTCTTCCCTGCTGTGGGACCCAGGAGGCTTGCTTCTAGGGACTGCATCAACAGGCTCTCTTTACCTTCTGCCTCCAATGGTGTTTGATCAGTGGAAGCACCGGCAAGAGATCAGAGAGAGGGAGAGTGAAGTGAAAGTATTTATCCCTTTAGCTCCTCCATCTGGGGGCCCTGCAGATGGTTGCATCCTTTGTTCAAAGATCCCAGTTCCTTTAAGGCAGCCCACTCTCCGCTACCCTGTCTGTCTCTGGATACCAACAACTGCTCCTTCCCTAGGGTTGGTAACAGAGCCTTATTGGCCCTGAGGAACTGTACTTTCCCTTGTGGTTTCTCCATATCCTGCCCACACCTTTGAAAGTAATTCATTTATCAAACTTGGTTAAGAGCTTAGGCTGCTAACCAAAAGGTTGGCAGTTGGAATCCATCAGCCTCTCCTTGAAACCCTACGGGGCAGTTCTACTACTCTGTCCTATAGAGTTGCTATGAGTTGGAATTGACTCAACAGCAACGGATTTGGTTTGGTTTTTTTTTTTTTTTAACTCTAAGTATCCCAGTTTGAGCGTGCCATCTCATTCCTGATAGAATTGTGACTATGTACATTTTTCATTGTTAACCTCGGCATTCAAGAAGCAGATGCCAAGACAGGACTAATTGTATAAAGATCATATTAGGGGAAATGCCTATAAAAAACAAATAGGGAGAGAGCTGGAAAAGGCTTGGAGAGCCTTCAGAGCGTGACAAAATTCTGACCCCAAGTGAAGGAGAACGAGAAGGAAGGTTGGACGTACGCATTCTAGACTGCTGTGAAATCTCAGGAAGGTTTAGCAAGGCTGTTGGGAAGTCCTCAAGCTAAAGTCAGCCATCAGAGGAGTCCCTTGCTCCCAGTAATGGACCTGCCTTGGTAGTCCTGCTGTGCTCAGTCATTGCCTGACCGTCATCCATGGAAATGTGACCTCTGTGCAAATATGGCAATGGATTTCTGAGTGCAGCTACGTCCCTGTAGTTAGAAATCTGTGAGACACATTCTCATGGGCACCACACTCATCCTATGAACATTTATAATGCCACTTTAAGACTCGTGCATATCCTACCACCACCACCAAGACTCTATTTCTATCTTGCAGTATGTATTTTTTCCTCAAAGAGAGTTGTGTTAAAGTTCAAAACATGACTTCTCAGTCAAATGGCAATGCCAGGATACCCCACCATCGACAGACTGGCTGGCTATCTCCCAAATGACCTTAGAGGGTATCACTTATTACTTTATAAATTTACAACCATCAGCAGTCAGATAATTAGCCTGGCAAGCTCAAAACCTTTCTCAGCGCACCATGACGTTCATCTCCCAGGCAGACAAGCTAATCATGTTCAAGAGGCTGGTGTATAAAATTAGAATGCCAAGTTATCCATTTTTCATGAGAAACCACTTTTAGAAGGACTAAGACTATTTGAAGTCTCTAGGATCAATACATTCTTTCCTTATAGATGCTAAATAATAATTAGGAGATTGCCTGCTGAGCGTGATGTATCAGATCAAGGGGAATTAGTTAAGCCAAAGGTTTATAGCATCAGGATAAGCTAGCCTAGTGTATCAGTGTATCACTGATCTCATACAGGGATGGTCTTACCAATAGGATGTGAATACTTAAAACAGTATAATTATAACCCTCTGTATTTATCTACCCATTAGGAATGACATTGCATACTTAAAATCTATTGGCTAAGGCTTCTTCTCCAATGGACAGACCAATATTTTTCTCTGTTTCTCTCCTTTTTCTCTATTTCCATGTTTGACTATCACAACCACAACGTCTGTTTGCACACACCTCCCACTTCCAGCCAGCCTGAGGATATGGGGAGCCATTCTGTCCGTTTCCATTGACCTTTCATATCTAAATTCAATATGTACTGGTATTAGAGTTTATCAATCAAAAGTCTACCTTGGGGGGGGGCGTGGCCAACATGGCAGAGTAGTTAGAGGCTTCCTATATCCCTCTTATAACAAAGACCTGGAAAAACAAGTTATTTGATTTTATATGAATATCTAGGAGCCCTGAACAAGGCAAAGTTGAGGAATCCATCTGAGTAATAGGGGAGAGGCAGACAGTTTGGAAGAAGCGAAGAATGCCAGAGCTATGATGGTGAAACGGCAATGCTGCAGCCACGCCGATCTGCAGTGAAGCAGGAAAACAGCTGTGCTGTGTATGCACTGTGGAAGCAGTTTCCACATCGAGAGAGACCCGGCAGCAGAGATTCTGCTTGGACACTCCAAACCAGTGAAAAGCAGCTCCTAAGAGGCTAAGATAAGTACATGCATGCACCCTTTCATGGGGATTTAAAAAAAAAAGAAGCCCATTTGGGAAAACCTCTCTCCCTTTTACCTCCTCCCTCCATGCTCTGCACCAGGAGTCTCTGGGCTGGACGTAGATCCCAAGAGGTGCCCTGACCCATTCTCCTGGCCTTGGAGAGGGAAAAAATAAACTGCTGGCTTCCCTAGGCCAGGAACACAGGGTCGGCACAGCTCCTTTGCTGGGGGCAGGTATCAGGGGTCCGCAGACTCTGAGTGCCTTATACCCCTGTATAGACTTGTGGGGACCCATCTCAACAGCGTTAGCCCTCACTGCCACAGTACAACAGGGCAAACATCTCAAGCTTAACTTCAACTGCTTCAGCTGTGAACTGGCAGGTTTGTGATCCTTGAAACAGCCCTGCCCCTTAAGTAGGCACTTTTATCGATCAGCAGCAGGGGCCTGAAGATGGGTGGTATCAACTAAAGCGCCTAGACACCTGCTACAGGAGTCCAAGAAAAAGTGGTGCCCTCAAGTCTTTGCAGCCAACAGAGTGGGGTGCTAATGGTCCAGCTGCAAAGCTCACCTACTTACTCACCCTAGATAATAGGGACTCACTTGTCTTTCAGAATCTCAGGGGCAGCCGTCAGCCACCTGCCTGGCTCAGCATGTGATCCCCTACCACAGCCAGAGTCCAGTGCCTGCACCAATCACCTCTGCCTCCCTAGGACTGGAGGTGAGAGCCTACATCACACATTTGGTGACCAACTGCCTGAACACCAGAGCTGAACCCATATAGGAAAATTTAATGGACTCCTGTGTGCACATACTTAGTTACAGAACTAACAACCTGGTGACAGGATGTTAGAGATTCAAAGGTGTCAAAAATCAAACTAGTGCACACGAGCAACCTATTTGGGCATATCAAAACAAAACAAAATAAGAAACTAGGTCTCACTAAACAAATAGAAAATAAAATTATAATAAATTATTGATGGCTTGGAGACAACAGTCAATAGCAAGTCACATAAAGAGGCAGTCCACGATGGCTTCAGCAAGCTCCCAAAATAAAGAATCAATATAGTCTCTGGAGGAAGAGAATTTCTTGGAATTACCAGAGGCAGAATACAAAAGATTAATATACGGAACTCTTCTAGAAATTAGAAAGGAAATTCAACATCATGCAGAAACAGCCAGGGAACACACAGACAAAGTAGTAATGGAACATAAAAAAGTTATTCAAGAACATAAGGACAAATTTAATAGGCTGCAAGAATCCATAGAGAGACAGCAATCAGAAATCCAGAAGATTAACAATAAAATTTCATAATTAGACAACTCAATAGAAAGTCATAGGAGCAGAATTCAGGCAGTAGAAGTTAGAATTAGTGCATGGAAGATAAAGCTCTTGATGTCAACTTATTTGAGGAAAAATCAGATAAAAGAATTAAAAAGAATGAAGAAACTCTAAGAGTCATGAGGACTCTATCAAGAGAAATAACCTACTAGTGATTGGTGTACCAGAACGGGCGGGATAACAGAAAATACAGAGAAAATTTTTGAAGATTTGTTGACAGAAAACTTCCTTGCTATCATGAAAGATGAGAAGATATCTATCCAAGATGCTCATCGAACCCCACATAAGGTAGATCCCAAAAGAAAGTCACCAAGACATATTA
Organism: Trichechus manatus latirostris; assembly: GCF_000243295.1. Classification (NCBI taxonomy): domain Eukaryota; kingdom Metazoa; phylum Chordata; class Mammalia; order Sirenia; family Trichechidae; genus Trichechus; species Trichechus manatus. The sequence continues at coordinate 7,935,036 of NW_004444055.1, read as the reverse complement.
TAATCAAACTTGACAAAACCAAAGATAAAGAGAGAATTTTAAGAGCAGCTAGGGATAAACGAAAAGTCATCTACAAAGGAGAGTCAATTAGAATAAGCTCGGACTACTCAGCAGAAACCATGCAGGCTAGGAGGCAATGGGATGACATATATAAAGCCTTGAAGGAAAATAACTGTCAGCCAAGAATTATATATCCAGCAAAACTGTCTCTCAAATATGATGGTGAAATCAGGGCATTTCCAGATAAACAGAAGTTCAGGGAATTTGCAAAAACCAAACCAAAATTACATGAAATCGTAAAGGCAGTCCTACGGTTAGATAGTCAATGACACCAGCTAACAAAGCAAGACTAGAACACTGGACAGAGCAACCAGATATTGACTCAGTTATAGATATCGAAAATACATCAAAGCTAAAACATTGAAAATAGGGAAACAGATATCAACATGTAAAAAAGGATAATATTAAAACAAAAAAGAAGGACTTAAAAAATGGAGACATTAATTTTTTATATGGAGGGGAAGGTAAGGTGATATAAAGTAATAAAAGACTGGTATAAACTTAGAAAAATAGGGGTAAATATTAAGGTAACCACAAAGTAATCTAACAATCCTACAAATCAAAATAAAAAAGTAGAAAAACATAAAGACCCAGCAAACACAAAATCTACCACTATGAAAAAGATGAAAAAAAAAAAAAACCATAAAAACGACTCAGCACAGAAAATTGAGGAGAACAAAGAAACTGTGAACAACAGACAAAAAGAGACATCAAAATGGCAGCACTAAATTCATACCTATCAATTATTACACTGAATGTAAATGGACTTAATGCACCAATAAAGAGATGGAGAGTGGCAGATTGGATAAAAACGCATGAACCATCTATATGCTGCTTACAAGAGACACACCTTGGACTTAAAGACACAAACAGGCTAAAACTCAAAGGATGGAAAAAAATATATCAAGCAAACAACACTCCAAAAGAGCAGGAGTGGCAATATTAATCTCTGACAAAATAGACTTTAAAGTAAAATCCACCACAAAGGATAAGGAAGGGCACTATATAATGATTAAAGCGTCAATACACCAGGAGGACATAACTATAATAAACATTTACGCACCCAACAACAGGGCTCCAAAATACATAAAACAAACTCTAACAGCTCTGAAAAGAGAGATAGACAGCTCCACAATAGTAGTAGGAGACTTCAACATGCCACTTTCAATGAAGGACAGAGCATCCAGAAAGAAGCTCAACAAAGACACAGAAGAGCTAAATGCTACAATCAACCAACTTGATCTCATAGACATATACTGAACACCGCACCCAACAGCAGCCAAGTGTACTTTCTTTTTCAATGCACATGGAACATTCTCCAGAATAGACCACATATTAGGCCATAACGCAAGCCTTAACAAAATCCAACACATCGAAATATTACAAAGAATCTTTTCTGACCAAAAAGCCATAAAAGTGGAAATCACCAACACAAAAAGCAAGCAAAAAAAATGAAACACATGGAAACTGAACAACACCTTGCTCAAAAACTACTGGGTTAGAGAAGAAATTAGGGATGGAATAAAGAAATTCATAGAATCAAATGAGAATGAA
>NW_004444055.1:7904308-7933322 GCF_000243295.1 Trichechus manatus latirostris | reverse complement strand
GGGCCACATAAACCAGAGACTTCATCAGCCTGAGACCAGAAGAACTACATGGTGCCCGGCTACCACCAATGAACATCCTGACAGGGAACACAACAGAGGGTCCCTGATGGAGCAGTAGAACGATGGGATGCAGAACTCAAATTCTAATAAGAAGACCAAACTTAATGGTCTGACTGAGACTGGAGGTACCCCGGAAAGCATGACCCCTGGACTCTCTATCAGCCCAGAACTAAAACAATATCCGAGGCCAACTCTTCAGACAGGGATTGGACTGGACTGTGGGACATAACGTGATACGTGTGAAGAATGTGCCTCTTAGTCAAGTAGATACAAGAGACCAAAGGGCCAGCTTCTGTCCAGAGGTGAGATGGGAAGGCAGAGAGAGTTAGGAGCTGGTTGAATGTTCATGGGGAATCAGGGGCTGAGAGGAGGAGTGTGCTGTTGCAGAATGGGGTGAGTGGTTGGGGACTCATAACAGTGGTTTTTTTTTAAAAAAAAATTCTGTGTGGGAGACCAACTTGAAATGTAAACTTCATTTAATTACAACATTAAAAAAAAAAAAAGTCTACCGTATTTCCCCATTTCTGTTAAATACTATGAACAAAGCTTCTTTCTCTTTTCAGGGCCTTAAGCTAGAAAGAGGAATCTTCAGGTATATTCCTAGGGCCATCTAGTTTTCATGTCTGGTTGAAGGCACCCTCCAGCTACATTTTACTTTCCCATTAACGGAGTCTTATTAGTTCCTTCTCCCTGAGAAGGGCAGAAGAGCCATCTGGAAACCCTGGTCTTCTGTGACTTCCCCCTTATTTGAAAGGGGAATGGAGTTGACTACATCCAGCTTTAAAAACCAGTTGCTGTCAAGTTGACTCATAGCTACCCCATGTGTTTCAGAGTAGAACTGTGCTCCAAAGGATTTAAATGGCTACTATTTCAGGATTAGACCACCAGGCCTTTCTTCTGAGGCATCTCTGAGTGGACTCTAACCTCCAGATTTTCACTTAGCAGCCAAGCGCCTTAACTGTTAGCACCACCCAGAAACTCCACATTCAGCTTTATAGCCAAGTAATTCTGCAGGAAAACTTCTGCCTCTAAGGAGCCTGCCCAGCTCATGTGGCAAAGAGAAATCCCTTCTACCTGATTTGGAAAACAGTACTTGCCATGAAGCCAATCTCTCCTGAGACATATGCAGATGATAGAAACACACCCTTTTTTTGGGGGGGAGGGGGCGGTCTAGCTGCCCTTCTTGGCCTTAGCCAAATTGCTCTCATAATCTCCTTAAACTACTTCACTGGACTGTGTAAATGATGTACATCTAAGTCTCTCATTCTACTTTGTGAGAAAGCAGCAAAATGAGCATTTCCTCACTCCCCACAACCTTTGTATGTCTATTAAAGGTCCATATGCTAGCCAGGGGGGCATTTCTCAGCCCCCTTTTTTTCTGCTTAATCAAATTAAGGACCAGAAGAGAAAGCCGCAAGAATCATTTGTTTCTGGTCAAATGTGTGTATAACAGGGATAAAGTCCTGAGAGTCAGGAAACCCAATTTTTAGACTGGTTTTGTCCTTGACTAACTCAGAAATCTGGAACAAACACTTAAATCATCTAGGAAGCAGTTACTGCTTCCTTTGTAAAATGGTAATGGTGACAGTTGGCCCCAGTCATCTCCAAGGGCTGTTAAGAGGTAAAATGTGATAATGGATGTGAAAGTGCTGTAGAAGATATAAAGAGCTCTGCCAAGGCCAGGAACTGCACTTGATGTAAATGCTTTTAACAAAAAAAAAAAAAAAAAAAAATATCATTTCTGCACCCTGGAGGAGTGTTTGTGTTTAAACCCAAGAAGGGATCTTCAGTCACCTGCACAGAAGTGAGAAAAGCATACCTCAGAAAGGTGATCGAAACAATATTTCTATTGAATATCTTCCTGCGTTCCTTCCAGCCTCATATAGCACAGCAATGTTTTAAGAGCTTTGTAATTTCTTTACTTTGGGTCACCCCAACCCCTAGCATTTCCTGAGAAGCTTAGGACTTGTCATGGGTTGAATGATGTCCCTCAAAAATATGTGCTGAATTTTTGGCCCTTGTACTTATGGGTGTGATCCTGTTTGGAAACAGTGTTTTTTCTTTTGCTATATCAGAGTAGGGTGAATCCTAAACCTAATCACTTCTGAGTTATAAAAAGACACAGAGACACACACAGGGGAAACAGATGCCATGTGATGATTGTGTACAAGCCAAGGAACCAAGCAATGCCCAGGGATACTAGCAAAGAAGGAATTGACACAACTGAGGCCCTAATTTGGACTTTCAGTCTCCAAGACTCTGAGAAAATAAAAGTTTGCTTTTTTAAGGCTACTCACTTGTGGTATTTGTGTTACAGCAGCACTAGGTAACTAAGACAGGAGTTGACTAAGAATCACTTTTAGTTATAACCCAAAAAAGGTGAGGAAAGATGTATAAGTTAGGATTGTTAAAATTCCAGGGGATAGGAATCCATCTCCAAATAACTTTGTTAAGAAACTGGAATTTATGTAGGTGGATTTTCATAACTGTGGGAAGGCTAGAAATGTAGCTGGACCTTGGCGACAACTGACCTGAGGACTTGAGCACTGTTGTAGGCTTTTTCTCCTTCTATCATCTGCTACTCTACATTTCATTGCCTTAGAAGGATTGCTTTGAGGAAGTGGGCAATAGGTCAATTTAGGTACCAGACCTCATATCTCACATCTTCACCACCAAAATGGAACCAAGTCTCTTCTTTCAGTTCCAGTTGGAAAAATTCTGGGGAACAATTCTGATTGGTCTGGTTTGAGTCAGATGTCAACTCCTGGACCAATTATTCATGGCCAGGAGGAAAAGTTACTATGACTGGCCAAATTGAGTCAGGTACCACCTGACAGGTAGGGTAAGGGTCAGGGTCAATAGTCCAGATATAGCCATGGGGGACACCTCTGTGACTTAGAGTCATTCCCAGAAAAGGAGACATCAGTGGAAATTGGGCAGTTGACCTAATTGTAGAGAGTGCCTCAATGTTTGATCATTTTATCTAAACTAGACTCCTACTTGTCTAAGAAATGTAGAGACGTAATGTCAAAACCACACTTGGCTATGCCATGCTCAGAGGGGGCCAAATGCTCTTGGAGCCTTGTCTGGTTTGTTACATGGGTGTAAGCTCAGCCTCTGGATACTCAGAAAGAGGGAACAAAAATCTGCCCAGATATTTGTCAGAATTTCTCCAAGGATTTTGACTTCATGATGATATAGACATTGTCATCTTTGTCCTCTCACTTCCAAGCATCTCAAGCCGTAGTTCAGATCACTAGCTTTGCATTAACTCATTTCCGTGACAACAAATTACTACGCTTTCCCTTTTTCCCCTCCTCCATCACTTCCTCCACATAATATGGAAGGGGCAGCAGATGTCAATATATTTTCACACGAACAGTAGGGGCTTGTGCTAACAGAAAACAACTGTCTCATTAACTGTTATCAAACACCAGAAAAAACAAGTACATATATGAAGAGGTTCCCCAGAGATACAAATTACATTTAATTTTTCCTAAAAGCAGTAAAGCAAATACAATTCATTTTAAAATACAATTAATTGTAGACCAAGTCCTTTGGAATTATAATGATTTTTCTTTAATCATTGAGCATCTTTATAATGACTTAGTGTTTTAGGTACAGACTGAGCACAGAAGAATTTCCCAGAAGACCTTAGTCAACTCACAGTTACCAGAAAATTTTCCATCTTAGTCAAAGGAAAAAAATCTGACTTTTTTTACATGGAGAACCCCTAGAGATATCAACATAGTTGGTATGAGCAAACTCAGCAAATAGTTACACCATCAATCCCAGAAAATAAAAAGAGGTAGCAGGAAAGGTTACTGTGTTTTGTTTTTAACATAATTACTATTTTTACTTTCTTGAGAAGACAGTATGGTTAGTGGCACAATTTCTCAGTGACACAAAGTACTATGGTGGAAATGAACCCTCTTCAAGCATTAAAACTTCTTAGTTCTGGGATTATAGAAAACACTTGATCACTGGAAGAAAAATGTTATGTGTAAATTTAACCTCATTCCAAAATATGAAAAAAAACTAAGTTATAAAGTTTGTAATGCTCATGAATACTCACCTGGTAACCGTCTTAGTTATCTAGTGTTGCTATAACAGAAATTCCAAAAGTGGATGGCTTTAACAAACAGAAGCTTATTCCCTCACAGTTTAGGAGGCTAGAAGTCCGAATTTAGGGCATCAGCTCTCAGGGAAGGCTTTCTTTCTCTATTGGCTCTGGGGGAATGTCCTTGTCATCAATCTTCCCCTAGTCTAGGAGCTTCTCAGCACAGGGATCCTGGATCCAAAGGTTGCCCTCTGCTCCTGGCACTTCTTTCTTGGTGGTATGAGGTCCGCCTCCTCTCTGCTCAATTCTCTCTTTTATATCCCAAAAGAGATTGACTCAAGACACAACCTAATCCTGTAGATTGAGTCTTGCCTCATTAACATAACTGCCTCTAATTCTGCCTCATTAACATCATAGAGGTTAGGATTTACAGCACATAGGATGATCACACAATGGTGGACAACCACACAGTACTGGGAATCACGGCCTAGACCAGTTGACATACATTTTGAGGGGATACAATTCAATCCATAACAGTAGTGGGTTGAATGGTGATTGTCAAATAGATATGTTCACATTCTAATCCCTGAAACCTGTGAATCCTTATTTGGAACAAGAATCTTTGCATATGTTATTAAGTTAAAGATCTTGAGATAAGGAGATCCTCCTGGATTATTCAGATGGGTGCTGCATCCACAGACAAGCTTCCTTATAAAAGACACACAGAGAGAATTCACAGAAGAGGAGGAGGCAACATTGAACACAGAGGCAGAGATTGGAATGATGCAGCCACAAGTCAAGGAATACCAACAGCCACCAGAAGCTGGAAGAGGGGATTCTCCCCTGGAGCCTCTAGAGGGAGGGTGGTCCTGCTGGATTTCAGACTTCTAGTGTCCAGAAAATTGGAAATTTGGAAATCATAAAAAATGAAATGGAACACATAAACATCGATATCCTAGGCATTAGTGAGCTGAAGTGGACTGGTACTGGCCATTTTGAATTGGACAATCACACAGTCTACTATGCCAGAAATGACAAACTGAGGAAGAATGGCGTTGCGTTCATCGTCAAAAAGAACATTTTAGGATCTATCCTGAAGTACAACCCTGCCAGTGATAGGATATCCATACACCTACGAAGAAGACCAGTTAATAAGACTATTATTCAAATTTATGCACCAACCACTAAGGCCAAAGATGAAGAAATTGAAGATTCTTACCAACTTCTACAGTCTGAAATTGATCAAACATGCAATAAGGTTGCATTGATAATTACTGGTAATTGGAATGTGAAAGTTGGAGACAAAGAAGAAGGATCGGTAGTTGGAAAATATGGCCTTGGTGATAGAAATGATGCTGGAGATGGCATGATAGAATTTTACAAGACCAATGACTTCTTCATGGCAAATACCTTTTTCACCAATGTAAACAGCGACTATACATGTGGACCTTGCCAGATGGAATACACAGGAATCAAATCAACTACATCTGTGGAAAGAGATGCTGGAAAAGCTCAATATCATCAGTCAGAACAAGGCCAGGGTCATCAATTGTTCGTATGCAAGTTCAAGTTGAAACTGAAGAAAATTAGAACAAGCCTATGAGAGCCAAAGTACGACCATGAGCATATCCCACTTGAATTTAGAGATTATCCAGGAATAGATTTGACCTGTTGAACATGAATGACTGAAGACCAGACGAGTTGTGGAATGACACCAAGGACATCATACATGAAGAAAGCAAGAGGTTATTAAAAAGACAGGAAAGAAAGAAAGGACCAAAATGGATGTCAGAAGAGACTCTGAAACTTGCTCTTGAACATCAAGTAGCTAAAGCAAATGGAAGAAATGATAAAGTAAAAGAGCTGACCAGAAGATTTCAAAGGAAGGCTTGAGAAGACAAAGTGAAGTATTATAATGACATGTGAAAAGACCTGGAGGTAGAAAAGCAACAGGGAAGAACACACTGCATTTCTCAAGCTGAAAGAACTGAAGAAAAAATTCAAGCCTAGAGTTAAAATATTGAAGAATTCTATGGGGAAAATATTAAATGACTCAGGAAGCATCAAAAGAAGGTGGAAGGCTTTCTTGCCGCCAGAACACAAGCGTTGGTGAAAACTATCACAAAGTCTAAACCAAAATGGCAAAGGAAAAGACCTATATCAACATTGTCATCATTGGACACATAGATTTGGGCAAGTCCACCACTATTGGTCACCTGATCTACAAATGTGGTGGGATCGACAAAAGAATCATCGAAAAATTTGAGAAGGAAGCTGCTGAGATGGGAAAGAGCCCCTTCAAGTATGCCTGGGTCTTGGATAAACTGAAAGCTGAACAGGAACGAGGCATCACTACTGATATCTCCCTGTGGAAATTTGAGACCAGCAAGTATTGATGACCACCATCATTGATGCCCCAGGACACAGAGACTTCATCAAAAACATGATTACTGGAACATCACAGGCTGACTGTGCTGTCCTGCTGTTGGTGAATTTGAAGCTAGTGTCTCCAAGAATGGGCAGACCCGTGAGCATGCCCTGGCTACACACTGGGTGTGAAACAACTAATTGTTGGTGTTAACAAAATGGATTCCTCGAGCCACACTACAGCCAGAATAGATATGAAGAAATCATTAAGGAAATCAGCACCTACATTAAGAAAATTGTCAACAACCCTGACACAATAGCATTTGTGCCAATTTCTGGTTGGAATTATGACAACATGCTGGAACCAAGTGCTAATATGCCTTAGTTCAAGGGATGGAAAGTCATTTGTAAGGATGGCAATGCCAGTGGAACCACGCTGCTTGAAGCTCTGGATTGCATCCTGCCACCAACTCGTCCTACTGACAAACCCCTGCATCTGCCTCTCTAGGATGTCTACAAAATTGGTGGTATTGGCACAGTCCCTGTGGGCTGAGTGGAGACTGGTGTCCTCAAGCCTGGCATGGTGGTCACCTTTGCTCCAGTCAACGTCACCACTGAAGTAAAGTCTGTTGAAATGCACCATGAAGCTTTGAGCGAAGCTCTGCCTGGGGACAATATAGGCTTCAATGTCATGAATGTCTCTGTCAAAGATGTTCGTCGTGGCAGTGTGGCTGGTGACAGCAAAAATGACACACCAATGGAAGCAGCTGGCTTCACTGCTCAGGTGATCATCCTGAACCACCCAGGCCAAATCAGTGCTGGCTACTCACCTGTGCTGGATTGTCACATAGCTTGCATTGCTTGCAAGTTTGCTGAGCTCAAAGAGAAGATTGATTGCTGTTCTGGTAAGAAGCTAGAAAATGGCCCCAAATTCTTGAAGTCTGATGATGCTGCCATCGTTGACATGGTTCCTGGCAAGCCCATGTGTGTTGAGATCTTCTCTGACTATCCTCCTCTGGGTTGTTTTGCTGTTTGTGATATGAAACAGACAGTTGCTGTGGGTGTCAAGGCAGTGGACAAAAAGGCTGCTGGAGTTGGCAAGGTCACCAAGTCTGCTCAGAAAGCTAAATGAATGTTACCCATAACACCTGCCACCCCAGTCTTAATCAGTGATGGAAGAACGGTCTCAGAACCATTTGTCTCAATTGGCTATTTAAGTTTAATAGTAAAAGACTGGTTAATGATAATAATGCATTGTAAAACCTTCAGAAGGAAAGGAATGTTTTGCGGACCATTTGTTTCTTTTTTTGTGTGGCAGTTTTCAGTTATTACTTTTTAAAATCGGTATTTTTTAAATGGAAACAACTTAACCAAAAATCTGTCACAGAATTTTGGGACACATTAAAACAAAGTTTAATGAGAAACCTGTGTCTTCCTTTGGTCAACACTGAAACTTTCTAATTCTGGTGTTTTCTTTGCTGAAACTATTTTAGGGTTAAGTGAAATGCTTCATGCAGCAAATGAGTGGTTTTTTTCACCCTTCTAAGAGGAGGAGTCTTTAAGAACTTGGTGGAAAATCTATGGGAGTAGGGTTGGTTGCAACACTTAATATTGGTTAGGACAGAAAAGCAAAGGAATAGTAATGTTTCTATATAAACTGTCTTGTAAACAGGCTAAGTTCTATAATAAAGGCTGTATTACATTAAAAAAAAAAAAAAAAAGAAGAAGATGGAAGGAATACACAGAGTCACTATACCAAAAAGAATTGGTCAACTTTCAGCCATTTTAGGAGGTAGCATATGAGCAGGAACCGATGGTACTGAAGGAAGAAGTCCAAGCTGCACTGAAGGTATTGACAAAACACAAGGCTCCCGGAATTGACAGAATACCAACTGACATGTTTCAACCAACAGATACAGCACTGGAGGTGCTCACTTGTCTATGCCAAGAAATTTGGAAGACAGTTACCTGGCCAAAAAACTGGAAGAGATCCATGTTTATGCTTATTCCCAAGAAAGGTGATCCAATCGAATGTGGGAATTATCGGACAATATCATTAATATCACACACAAGTAAAATTTTGCTGAAGATCATTCAAAAGCTGCTGCAGCAGTATGTCGACAGGGAACTGCCAGAAATTCAAGCCGGATTCAGAAGAGGACGTGGAATGAGGGATACCATTGCTGATGTCAGATGGATCCTGGCTGAAAGCAGAGAATACCAGAAAGATGTTTTACCTGTGTTTTATTGACTATGCTACAGCATTCAACTGTGTGGATCACAATAAATTATGGATAACATTGCCAAGAATGGGAATTCCAGAACACTTAATTGTGCTCATGAGGAACCTGTACGTAGATCAAGAGGCAGTCGTTCGAACAGAACAAGGGAGTATCACGTGGTTTAAAATCAGGAAAGGGGTGCGTCAGGTATGCTCAGCAAATAATCTGAGAAGCTGGACTATACGAAGAAGAGCAGGGCATCAGGATTGGAGGAAGACTCATTGACAACCTGCATTATGCAGATGACACAACCTTGCTTGCTGAAAGTGAAGAGAACTTGAATAACTTACTGATGAAAATCAAAGACCACGGCCTTCAGTATGGATTACATCTCAATGTAAAGAAAAAACAAAAATCCTCATGACTGGACCAATAAGCAACATCATGATAAACAGAGAAAAGACTGAACTTGTCAAGGATTTCATTTTACTTCAAACCACAATCAACACCCATGGAAACAGCAGTCAAGAAATAAAAAGATGCATTGCGTTGGGCAAATCTGCAGCAAAAAACCTCTTTAAAGTGTTGAAAAGCAAAGACGTCACCTTGAAGACTAAGGTGTGCCTGACCCAAGCCATGGTGTTTTCAATTGCCTCATGCGTATGTGAAAGCTGGACAATGAATGAGAAAGACCAAAGAAAAATGACACCTTTGAACCGTGGAGTTAGCAAAGAATACTGAATATACCATGGACTGCCAAAAGAACAAACAAATCTGTCTTGGAAGAAGTACAAGGTGAATGCTCCTTAGAAGCAAGGATGGTGAGACTACATCTCATATAATTTGGAAATGTTATCAGGAGGGATACGTCCCTGGAGAAGGACATCATGCTTGGTAAAGTACAGGGCCAGCGAAAAAATATGACCATCAACAAGAAAGATCAACACGGTGGCTGCAACAATGGGCTCAAGCATAACAAGGATTGTGATGACGGCGCAGGACTGGGCAGTGTCTTGTTCTGTTGTACATAGAGTCTCTATGAGTTGGAACTGACTTGATAGCACCTAACAACAACAACAGTGTCCAGAAATGTGAGAGAATAAATTTCTGTTGTTTTAAGCCACCAGGTTTTTGGTATTTTGTTACGGCAGCCCGAGGAAACTAATGTAGTAACCTACCCAGATTATGAAGCCAGGAGAATAAAGAAAAATAATTTAACCATTCAAAAGAACAAACTCACTGAAAGAGATCTCTAAACTCCACACACCTTGCAGAAAGAGGCTTCAAACAAAGGCTTAGATGTCAGAGTAACACACTTTACAGCTGAAGGTATACTCCACAGAGAAAACATTTATTTGGCACCTACCATGTGTCTGGCACTGTGCCAGGTGCATTATCTACATTATCTGTGGGAGATCATATCAAATTCACCCATATTCACTGGTCCACATCTGCCAACATTTAAGATAAAGGCTGCTCCATTAGACTGAACCCCAAAGTGAAGACGATGGACATGCAATGAGCATGTAGTATGAGCAAGAATGAAACCACAGAGTTTTAGATATTGTTTTTTTATAGCAACACAACCTAACCTGTCCACATCAACAGAGAATCTTGTCTAATCCTCTAACAACGTATGGAGTGGATGTAATCATCTTCACTTTAGAAATAAGAAAACTGAGACTCAGAGAAATTAATTACCTTGCTCAAAGATACACAATTAGTAAAAAGGCAGAACCAGAACTAATGTCTTGAATGCCAGGGGAATCAATAAAACTTTTTGAATTGAGATGATATACAAAAATATGTTTCAGGAATATTAATCTACATAGGATATGGAGTAATGTTGGAGATAGTCTACATGGTAAGGAACTGAGGCCTCTGAAAAAAAAAAACCTGTGAGAAACTAAGGCCTCCTGCCAGCAGTCATGTGATAGAGTTTGGAAGTGGATCCTCTAGCCCCAGTCAAGCCTTCAGATGAATGCAGCATCAGCCAATATTAACTGCAGCCTTTTGTGAAACCCTGAGCCAGAACCATGGAGATAATTGGCTCATAATTCCTGACTTACAGAAACTGGGAGATAATATGTGTTTTTTTTTTAAGCCACTAAGTTCTGAGGTAATCTATTATGTAGTAAAAGATAACTAATATGGTTAGCCATAGTTGAATTCTGTTGCTTACAAATGAAGAACCCTGACTAATACAGGGTATAAGACACTTGGTACATGCAGTGCGATGAATTGCTTTTATATGGGCTTTCTAGCTATGGTCTTGTACCTCCCACAGAATGAGAGCTGGGTCACAATCTTGCAAGGGATTGGTCAATTTACTATGCAAATAGTGACTTGAAAGTCCATCCAATAAGATTGAGCCCCTTGCAGTTCAGCTAGAGGATTGGTAGGCTTTGTCATCCTGTTAGGCTTATATAAGGCTCAATCCTACAGAGGTGCAGGGGACCTTACCACCATCAAGAAGAGTCTGGAGCGAAGTACATCCTTTGGACCCACTGTCCCTGCACTGAGAACCTTCTAGACTCAGAAGAGACAACTGTAACACTAAAGACAAGGGCAGTGGAATGGTCAGCCCACAGACAGGCGCCTGTGTGCAGGAGGTTTGCCTGCTGCTAAAGAGCTGTAACACTTGCCCCTGCAAGGCAGAGGCCTGAGTGTGCCTGGTGCAACATGCCTCCCCCAACCCTGAAGCATGGCAAGAGCCATGTGGTCCCTTGGGCAGCTTGGGCCTGGGTGTGGGCAGGAGCTAGCAGCAGAGGCCTAGAAGAGCCCAGCAGTAGAGGCTCGGGAGATCCTGTGCAAGGACCTTCCCACTAGCAAGGCAGGGCCCAGCAAGGCCCAGCGGCAGAGCAGAAGCCTTGGGAGCCATGCAGACCCCCAGAGCAGCATGGTGGGAGCCAGAAGCAGTGGTGACATGAACACAGCATCTTACCTGAACCACAGTGTGCCTGCCCAGTGACATAAGAATGGACACGTGTAATTTGGAGAAGCGTAATACGTGTTTCTCCTTTGAGAATCTGTTATTGTTTACTGTTTGCTTTCTATAAGTAATAATAATGACTTTCACTTTGCCAACACTTTGTGTCGCGTGTATCTGACTCGATCACAGATGATGTAGCACCCATGGATTAATTGATGCCAGTGCGTGTACCTGCCTCATTCATAACAGTCTTGTGGCTGCCTGAAAGTTTGAGGCACAGCCTGTCTGCATGTGCAATCCAGTCAGACAGGTAGGTATACAGTACAGAACCGTACAAGCAGTCAATACATGTTAGCAATTACTATTATATTGATAAAAGATGTTTATTTTATATCACTGCAGAGGGCAGAGCTAGAACTAATGAGAGAAAGTTATAGGGAGGCACGTTTCAGTTTAATAAAAGAAATAAAACAAAATAAATAGTTTTAATCATCAGAGCTAGAAACACTGTAGCAACTACTCTAGACAGCTAATGAGCGAAAGATTCAAGCAGAGGAGGGAATTGGGGATATTGTAGAATAAATTCTTGCATTGGGAGGGAAGTTGAACTAGCCAACCTCTGGGCACCCGCCAAGTTTTAAGATTCTGTCATTCTCCAGTTCAGTATGGCCTAAGGATGCTTGCAAGTGTCATCATATCCAACCACTCCCATTTCTTGTAACAATGAGCCCAAATATGACATCAGTTGAAGAGATCACTGAAGGAATGGGAAATAGAACAGAAGGATTTATTAGAAATAATGTACCAGAGCACCAAGCCAGAATCTGATTTCTGCATCAAATGTGACAGTCTTGAGATAGAATGCCCCCAGCAAGCAGCAAATTTTAAAATAACAATAATACTGAGGTAAAGAGAAGCAATGAAAAGTACCCAAGAGAAGGGTACAATGAGACTGACAAAGGAACTAAAAACAAAAAAAAAAAGTTCTTAAAATAGGCCACAGAGTTTTGGCAAAAGCCACTCCTTGCAGATGAATGGGGAGGGCAGCCAGGCATCTCACAATGGTACAATCAGGGAACGACTAAAGCATGAACCAGATCCTTGGTGTCTGCTACAGTCAAATATCTCTGAATTCTGCATAGATTCAATAAATGATTATGGAAAGATTTTATGAGTTCAGCAATCAAAGCTAAGAACAGATCAATCCATATCTGGGGGGCACTGCAAGAAAACTTGACTCCCTCCAGAAAATAGGAAGGTGCTGACTGCCAGGATGTTTCTATCAAAAGCCAAAAGACTACACTGAAGAAGCTGAGCCAACAACCTAGGAATCATTAGCAGAGACCACTGGCGAGAACCAGTAGGGAAGCATAACCCAATTCACTGTTCAACCTACTGGGAGAGGAAGCATCTACCTTGTAATCCACAAAAAGACCAAAAGAGAAAGTAAGTATTGTGAAGACTTTTAGAATGGAGCACCTCAAATGGAAATGGAGTCAGCTTAAAGGGCTGAGGTATGCAACCAACCCAACTTGGCAAATCTTTGCCTTTCCTTAGGAGCTTTTATCATTCTCTAGGAACTGAAATTCTCTTTGTTTAAAATGTTTTGTAATCTTCAGCTGTGATTATAATGTGGTTACACAGATAGAGCTGGACTGTTCAGGATTTATGTAATTTTTAGAGTTTGTACGATATCAAGGAAGACCTGGGTTCTACATAACGTCCTTGCAAATAAGATATTTGGAATCTCAGGTTTCATTTTGGGCTTTTTCAGTGCCATGATGGAACCTGGTGCTCTGTGTTTCAAGAGGCAACAAGAAAATAATATCACCAGGTAAAATCTGCCCAATATGGACAAGCAGCTCTAAACTGGAACAAAGGTCATATTTGCTCAGACTATCTCTACTGATGATGACCTCACTTCTTACTATGGGATGTAAGTTATTAAGATGATGGAAGGGAGACCAAATTTAGGAGAACATTATGAAAACATATTTAAATATGAAGAGGTGGCTTAACCTATAAAAATTGTTGTGAGATTTTACACTTTTGAGTTGAATTTGAGATATCATATAGTCTATCACGACATATAATAAAGGAGCCTTGGTGGTGCATTGGTCAAGTGCTTAGCTGCTAATTGAAAGGTTGGTGGTTTGAACCCACCAGCCACTCCACAAGAGAAAGATGTAGCAGTCTGCTTCTGTAAACATTACAGCCTCAGAAATCTTATGGGGCAGTTCTTCTCTGTCCTATAGGGTTACTATGAATTGGAATCGACTCAATGGCAATGGGTTTGGTTTTAGGTTTGATCATGACATAGGCTCCATGATCTAGGTCATAAATCACAAGTATCACAAATCAACAGTCTTCAATGTCACCATTAGGGAGTCAATGAAATCTTCCAAGATTCTGTTAGCCAACCTATATCCATCTTCTCTGTCTTATTTCAGACAATTCTAAGGGAGAGAGTCTTCAGTAATATTAATACAAGGACCTAGAATAAAACAGATCAAAGACCCACAGTACCCTTGAGAAAGGCAATTTTAAAATGAGAAGAAATTAGTCCACATTTCAGAAAAGAAACACTCCCATGAGTTCTGTGGGTTATGGAATCCTGTCTTCATACTCCTTAGTAGGTGACCCAAGCATGTGACATAACTCTTTGAGCCTTGGTCACCTACCCTACAAAACATGGAAATACATCACTCCTTAGACTATGGTAAGGATCGTTGTTGTTAGTTGCTGTAGAATAGGCTCTAACTCATGGTAACCTTATGTATAACAGAACGAAATATTTCCCAGTCCTGCACCATCTTCATGATCTTGGGTAGGTTTGAAACTACTGTTGTGGCTATTGTGTCAATCCATGTTATTGAGGGTTTCTCTTGTTTTGTGTTTTGTTTTACCACACATGATGTCCTTTCCTAGTGATTGTTTTTCCTGATGATATGTCCAAAATAAGTGAGTCAAAGTCTCACCATCCTCACATCCATTTCTTCAAAGAATACTGATTTGTTTGTTCTTTTGGCAGTCCAAGTGTACTCAATGTTCTTCACAAGCACAATAGTTTGAATGCATCAGTTCTTCTTCTGTCTTCCTTTTTCATTACCAACTTTCACATGCATATGAGATGATTGAAAAGACCATGGCTTGGGTCAGATGCACCTTAGTCACCAAGGTGACATCTTCGCTTTTTAAAACTTTAAAAGAATTCTTTAAATGGTGAGGATTAAATGAGTTAAAAGTGAAGCACCGGACACAGTGCCTTGCAAAAAGTAGAGGCTCATTAAGCAATAGCTATTATTATTGTAACGATAGAGGTACAATATAAAAGGCGCCTCTTTAAGCTCAGTGGAGATATAAACTGGCAACCCTCCAATTACCTATCTCTCACCATGGGCAGACTCATGATCTGACTCATGACCATGCTGACTCATCTAGCAACTCCCACTGATTGCTGGAATACCAGCAATTTAAATAATGATATTTAAAAAGAATTTTCTCCCACTCCCCATTTCCTTTGCTGGAGGCTTACCTAATGTCTAGATTCCCAGCATCCTGGCAGGAAAGAAAAATTAGCAAGTAGTATTCTGGTTTATAATTCTATGGAGGATAATTTGATACATCGAGGGAAAGTCTATGATTATGGATCTCTGTATAGGAGCTATTGCTGAAGCTGATTCCCTGCTAGGGTAACAGTTTAGCGGAACTATTAAGCCAACAGCTTTGGTTTTGCTTTCTGACATTCATTAATCAATTAGTTAATTCACTCATTCAACAATGTTGAATGCTTTCTATGTACCATGCACTGTTCTAGGTAGCAGTCATAGTAAGTTCTGTAAAGAAAAAAAGGGCAAATAAGGGGATAGATAGTGGTGGAGGGGGGCAAAGGAGTGTGCTATTTTAAATTTTGTGTCCGTTGAACTCAGCAGAGATCTACAGGAGGCAAGGGAGTGAGGCTTCAGGATACCTGGGGTGAAGCCTTCAAGGTGGAGGGAAAAGCAAGTACAAAGACTTTGAGATGAATGTGCTGGGCATGTTTGAGGAACAGCAAAAAGGCCACTGTGACTGGAGTAGCACCAATAAGGGGGAGAGTGGGAGAAGATGAGGTCAATAAGGTACCAGAGACGCATTGTTATTTAAACAGATCTGAGGAGCCATTAGAGGGTTTTATGTAGAGAAGAGACATGAATTGACACATTTTAACTGTATCAGTCTGGCTGCTATATTAAAAATAGATCAAATAGGGTACTCAAGGGCAGTTATAGTTGCGAGGTTGTTCTTGTTAGGTGCTGTTCAGTCGATTCAGAGTAGAACATCTTGATAGGGTTTTCTTGACTGTAATTTTTACTGGTACAGATTGTCTGGTATTTCTCTCATGGACCTACTAGGTAGGTTTGAACTACAAACCTTTCAACTGGTAGCCAAGCACTTAACCTTTTTATGCCCCAGGCTCCTTAGTTTCAGGGTAAGGGGCAGCTATTGCAATCATCTAGACAAGTGATTATTATTATTATCATTATATTTTGTCGTACTGTGGTGGCTTGCATCTTGCTGTGATGCTGGAAGCTATGCCACCGGTATTTCAAATTACAGCAGGTTCACCCATGGAAGACAGGTTTCAGTGGAGCTTCTAGACTAAGACAGACTAGGAAGAAGAACGTAGCGATCTACTTCTGAAAAAACTGGCCAGTGAAAATCTTATGAATAGCAGCAGAACATTGGTATAGTGCCAGAAGATCAGCCTCTCAGGTTGGAAGGCACTCAAAATACAACTGGGGAAGAGCTGCCTCCTCAAAGTAGAATCAACCTTCATGACGTGGATGGAGTAAAGCTTTCAGGACCTTCATTTGCTGAGGTGACACTACTCAAAATGAGAAGAAACGGCTGCAAACATCCATTAATAATAGGAACTTGGAATGTATGAAGTGTAAATATAGGAAATTTGGAAGTTGTCAAAAATGAAATAGAATGCATAAAGATTGATATCCTAAGCATTGGTTAGCTGAAATGGGCTGGTATCGGTCATTTTGAATCAGGCAATCGTATTGTCTACTATGCTGGTGTCTTAGTCATCCACTGCTGCTATAACAGGAATACCACAAGTGGATGGCTTTAACAAAGAGAAATTTATTTTCTCACGGTCTAGTAGGCTGGAAGTCCAAGTTCAGGGCGTCAGCTCCAGGGGAAGTCTTTCTCTCTCTGTCAGCTCTGGACAAAGGTCCTTGTCATCAATCTTCCCAGGTCCAAAGGATGTACTCTGCTCTCAGCACTGTTTTCTTGGTGGTATGAGGTCCCCACTCTCTGCTTGCTTCCCTTTCCTTTTATCTCTCGTAAGATAGAAGGTGGTGCAAGCCACACCCCAGGGAAACTCCCTTTACATGGGATCAGAGATGTGACCTGAGCAAAGGTGTTACATCCCACCCTAATCCTCTTTAAACATAGGCAGAGATTATGATTTATAACACATAGGAAAATCACAACATGGAGGACAACCACACAATGGGAATCATGGCCTAACCAAGTTGAACATATTTTTGGGGGACACAGTTCAATCCATGACAGCCGGAAATGACAAATTGAAAAGGAAAGGCATCACATTCATTGTCAAAAAGAACATTTCAAGATCTATCCTGAAGTATAACACTGTCAATCATAGGATAATACCCATACGCCTACAACAAAGATCAGTTAATATGATTAGTGTTCAAATTTATGCACCTATCATTCATTAATGCTAAAGATGAAGAAACTGAAGATTTTTGCCAACTTCTGAAGTCTGAAATTGACCAAACATACAATCAAGATGCATTGATAATTACTGGTGATTGAAATGTCAAAGTTGGAAACAAAAAAGGATCTGTAGTTGGAAAATATGGCCTTGGTGATACAAGTGACACCACAGATCATGTGATAGA
Organism: Trichechus manatus latirostris; assembly: GCF_000243295.1. Lineage (NCBI taxonomy): Eukaryota > Metazoa > Chordata > Mammalia > Sirenia > Trichechidae > Trichechus > Trichechus manatus. The sequence continues at coordinate 7,915,763 of NW_004444055.1, read as the reverse complement.
ATTTTGCAAGGCCAACAACTTCTTTATTGCAAATACCTTTTTTCAACAACATAAACAACGACTATAAATGTGGACTTTGCCAGATGGAATACACAGGAATCAAATCGACTGCATCTGTGGAAAGAGATGCTGGAAAAGCTCAACATCATCAGTCAAAACAAGGCCAGGGGCCAACTGTGGAACAGACCATCAATTGCTCATATGCAAGTTCAAGTTGAAACTGAAGAAAATTAGAACAAGTCTACGAGAGCCAAAGTTCAATCTTGAGCATATCCGTCTTGAATTTAGAGATCATCCAAGAATAGATTTGACCTGTTGAACACGAATGACTGAAGACCAGATGAGTTGTGGAATGACATCAAGGACATCATACATGAAGAAAGCAAGAGGTTATTAAAAAGGCAGGAAAGAAAGAAAAGACGAAAATGGATGTCAGAAGAGACTCTGAAACTTGCTCTTGAACGTCAAGTAGCTAAAGCGAAAGGAAGAAATGATAAAGTCAAGGAGCTGACCAGAAGATTTCAAAGGGAGGCTTGAGAAGACAAAGTATTATAATGACATGTGCAAAGACCTGGAGTTAGAAAACCAAAAGAGAAGAATGCACTTGGCATTTCTCAAGTTGAAAGAACTAAAAAAAAAAAAAATTCAAGCCTTGAGTCGCAATATTGAAGGATTCTATGGGAAAAATATTGAATGACTCAGAAAGCATCAAAAGAAGATGGAAGAAATACACAGTCGCTGTACCAAAAAGAAGTGGTCGACATTCAGCCATTTCAGGAGGTAGCATATGATCAAGAACTAATGGTACTGAAGGAAGAAGTCCAAGCTGCACTGACAGCTTTGGCAAAAAAACAAGGCTCCAGGAATTGACAAAATACCGATTGAGATGTTTCAACAAATGGATGCAGCGCTGGAAGTGCCCACTCATCTATGTCGAGAAATTTGGAAGACAGCTCCCTGGCCAAATGACTGGAAGAGATCTATATTTGTGCCCATTCCAAATAAAGGTGATCCAACAGAATGTAGAAATTATCATAAAATATCATTGATATCACACACCAGCAAAATTTCGTTGACCAAAACCAAAAACCAAACCGGTTGCCATCAAGTCAATTCTGACTCATAGCGACCTGGTTGCAGTAGTAGTACATTGACAGGAAACTGCCAGAAGTTCAAGCTGGATTCAGAAGAGGACATAGCATGAGGGATATCAGGTGATGTCAGATGAAGCTTATCAGGTGATGTCAGATAAATCTTATCAGGTGATGTTAGATGAATCTTGGCTGAAAGCAGAGAATACCAGAAAGACGTTTACCTGTATTTTATTGACTACGCAAAGACATTCAACTATGTGGATCATAACAAACTATGGATAACTTTTCGAAGAATGGAAATTCCAGAACATTTAATTGTGCTCATAATGAACCTGTACATAGACCAAGCGGCAGTCATTTGAACAGAACAGGGGGATACTGCATGGTTTCAGGTCAGAAAAGGTGTGCATCAGGGTTGTGTCTTTTCACCATATTTATTCAATATGTACGCTGAGAAAATAATTCAAGAAACTGGACTACATGAAGAAGAATGTGACATCAGAATTAGAGGAAGACTCATTAACAACCTGCGATATGCAGATGACACAACGTTGCCTGGTGAAAGTGAAGAGGACTTGAAGCACTTACTGATGAAATCAAAGACTACAGCCCTCAGTCTGGATTACACCTCAATATAAAGAAAACAAAAATCCTCACAATTGGACCAATAAGCAACATCATTATAAATGGAGAAATATTGAAGTTGTCAAGGATTTCATTTTACTTGGATCCACAATCAACACCCATGGAAGCAGGAGTCAAGAAATCAGAAGATGCATTGCATTGGGTAAATCTGCTGCAAAAGACCTCTTTAAAGTGTTAAAAAGCAAAGATGTCACTTTGAAGACTAAGGTGCGCCTGACCCAAGCCATGGTATTTTTAGTGGCCTCAAGTGCATGTGAAAGCTGGACAATGAATAAGAAAGACCAAAGAAGAATTGACGCCTTTGAATCGTGGTGTTGGCAAAGAATGTTGAATATACCACGAACTGCCAGGAGAAGGAGCAAATCTGTCTTGGAAGAAGTACAGCCAGAATGCTCTTTAAAAGTGAGGATGGCAAGACTTTGTCTCATATACTTTGGACATGCTATGAAAAGAGACCAGTACCTGGAGAAGGACATCATACTTGATAAAGTAGAGGGTCGGCAAAAAAGAGGAAGACCCTCAAAGAGATGGAATGACACAGTGCCTGCAACAATGGGCTCAGGCATAACAAAGATTGTGAGGATGGTGCAGGACCGGGCAGTGTTTCATACTGTTGTATTTTGGGTTGCTATGAGTCGGAAACTACTCAACGGCACCTAACAAAACAAGAACAGACAAGAGATGATGGGTACTTTGGACTAAGAAGATAGTGATAGATGTGATGAAACATAGTCAAATTCTAATCACAACGGCTGATGGTTTAGATGAGGAATGCACAAGAAAGAGGTCAAGGACAACTCCAAAGTTTCCTTTTGGCAAATGAAGTAAAGCATTTGCCATCTATCAAGATGGAAATAACTGATGAGGAGTGAGTTGGTTGAAACTGCAGACTTTTTGGTTAGCAGCCGAGCGCTTAACCACTGTGACACTAGAGCTCCTATATCACAGTCTACTTATGAATTAATATTATTCCACTTACATATATGCAATATACTTATACTCAATCCATTGTTATTATTTTTACTTTAAATAGTCAGTTGTCTTCTAAATAAATTAAAAAGCGATTAATGTATTTTGTATGTTTACCTGCTTATTTACCATTTCTGATGTTCTTGATTCTTTCTTGTAGATACAACTTTGTGACTGGTATGATTTTATTTCAGCCTGAAGAACTTCCTTTAACATTTTCTATAGTGCAGTCTGTTGTGATTAATTCTTTCACTGTTTTCTAAATGTGGAAGTCTTTGTTCTAACATCATTTTTGAAGGATATTTTCACTGGAGATAGAATTCTAGGTTGACAGTTTTTCCCCCCTTTTATCCCTTTAAAAATGTTATTTGACTGTCTTCTGATTTGCACTGATTTGGATGAGAAGTTAGTAGCAATTCTTATTATTAGTCTCCTGTAGGTAACATTTCCCCTTTGTAAAAAAATTTTTTATTGTGCTTCAGGTGAAAGTTTACAGAGCAAATTGGTTTCTCATTAAACAATTAATACACACATTGTTTCATGACATTGGTTAACAACCACAAGACTTGTCAACACTCCCTTTTTCAACCTGTGTTTCCCCATTTCCACCTTTCCTGTCCCCTCCTCCCTTCTTGTCCTTGCCACTGGGCTGGTGTGCCCATTTAGTCTCATATACATGGTTGAACTATGTTTGTTATTGCTTGTTTTATAGGCCTGTCTAGTCTTTGGCTAAAGGATGAACCTCAGGTGTGACTTCAGTGCTGAGTTAAAAGGGTGTCTGGGTTTCTCCAGTGTCTGTCAGACCAGTAAATCTGGTCATTTTTTGTTAGTTTGAATTTTGTTCTACATTTTTCTCCAGCTCTGTCTGGGACCCACTACTGTGATCTCTGTCAGAGCAGTTAGTGGTGGTAGCCAAGCACATCCAGTTGTGCTGGACTCAGTCTGGTGGAAGCTGTGGTAATTGTGGTCCCTTAGTCCTTTGGACTAATCTTTCCCTTATGTCTTTCGTTTTCTTCATTCTCCCTTGCTCCAGATGAGGTGCAACCAGTAGACGTATCTCACAATCTTTTAAGACCCCAGATGCTACTCACCAAAGTTGGATGTAGAACATTTTCTTCATAAACTATGTTATGCCAATTGAGCTAGATGTCCCCCAAGACCATGATTCCCAGTCCTCAGCCCAGTAACTCCATCCCTTAGGGAGTTTGGATGTGCCTATTAAGGTTCTATGATGTTGCCTTGTTCAAGCTGTGCTGACTTCCCCAGTATTGTGTACTGCCTTACCCTTCATCAAAGTTACCACTTATCTATTGTCTAGTTCGTGTTTTTCCCTCCCCAATCCTCCCATTCCCCTTGTAAATTTTTTTTTCTCAACAATTGGATTCGAATATGCCTGTATGTGGTTTTCTGTGTTTATCATGCTTAGGGTTTATTGAGATTTTTGGGGGCCAGCAAGTCGTTTTTGATCAAATTTCAAAATATTTCACTATTTCTTCAAATGTTTTTTTCTACCCCAGTCTTTCTCTATTGTCTTTCTGGGACTGCAATTACACATATGTTAGACTTCTTGATATGGTCCTACAGATCACTGAGCCTGTATTCATTTTTTTATATTCATTGTAAAAATTTTTCTTCTATTTGGATAGTTTCTTTTGACTTATCTTCAAGTTTACTAAACTTTTCTTCTGCAATGTCAAATCTGTTTTTAAGTCCATCCACTGGTTTTGTTTTGTTTTGTTTTTTTAATTTCACATATTGTATTTTCACTTTGAGAATTTACATTTGTTTCTTTTTTATGGTTTCCATTTCCTTGTTTAGATTCCTCTTCTGTTCACACATGTCTATATTTTCTTTTATATCCTTGAATTTATTTATAACAGCTGTTTTGAAGTAGTGGTCCATTCATTCCAACATCTCTGTCAACTCTGAATCTTCTTTATTCTATTCTTTTTCCTCCTGGATATGTAGCACATTTTCCTGCTTCTTTGTATATCTAGTAATTTTTTATTGCATGCTGGACTTTTTGAATGTTATTTGATTGAGAGTCTTCCTTTAATAGGTGTTGAGTTTTGTTCTGCCTGGAAGTTGATTTCCTTGCAGCTTAGCTTGGTTCTGTCAAGATTTTATTTTGAGCTTTATTATGTTAAGTCTAAAGTTGCTCTAATTCTAGGGCTAGAGTAGCCCTACTCCTAACATTTAGTCATTCTGGAGTCTCAACTCATTTATGCAGATTTTAAGCAAGGAGCCCTGGTGGGGCAGTGGTTAAAAGCTGGCTGCTAACCAAAAGGTTGGCAGTTCAAATCCACCATCCACTCCTTGGAAACCCTATGGGGCAGTTCTACTCTGTCCTATAGGGTTGCTATGAGTTGGAAGTGACTCGACGGCAATGATTTTTTATAACCCATACACGATTAGGTTTAAGGCACACCCTACACTGATATGGCCTCCTTAACGTAACAAAGAAAACCCTATTCTCAATGGGATTACATCCACAGATGTAGGGTCTTCTGTGGCTACTGCTACAGTCCAAGTGACTACACACCTTGGTCTCCACTGTTGTCTTGTTCCCACAGCTCAGTTGGTATGGTAATTTTCCTTAGCTGCTGCCAGCCTTACTATTACCCTGCTGAGGTCCTGGAATTTAGGAGAGGGTGTGCTCCTAAGGGAAACTCTGGTGGCATAGTGGTTAAGAGTTTGACTGCTAACCAAAAAGGTCGGCAGTTCAAATCCACCAGGTGATACTTGGAACCCTATGGAACAGTTCTACTCTGTCCTATAGGGTCACTATGAGTTGGAAGTTACCCAACAGCAATTTTTTTTTTTTTTAACTCTCTGGTTTATCAGAACTGGAATATTTCTAAAAACCACTCAATTCACACCCATTAGTTGTTCTCTTCCAGATGTCTTGAAGTCTCACCCTGGACATGTGCAGCTTATACCCAGCCAAGGATTCAAGAGGACCTCTGTCTTAGGCTGGGTTCCCTAGAGAAGCAAAACCAGTAAAGCATATAAATATTTATAGAGAGTATCAAGGAAATGGCTCACGTGGTTGTAGAGGCTGGACTGTTCCAGATCCGTGGGTGAGGATACAGTCTTCTCCTGATTCACCTAGCCACAGGAGCTGGTGAACCCAAGATTGGCAGGTCAGAGTGCAAAACTCTTGCTCACAGGCTGCGAAAATCAATGACTCAATGAATCCCAAGATCAGCAGGCAAGACTACAGGTGAGCAGCTAGCTCAAGTCCCAAGAATTGGAGGTCAGATGAACAGGAACCAGCTGCAGGATCCAGAGTGAGCAAAAGCCCACGAGCCTTGCCAGAATGTCGGTTTATATTTGATTCAGGCCACATGCCCAAGGAATGTGATTGGCTACTCACAGCAGATCCCATCATGGAGGTGAGCACATTTTATCAAATCTCATCATGGAAGTGATCACAACATCACAGGACTGCCAAACTACATCATAACTGCCAAAGCACTGAGAATCATGGCCCAGTCAAGCTGACACACAACGTTAACCATCACAGTCCTTTATGCATAATCTTGGGTCGCTCTCCTGTTAGGTACTCTGCCCGGTTGCCTCAGCATGCCTGAACTCTGATATCGCTTTTGTTTGCCCAGAAGACCACAGCATTCCATTGAGGTTCCACTTCTCTACGTTTTGATTTAGGACATGTCCCCAGGTTGAATTATTTTCTTCACGTATTGAATATTTAAAGGAATAAATGAGGAGCTCACCTTTTGTGTTTTCCTTTTCTCAAGGATTACAGCTCTATTTCTGTAAGTTGAGTCGGAATTGACTCGACAGCCCACAACAACAACCTTGCTGGTCCATTGCATGCAAGCCATTTCTTCATACATTTTATTGGGCATTATAGTCATTTAAAGTGGAAAGGGAGGTCTGATACTTGTTCTTCACTCACGGTTGGAATTGGAACTGGAATCAGTAAGTTTTAGCTTTGCTATAAGACCCTAAGGCTTTTGACAGTCTGGTGGGCTGGAGGCTGAAGTGAAATTTCAATTTATTAAAGAAAATAAAGCAATGTGACCTTTCACGTACGCAGAGTTTGAGGAGTAAGTTTCAAACACTCTAAAACTCTCATAAAGGCAATTAGTCAAGTGATTTTTTTTGCTGTGGCCAGTTTCATAAAATTCCTAGCTCTAATCTTCATTTAAAATTTAAAAGTTAAAACTATAGAAACCTAACTAAAGTGCTTCCTCAAACTCTTAAAAATCATACCAGCAGTGATCAAGAGGAGTTCTTCTCTCAGTATAAAGCTGTGAACCATATCCACTGAAGAAATGATATTTTCTCTAGTGCACTTAGAGTAATGAAGAATATAAAAGTGAGAATAACCTCCCTTATGACAGATATTTAGCCATCTACAACAGTTATCTTGCTAATAATTGCAATAAAATACATTTTGGAAGCTACTATCTAAGCTTACCCTTTATAATTTGTAAAAAAAAAAAAAAACAATTTTTTCATCTTTAAAGTATTAAAAAAAAAAAAAAAAAAAAAAGTCTGTTTGAGGGCATTCCAGTCCTGATCACAGGTTTTTGAGCTCCTTGAGGATGAAGAAACCTACTGCCTCATGTAAGCAGTAAAAAGATTTTATTAAAAGAAGAAATAGTTGAAGGGCTTTGTGGGAGGCCCAGGGACGCAGGATGGGAAGGTGGCAGCCAGGGCCAATGCCCCCACCTGTGCTGCAGAACTGCTCGAGTGAAGTCATATAGCCAGCCGCCCTGGGAACGAACAACCACCTCATCTGGGCACTGGACATTATCACCAGACCCTCTGTCACTGTTGCCTCAGCAAACTAGATGTCTCTGCCTTCACCCATACCAGATGAATTCTGTGCAGGGCTTGCCTATTGCCATGACCAGCTTCCCTACACATCTAGAATAGATGTGTCTGATTGGTGGATCTAGACCACATGGTAGCATTTTTACTGCACAGGAGTCTGGGAAAAGAAAGTTCTGGCTTCTACACTACAGAAAATTGAATTCATAAGTAGGAAATTCCCCCAAACATTAAGAGACACTAAGCAGACACTAAGAAAGACACATTTCAGTCATAGCTACTAAGCATAAACAAACAAATGGAGAAAAAAGAAGAAAGGAAAGACCTTATAAAATATTAGGATCAACTCTCTCATTTTACAGATTTGACGAAATAAAGGCACATAGACTGGAAATGACTTACCCAAAATCTAACCCTTGTCACCCTGGACAAGGCCCTTTTCAACTTTCAAAGACGACCAATACCTTGGGCACTCCTTTGTTCCACTTCCATGGTCTCCAAAAAACCAAACCCATTGCCATCGAATAGATTCTGACTCACAGCGACCCTATGGGACAGAGTAGAACTGTCTCATAGTGTTTCCTAGGCTGTAATCTTTATGGAAGTAGACTGCCACATCTTTCTCCCAACTTCCATGGCAGTCATCTCTAATTGTTTGTGACATTTATTTTTATTGATCTCAGATTTGGTCTCATAATCTTTCTTAACACAGCCCTCAGAGCAGCCACAACCACAATTAGCACAATAAATAAAATCTATCTGCCATCCCTAGACTGTACCAGGCTGCCATTCGTTCAAAAAATTCTTGAATTAATTAATGAATACAATAGATCTAGTATAATCAACAAATCACTGGAGTCCACAAAGAATCTTTTAAGTAATTTGTTAGATGATTTCCTTGACAATTAATGTTTATTATATCCAGTAGTCTCCATTTTGGTTACTGGCACAAATTCATAACTTATTTATAACAGTTAATAAACAACAGGCTTCAATTCATTGTTGTCTCACCAGTAATCGTGCTCAGGACCCCATTCATTCAGATGAAGATTTTCCTCTCTTTGCTATTGTCAACTGTAAAAATAGGTGAGATTAGAGCTAGAGAGGTGTTTCTTCCTGACATTGGAAGCTATAACTAAAAAAGAACTGCAAACTGTACCCTGTCATTTCCCTTTGGAGGTGTGTCAATGGCAAGTCAATTCGCTAGCTTCTGTCACTGCTGAAATCCAGTGTGGGTTTAACTATACTGTCTTGTTGTTGGTGTTGTTAGCTGTTCTCTAGTCAGCCCCAACTCATGGCAACCTTATGCACAACTGAAGGAAATGCTGCTATTCCTGTGCCATCCCCATGATCGGTTGTGGATTGGACAATGCTCCATAGTGATCTGTATGGTTTTCATTGGCTGATTACTGAAAGTAGATCTCCAGGTCTTTCTTCCTGGTCTGTCTTAGTCTGGAAGCTCCGCTGAAGTATGTTCAGCATACATGAAGTACGTTGGCCGGGAATTGAACCTGAATCTCCTGCATGGGAGGCAAGAACTCAATCACTGAACCACTAACACTTCATATACTATATTAGTGTGTGCCTAATCCAAAGAGGAAATAGGATTGGTTCCTTGATTGGATAACTCAGTGAGTGTAATAAAATTTGTGTAAAGAGGTTGTTCTTTTTATTTATTTATTTTATTGTACTTTAGATGAAGGTTTACAGAACAAATAGTTTTTGATGAAAGAGGTAGTACACATACTGTTTTATGACATTGGTTAACAATCCCATGACATGTCAACACTCTCCCTTCTTGACCTTGGGTTTCCCATTACCAGCTTTCCTGTCCCCTCCTGCTTTCTAGTCCTTGTCCCTGGATTATTGTGCTCCATTAGTCTCATTTTGTTTTATGGGGTTGTCTAATCTTTGGCTGACGGGTGAAACTTGGGAGTGACTTCATTATTGAGCTAAAAGAGTAGCCAGGGGCCATACTCTTTGGTTTCTCTAGTCTCTGTCAGGCCAGTAAGTCTGATCCTTTTTTGTGAGTTAGGATTTTGTTCTACATTTTTCTCCAGCTCTGTCCAGGACCCTCTGCTGTGATCCCAGTCAGAGCAGTCAGTGGTGGTAGCCAGGCACCATCTAGTTATACTGGACTCAGTCTGTGGAAGGTCATGGTAGTTGTGGTCCATTAGTCCTTTGGACTAATCTTTCCCTTGTATCTTGTTTTCTTCATTCTCACATGCTCTCGAAGGGGTGAGACCAGTGGAGTATCTTAGATGGCCACTCACAGGCTTATAAGAGTCCAGACGCTACTCACCAAGGTAAAATGTAGAATATTTTCTTTATAAACTATGTTATGCCAATTGAGCTAGACGGTCCCCTAGATCATGGTCCCCACAGCCCTCAGCCCAGCAATTTTGTCCCTCAGGGAGTTTGGATGCATCTATGATGCTTCCATGACTTGCCTTGTACAAGTTGTGCTGGTTTCCCCAGTATTGTGTACTGTCTCACCCTTCACCAAAGTTACCACTTATCTATTGTCTATTTAGCATTTCCCTCTCCCACCCCTCCAGTCCCTTGTAACCATCAAAGATTGTTTCTTTTTGTGTGTATAACTTTCCATGAGTTTTTACAGTAGTGCTCTTATACAATATTTGTCCTTTTGTGATTGACTTATTTCACTCAGCATAATGTCCTCCAGTTTCATCCATGTTATGAGATGCTTTGCAGATTCATCATTGTTCTTTATCATTTTCTAATACTCTGTTGTGCGTATGTACCACAGTTTATTTATCCATTCATCTGTTGATGGGCATCTAGGTTGTTTCCATCTTTTTGCTATTATAAACACTGCTTCAATGAACATGGGTGTGCATATCTCTATTCGTGTGACAGCTCTTATTTCCCTAGGATATATTCCTAGGAGTGGGATTGCAGGATTGTATGGTATTTCTATTTCTAACTTTCTAAGGAAGCGCCATATCATTTTCCAAAATGGTTATATCATTTTGCATTCCCACCAGCAGAGCAGAAGAGTTCTGATTTCCCCACAGCCTGTCCAGCATTTGCTATTTCCAGTTTTTTTGATTCGTGCCAGTAATGCCGAGGTGAGATGGTATCTCACTGTGGTTTTAATTTGCGTTTCTTTAATGGCTAGTGATCACAAGCATTTCCTTATGTCTGTTGGCCATTTGAATGTCTTCTTGGGTGAAGTGTGTGTTCTTTCCTTTGTCCATTTTTTAATTGGGTTGTTTTTTGTTGTAGCGGTGTTGGATTTTCCTGTAGATTTTAGAGATTAGACCTTTTCTGACTTGTAATGTCCAAAATTTTTTTCCCAGTCTATAGGTTCTCTTTTTACACTTTTGGTGAAGTCTTTTGATGAGCATAACTGTTTAATTTTTAGAAGATCCCAGTTATCTAGCTTATCTTCTGGAGTTTGTGTGTTGTTAGTTATGGTTTGTATCCTGCTAATGCCGTGTATTAGGGCCTCTAGTGTTGATTCTATTTTTTTCTTCTATGAACTTTATAGTTTTTGGCTTTATATTTAGGTCTTTGATCGATTTTGAATTAGTTTTTCTATATGATGTGAGACATAAGTCCTGTTTCTTTTTTTTTTTGCAGATGGACATCCAGTTTTGCCAGCACCATTTGTTAAAAAGACTGTCTTTTCCCCATTTGATGGACTTTGGGCCTTGTAGGTGGATGGATTTACATCTGGGTTCTCAATTCTGTTCCATTGGTCAATGTATCTGTTGTTGTACCACTACCAGGCTGTTTTGAATACTGTAGCTGCATAGTATGTTCTGAGGTCAGGTAGTGTGAGTCCTCCTACTTTATTCTTCTTCTTCAAAAGTGCTTTACTTATTCGGAGCTTTTTCCCTTTGCATGTAAAGTGAATGATTAGTTCTTCCATCTCTTTAAAGAATGTTGGTATTTGGATCGGGATTGCATTGTATTTG
>NW_004444055.1:7880491-7903459 GCF_000243295.1 Trichechus manatus latirostris | reverse complement strand
GTCTTTGCCTGGTTTTGGTATCAGGGTTATGCTGGCTTCATAGAATGAATTTCTATGTTCTGAAATAGTTTGAGCAGTACTGGTACAAGCTCTTCTCTGAATGTTTGGTAGAATTCTCCAGTGAAGCCATCTGGGCCAGGGTTTTATTTTGTTGGGAGTTTTTTTTATTACCTTTTCAATCTCTTCTCTTGTTACTAGTTTGTTCAGATTTTCAGCATCACTTTGTGTTATTTTGGGTAGGTAGTGTGTTTCTAACAAATTTATCCATTTCCTCTAGGTTTTCAAGTTTGTCGGAGTATAGTTTTTCATGATACTCTGTTATGTTCCTGTTTATTTCACTTGGGTCTGTTGTAAAGTCCCCTATTTCATTGCTTATTTGGGTTATTTGTGTCCTTTCCTGTTTTTCTTTTCTCAGTTTAGCCAGTGGTTTGTCGATTTTGTTGATCCTTTCAAAGAACCAACTTTTGGTTTTATTGATTCTTTCTATTGTTTTTCTAGTCTCTATTTCATTTATTTCTGCTCTGATCTTTATTATTTCTTTTCTTCTGGTGGCTGTGGGGTTTTTTACCATTCTCTTTTTATTTGTTTGAGTTGTGTAGTTAATATTTTGATTTTGTGCCTTTCTTCTTTTTTGATGTATGTGTCTATTGCTATAAATTGTCCTCTGAGGATTGCCTTTGCTGTGTCCCAAAGGTTTTGGTATGATGTGTTTTCATTCGCATTTGATTCTAGAAATTTTTTGATTCCATCTCTGATTTCTTCTATTACTCAGTGGTTTGTAAGCAGGGTGTTATTCAGTTTCCATGTAATTAACTTTTTTTTCCTTACTCTTCCTATTGTTAATTTCTACCTTGATGGTGTTGTGGTCAGAGAAGATACATTGTATTATCTCAATGTTTTCAATTTTGTTGAGGGTTGCTCTGTGGCCTAAGATGTGGTCTATTCTGGACAATGTTCCATGCACATTGGAGAAGAGCATGTACTTTGCAGTTGTTGGGTGTAGTGTTCTATATATGTCTATGAGGTTAAGTTGGCTGATTGTGCCCTTTAGGTCTTCTGTATGTTTGTTGATTTTCTTTCTAGATGCTCTGTCATTTACTGACAGTGGTGTTTTGAAGTCTCCTACTATCATTGTGGAACTGTCAATTTCTCTTTTCAGTGCTGTTAGAGTTTGTTTTACATATTTTGGAGCCCTGTCATTGGGTGCGTAGATATTTATTATGGTTCTGTTTTCATGATGGATTGTCCCTTTGATCACTATATAGTGTTCTTCTTTGTCTTTTATGGTGAATTTTGCTTTAAAGTCTATTTTGTCTGAGATTAGTATTGCCACTCCTGCTCTTTTTTGGTGGCAGTTTGCTTGATTTATTTTTTCCATTGTTTGATTTTTAGTAAATTTATGTCTTTGTTTCTAACGTATGCCTCTTATAGACAGCATATTGATGGATCCTGTTTTTTGTTTTTGTTTTTTTTTTATCCATTCTGTCACTCTCCTTCTCTTTATGGGTGCATTTAGGCCACTTACATTCAGTGTAATTATGATAGGTGTGAGTTTATTGCTGTCATTTCATAGTGCTTTTTTTTTTGTGATGCTGATGTTTTCTTTGTTCCTCTTACTCTCCTGTGCTGAATTCCTTTTGTTTGTGGATTTTTTCATTTCTTTTATTTTTGTAGGTTTTGTTTTTACTGAGACTTTATGTTTTCTTCTTTATTTTGATAAGTAGGTTTGTTAACTTTCTTTGTGGGTATCTTGAAATTTTGACATTTACCCTTATCTTCCTAGGTTTGAACCAGTCTATTATTACTTGATATTGCCTTGCCTTCCTCTCCATTAGAAGGTTCTATACCTACACTGGTTATTCCCTCTTTTATTGTTCTGATGTTGTTGTATTTATAGATTAACCTTTCTGGTTCCCTGTTGTAATTCATTTGGTTTTGGATAGTCCTTGAGTGTTCATTTCCTAGGTTGGTATCTGGCTGGTACAAACCTGCATCCTAGATTCAGCCTGTGGTTTGATGTAGTTTGTTCTCAAATTGAAGGACTCCCTTTAATAATTCATGTAAGTTTGGTTTGGTTTTTACATATTCCCTTAATTTCTGTTTATCTGTAAATGACCTAATTTCACCATCATGTTTGAATGAGAGTTTTGCAGGATATATTATTCTTGGCTGGCAATTTTTTTCTTTCAAGATTTTATATACGTCATCCCATTGCCTTCTTGCCTGCATGGTTTCTGCCGAATAATCCGAGTTTAGTCTTATTGTTTCTCCTCTGTATGTGACTTTTTGTGTTTCTTGAGCTGCTGTCAGGATTTTTTCTTTGTCTTTGGTTTTAGTGATTGTGATTATGATATGCCTTGGTGATTTTCTTTTGAAGTCTATCCTATATGCGGTTCGTTGAGCTTCTTGGATGGTCAGTTTTTCATCTTTCATAATATTAGGGAAGTCTTCTGTCAGCAGTTCTTCAATGATTCTCTCTGTGTTTTCTGTTTTCTCCCCCTGTTCTGGAACTCCAATCACTTGTAGAGTTTTGCTTTTGATTGTATCCCACATAATTCTTAGGGTCTCTTCATTTTTCTTTGTTCTTTTTTTTCTGAGTTTTCCTCAAACAGAGTTGTATCCAAGTGTTTGTCTTCAATTCCACTGATCCTGTCTGCCACCGTTTCAAATCTGCTCTTCAGCCCTTCTATGACACTGTCAATTTCTGAAATCTTGTTGTTTATCTTTTGGATTTCTAATTGTTGTTTTTGAATGATTTCTAGCTGTGAGTTTATTTTGGCATTTTGTTCCTGTCTTATTGTCCTGAATTGTCCCATTTTTTGGTCTGTATTTCCACAAATTTATCTGCATTTTCCATGAATTTGTCCATTTTTTCCTCATTTTTGTCTGCTTTTTGCTTCAAGTCTTGGATAACTCTGAATATTAGAGATTTGAATTCCCTATCAGGTAGTTCTAGTGCCTTTCCTTCTCCTGGAAAGTCATCTGGTGTTTTATTTTGGATGCCTACTGGAACCATCCTGTCCCGTTTTTTTAATGTTTTGACATTGTCTGCTGTCTTCATGACATTTAGTGGTTATTTTCCTCGTTTATTGATTGTAGATTTATTTATTTCATCCTGCTTTTTTGTTTTATTTAGTTATGTCTGAGCAGGTGGGCTTTGCATTCTTTGTTGTTTGCTTATCTGTGGGCATGATACTTTTCACTTCCTTGTCCAATTGGCAGGGTCAGTCACTCAGCTATGGTGCAGAAGTGCAGGTCCAGCTGAAGGGGAGTTGCTGGGATGGGTTCTTTGTGGCATGTACTAGGGCCAACAGGGCAGGCTGGAAATCAGTGCAGGGCAGGTTCCAGTAGGCCATGCCTGTGCTGATCAGGGGTGTGATGTTCAGCACATGCTGCAGGTAGGCAGGAAGTAGGGTGGTATTGTGATGTGTGAAGCTAAGATGGGTATGGAAAAGAGGAGAGAGAAACAGGAGACAAAAACAAACAAACAAACAAACAAATAGTACTAAGGGAGCTTACTCCTTGAGTGGAGAGATAAGAGACCGAGAAATGGAGAAAAACAAAACGGAAAAGAAAAGAAAAAGGTTATAAGAAAAAATAAATAAATAAAAGTTAGCGGAAAAAAAAAAGAAAAGTCCCCAGGGATCCTGCCGCTGTGGCTGTGAAGACTGGGGAAGTGGCTCCCAGTCTGCAAAGTACAGACTGACTAGAAGGGGTAGAGGGTTCACACAGCACCAGGTATTCAGGAGGCAGGAAGAGAAGGTAAGTATAGACAGATGAGAAACTGAGAAATGAAGCAAGACAAAAAGGGCAAAAGAGAGAAAGAAAACAAACAAACAAACAAAAAAAACAAACAAGTAACAAAAAAAGAAAAAGAAAATGACCCCAGGGATTCCACTTTGCGGCTGTGCAGATTGAGGAAGTAGCTCTGAAGCCGTGCAGCACAGTCCAGCTAGAAGGGGCTCCCAAGCCGAGAAAAGAAAAGGAAAAGAAACAAATCAAGATAAAACAAATCAAAACAAACAAATAAAAAAAGTACCAGGGATCCCACCAGCATGGGCTGGGAAGCAGTTCCACAGTTGAGCAGTGTTTCACAACCTTTCAGGAAGAAGCAAAGACGGCGCACGGCACCAAGTATTTGAGAGAAAGGAGGGGGAGTTGGTGTGAGGTATGGAAGAAACCAAACGAAGCAGAAAAAAGCAACACCAGCAACAAAAAAATGACACTCTGGGAGTGGCCACTGTGGGTGGCTGGAATCCAAGCCGCACAAGGCTGAGGCTGGTGTCTCCCAGCCAAGAGACTTTGGCTGCATGAAGTAGAGGAGGCCAAGTGGGGATGAAGAAGGGTGGGGAGTGGGAAAGCATATATTGCTGGTTACCAGTTGTTCTGTTTCCTGCTGGGAGCTCCGTGAACCTGCTTTCCCATACTCTGTGTTCGCTGATCTCCAACAGGAGTGCAATATGACATGCTGTGTTAGCTGACAGGGAACTTCTGCATATATCTCTCCTTGCTCTCTGTCAGTTTCTTATTCCATTCAGTGCTTGGCTGAGTTCTTTATCTCTTCATATGATGCTTAGGGTTTCAGGACTGATGTTTGTCTCTGTCTGACTTAGTTTTTCCAGTCTTTGCTGTGGAAGGACAGTGTGGTGCTTCTGTCTATAGCACCACGTTGCTTGGAAGTCTATTTTTTTGTTTTTAATGTTGTACTTTTAGATGCAAGTGACAAAAACCTCCACTAAAGCTGGCTTAAGAAAACAATAAGGAAATTTATTGTCTCATTGGTAATAACTTTGAGGACTTGATCGTAGTTTCAGGTTGTTCCAGAGACTCAGACAATGTCATCTCTGGACTCCACCTTTTATGGTGTTGACCTTATCCTCAGGCTTCACACAGTACCCCTCAAAGCTCCAAATTCATACTCTCCCAGGTTCAAATCCAGTGGAATAGACAAGCATTTGTTGGTTGCTTCTACATAAGTACTATCACTCCCTCTGAATGGAGTAACATGAAGTCTTAGCTTCTAGTGCTGCTGTAACAGAAGTAATACAAGTGAGTGGTTTTAATAAACAGAAATTTATGTTCTCACAGTTTAGGAGGCTAGCAGTCCAAATTCAGGGCACCGGCTCTAGGAGAAGGCTTTCTCTCTCTATCAGAAAGAAGGAGGAAGATCTTTGTCTCTTTCAACTTCTGTTCCTTGGTTCCTCGGCAATCTTCATTTGCCATCTATCTCCCCCTGTTTGTCCTTCCTCCTCTGTGTCTAACCCATTGAAACTAAACTTGTTGCTGTCAAGTCTCATTCCAACTCATGATGACCCCACGTGTTACAGAGTAGGACTGCTCCAAGGAGTTTTCTTCCCTGTAATCTTTACAGAAGCAGATTTCCAGGCCTTTCTTCTTTCTTCTTTAGGTTGGTAGATGAGTGCAAACTGTCTGTGCCACACAAGGACTGTCTCTCTGCTTAATCTGCTCTTTTTATATAGCTCAAACATGATTAGGTTTAAGGCACAGCCACACTGATATGGCCTCATTAATATAACAAAGAAAACCCTATTCTGTGGGATTACATCCACAGGTGTAGGGTCCTCTGTGGCTACCGCTACAGTCCAATTCATTACACACCTTGGTCTCCACTGTTGTCTTGTTCCCACAGCTCAGTTGGTGGGGTAACTTTCCTTAGTTGCTGCCAGCATTACTATTACCCTGCTGAGGTCCTGGAATTTAGGAGAGGGTGTGCTTCTAAGGGAAACTCTGGTGGCGTAGTGGTTAAGAGTTCAGCTGTTAACCAAAAAGTTTGCCAGTTCAAATCTACCAGGCGTTCCTTGGAAACCCTATGGAACAGTGCTACTCTTTCCTATACGGTTGCTATGGGACAGAATCAACTCAATGGCAATGGGTTTGGTCTTGGTTTGGTGCCCCTAAGACTTGCTTTTTAGATTCATAGCAACTCTATGTACAGCAGAACAAGACGCTTCCCAGTCCTGTGCCATCCTCACAACGGTTGCTGTGTTTAAGCCTATTGGTGCAGCCACTGTATCAATTGTTGAGGGTCTTCCTCTTTTTCGCTGACCCTCTACTTTGCCAAGCAGGATGTCCTTTTCCAGGGACTCATCCCTCCTGATAACATGTCCAAAGTATGTGAGATGAAGTCTCGCCTTCCTTGATTCTAAGGAACATTCTTGCTGTACTTCTTCCAAGACAGATTTGTTCATTCTTCTGGCAGTCCGTGGATTCAAAGATGTCAATTCTTCTTTTGTCTTCCTTATTCATTGTCCAGCTTTCACATACATATGAGGCAATTGAAAATACCATAGCCTGGGTCAAGCGCACCTTAGTCCTCAAAGCGACATTTTTGCTTTTTAACACTCTAAAGAGATTTTTGCAGCAGATTTGCCCAATGCAGTACATCGTTTGATTTCTTCCATGGGTGTTGATTGTGGATCCAAGTAAAATGAAATCCCTGAAAACGTCAATATTTTCTCTGTTTATCGTGATGTTGCTTATTGGTCCAGTTGTGAGGATTTTTGTTTTCTTTATGTTGAAGTGTAATCCATACTGAAGGCTGTGGTCTTTGATCTTCATCAGCACGTGCTTCAAGTCCTCTTTGCTTTCAGCAAGCAAGTTTGTGTCATCTGCATATAGCAGGTTGTTAATGAGTCTTCCTCCAATCCTGATGCTGCGTTCCTCTTCATATAGTCCAGCTTTTCGGATTATTTGCTCAGCATACAGATTGAATAGTATAGTGAAAGGATACAACCCTGATGCACACATTTCCTGACCTGAAACCATGCAGCATCCCCTTATTCTGCTTGAACTGCCTCTTGGTCTGTATACAGGTTCCTCATGAGGACAATTAATTGTTCTGGAATTCCCCCTGAGATCTCCATATCTAAAGGAGAAGAAAAGGGATAATAAAAAGGAAGGCCAAGGCTTCTTTGAAGGGATTTTTTTAGGAGAGGGGCAGCCAATTCACAATGCTTTTGTGGTAGTTTTGGCAAAACCTGCATGGGCACAGTTTAGTAATAACCACACTGCCTCTGACTGTCTCCCAAAATCTTGCAAATTGGAGATCAGCCCTTGATTATTAGCAAGAAGTCCCTGCTTAGTCATCTTACACAAATGAAGAAACCCAGTTTCAAGTCCCCAACTGAAAGAGCTGAAGTTTGTGGACTGATAGTGACAAGCGGAAGTGGTCTTGCAGATAGATCTTCTGATTTACCAGTAAACAGACATACACACACACATGCACACATACATACACATGTGCACACACACTTACCAGTCCTTTCCTGGGAATATTCAAGAACACAAATCTGATCACGTTAGTCTCCTACTTAAAATCCTCCGGTGGTTTCCCATTGTTCCTGGAATATAAGAAAAACTCTAAGATGGCTTAAAATGTCCAGTGAGATCTGACTGCTGCCTCTGTTTCTGTTGTAGCTTCTTGACAATATCATCTTGCATTTTCTGTTTCAGCCAGATTGAACTCCTCTCAGCCCAGTTCCTCATTGTAACATTCACTACAGTTTAAGGTAATTGTTTACACATTTGCCTGCCTTCCTAGTCAGCCTATACTATGAGGGCAGGGACCCAGAACTTAGCATATGCCTGACACAAAATAGGCACTAAATATATACCCATTGATTCAACGAATGAGATTCCCTAAAGGGAAAGAAAAATCACAGGCCCAGTTATTCACATCCAACCTCATTTCTTGGCACAAATGCAGATTGATGGCAGGGTAACTTGTTTTATCTGAAGCAAGAAAGTGTTTTTATAATACAAACATGATTCTAAATGCCCATTTTCTGGTATTTAAAGATGTCACACTCAATGGGATGTGAAAATAAGGATTTCCTTTGATCTATTTGCTGCCTGGCTGTGAAAAGCTTCGATCTTCTCCCTTCTCTAACAAACTCTATCTGTATTAAGCAGTCACTAAACTGATTATAATTTGATGTACCCAGAACAATAAACCAACAGATGTCTGGAAAGGGCATTCAAGGAAATGAGTAATGATTTACAGGAATACAATGGAACCAATATTATAGTGCTCCCAACACTATCACTTTTAAGAACCTAAAATCATTCCCTTTTTACAATTATTTTTAAATGTCCGCTTCTAAAAACATACCTGTTAGAAACAAAGAGAAGCTGAAATTCTATTGCATTGCTATTCACATTCTATGTGATACATTACATTTGTTTTTTTGCCAGTGCCCCTCAGAATCTGCAAGCTTATTGGGGCCATTCAAAGCCCTTGGAGCTCACACTCATCAGTAGGGACTTGTTTTTGCAGCTGATACAGATTCAAATGCCTTAATTAAACACTCTACCACAGCAAGTTTTTTCTCAAAATGTTGTTTTTGTTTTAATTTGTTGAATTATAGAACTCTTTAGTTGGCATGACCTTTGGAGCAGTGTTGTTCTTATTGGCTGCTGTTGAGTTGGCCCAAACTCGTGGTGACCCCATGCACAATAAAAAAAAAAAAATGGTATCATCCATGATCGGTTGTGGATCAGACATTTTGATCCATAGATTTTTCATTGTCTGATTTTTGGATGTAGATCGCCAGGCTTTTCCCCATAGTTAGTCTGGAAGCTCCACTGAAACCAGTTCAAAGATCATAGTAACACGCAAACCACCACTGACACATGGGTCGAAGCTGCACTTGAGGTGCGTTGGCTAGGAACTGAATTCGGATCTCCCATTGGAAGGCAAGGATTTTACCACTGAGTAGTTCTCAGTATTTAGCCCATTCTGATTAACATAAAACAACTAGTTTCGGTTATTTGTTGTTGTTAGGTGCCATCAAGTCGGTTCTGACTCATAGTAACCCTATGTACAACAGAATGAAACACTGCCCTGTCCTGCCCCATCCTCACAGTTGTTGTTATGCTTGAGCTCATTGTTGCAGCCACTGTGTCAGTCCATCTCATTGAGGGTCTTCCCCTTTTTCAATGACCGTCTACTTTACCAAGCATGATGCCCTTCTCCAGGGATTGGAACTCCTGATAACATGTCCAAAGTAACTGAGACAAAGTCTCTCTATCCTTGCTTCTAAAGAGCATTCTGGCTGTACGTCTTCCAAGATAGACTTGGTCATTCTTCTGACAGTCCATGGCATATTTGATAGTCTTCACCAATATCATAATTCAAAGGTGTCAATTCTTCTTCGGTTTTCCTTATTCATTGTCCAGCTTTTGTATAGGTATGTGACAATTGAAAACACCATGGCTTGGGTCAGGTGCACCTTAGTCCTTAAAGTGACATGTTTGCTTTTTAACACTTTAAAGAGGTCTTTTGCAGCAGATTTGCCCAACACAATGCATTGTTTGATTTCCTGACTTCTGCTTCCATGGGCATTGATTGTGGAGCCAAGTAAAATGAAATCCTTGGCAACTTCAATCTTTTCTCCATTTATCATGATGTTGCTTATTGGACCAAATTTGAAGATTTTTGTTTTCTTTATATTAAGGTGTAATCCATACCGAAGGCTGTAGTCTTTGATCTTCATCAGTAAGTGCTTCAAGTCGTCTTCACTTTCAGCAGGCAATGTTGTGTGATCTGCATATAGCAGGTTGTTAATGAGTATTTCACCAATCCTGATGCTGCATTCTTCTTCATATATAGTCCAGCTTCTCTGATTATTTGCTCAGCATACAGATTGAATAAGTATGGTGAAAGGATACATCCCTGATGCACAACTTTCCTGATTTTAAATCACGCAGTATCCCCTTATTCTGTTTGAATGACTGCCCCTTAGTCTATGTACAGGTTCCTCATGAACACAATTAAATGTTCTGGAATTCCCATTTTTCGTAATGTTATCCATAATTTGTTATGATCCACACAGTTACATGCCTTTGCATAGTCAGTAAAACACAGGCAAACATTTTTCTGGTATTCTCTGATTTCAGTCAAGATGCAACTGACATCAGCAATGATATCTTTCATTTCACGTTCTCTTCTGAATCTGGTTTGTATTTCTGGCAGTTTCGTGTCAATGTACTGCTGCAACCACTTTTGAATGAGCTTCAGCAAAATTTTACTTGTGTGTGATATTGTTTGGTAATTTCCGCATTCTGTTGGGATCACCTTTGTTTGGAATGGGCACAAATATGGATGTCTTCCAGTCAGTTGACCAGGTAGGTGTCCTCCAAATTTCTTGGTATAGACAAGTGAGTACTTTCAGCTCTGCATTCGTTTGTTGAAACATCTCAATTGGTATTCCATCAGTTCATGGAGCCTTGTTTTTCACCAATGCCTTCAGTGCAACTTGGACTTCTTCCTTCAGGGAAGGTTCGTGATCATATGCTACCTCCTGAAATGGTTGAACGTTGACCAATTCTTTTTGGTACAGTGACTCTGTATTCCTTCCATCTTCTTTTGATGCTTCCTGCATCATGCAATATTTTTCCCGTAGAATCCCTCAATACTGCAACTCAAGGCTTGAATTTTTTCTTCAGTTCTTTCAGCTTGAGAAATGCCAACTGTGTTCTTCTCTTTTGGTTTTCTAACTCCAAGTCTTTGCACATTTCGTTATAATACTTTGCTTTGTCTTCTTGAGCTGTCCTTTTGAATCTTCTGTTCAGCTCTTTTACTTTATCATTTCTTCCTTTTGCTTTAGCTACTTGATGATCAAGAGCAAGTTTCAGAGTCTCTTCTGACATCCATTTTGTTCTTTTCTTTCTTTCCTGTCTTTAGAATGAGCCCTTGCTTTCTTCATGTATGATGTCCTTGATGTCATTCCATAACTCGTCAGGTCTTCGGTCGTTAGTGTTCAATGAATAAAATTTATTCTTGAGACGGTCTCTAAATTCCAGTGGGATATACTCAAGAAGATTAATTAACAACCTGAGATATGTAGATGATACAATCTTGCTTGCTGAAAGTGAAGAGGACTTGAAGCACTTACTAGTGAAGATCAAAGACCACAGTTTACAGTATGAATTGCACCTCAACATAAAGAAAACAAAAATCCTCACAACTGGACCAATAAGCAACATCATGATAAATGGAGAAAAGATTGAAGTTATCAAGGATTTCATTTACTTGGATCCACAGTTAATGCCTGTGGAAGCAGCAGTCAAGAAATGAAATGATGTACTGCTGCAGAAGATCTCTTTTTAAAGTGTTAAAAAGCAAAGATGTCACTTTGAGGACTAAGGTGCACCTGACTCAAGCCAGGGTATTTTCCATTGCCTCATATACATGTGAAAGTTGGGCAATGAAGAAGAATTGATGCCTTTCAATTATGGTATTGATGAAGACTATTGAATATACCATGGGCTGCCAGAAGAGCAAACAAGTCTGTCTTGGTCTGTCCTGGAAGAAGTACAGGCAGAATGCTCCTTAGAAGCAAGAATGGCGAGACTTCGTCTCACTTACTTTGAGCATGTTATCAGGAGGGACCAGTCCCTGGAGAAGGACATCATGCTTGGTAAAGTAGAGGGTCAGTGAAAAAGAGAAAGGCTCTCAGTAATAAGCTCATATATAACAATTGTGAGGTTGGCGCAGGAATGGGCAGTGTTTTGTCCTATTGTACACAGGGTTGCCATGAGTTGAAACTGATGCAACAGGACCTACAAAAACAACAAAATTTCAGTCAAAGTTAAACATCTAGAAAAAATGTTCCTGGGGAGTGTTGACAACACCTGCCTAATTGGCTGCCTTGGCACTATCTCAAGGCTGTGGTTTCTACTTCAGATCCTGGAGCAATATCAAGCCTCCTCCACTGATCAGAGTCTCCTTCTGGGACGGAAGATAAGTAAGTACCTCCGGCTTTTGTTTCAGTCAGAGAAATAGAAAGAACCTGGCTTCGGGGAGTTGCATAAATCAAACTTACACTGATGTTAGAAAGTGCATTTCTCCCCAGGAGATGATTGCCTTTCAAGGACTTTTCCTTCTTGCTTCCTTCCTGCATCTATTCCCATAGGGAGAGTAAGGGATGAGGTAAGACTACTTCCTTCCTTCCTCCTGGATAGATACCTTTGTTCTGGGCTCCTGGGAGCAGGAAAGCACCTTTGTCTTTGCATCCAGATAGGCAAGAGCATGGACCACAGGACCCAGGTAGAAAGAACAGGCAAACGGCCAGGGTGCCTCCCCTTAAAGTTCCTTTCCTTCTTCATGCTGTGATTAGAGCAAATGTTCCTCTATTTTTCACTTGCATGTTGCTACCTTTCCTGTGTGCTAACCAGTCGAATCACAAGTCCTTGGGAGGTGCAAACAATTAAGACTACTACCAGGTCTCCTATGGGCTCTAGATTATCTTTTAGGTTCCTCCTCTTCCCATAAATATTTGGGATTCTGTTCTTTCTAGAAAACCTCCAAGAATCTTCTTTGCAAAGGACTTGCCGTTTGTATTTTCCAAACCAGCCTTTGTCCTTCACAGTTTGGAAGTTTGCAATTCAAACAGATTTAAGGCGCTTTCCCTCACTCCTCAGAGCAGAACTCCTGCTGTCTTACTTGCCTGTGCTTAGGAGGCTGAGATAATTTACAGCATTTGTATCTGAGGGCAAAATCTAAATAATATTAAGGGAATTTATCAAGAGGAGGGGATTCTTTGAATTCCCATCTCCTTGTAATATAGAGAAGTGGCTAAATTAAATGTGATCCTTCTGAGTCAGAGAATCTCCTACCCTCACTCAGTTTGATATGAACATTTAATAAGAAATTAGATTAACCATATGATGTGAACTATCTACCCTGCACGTTTCTAACTATAGTCTGGTATTCCCATGGCCCCTGTTAAGCTTCTGGGGTAACCTAGCCCTGTATTACATTGTGAAGGCCAAGAAAATGAAAATTCACTTAAATCTTGGTCTGTAATTGGGCAAGTAAATTTATTGCCCTCCGCCCGCCCCAAAATAACATCCACTCCAGTTTCAAAGTTTCAGACTGAAAGGATTAAGCATTTTTCATGCCATTAATTGCTACTCATCTCCTTCCCTCCCACCCCCCACCCCACAATTAGATATGGGATTATTAGGAGAAGACTCAGGGTGAGATCATGATTGCCTTCAATATCTAGAGGTTGCAAGAAGATTTCTAATAACTGCTTAATAAAGTATTGAGTCAGACCTGAATGTGTGCATGACTACTTTCCCCTCATTTCCATGTCCTATTGCTTCTACTAGTAACCAGTGACCCCATGTGTGTCAGAATAGAACTGCACTTCATAGGGTTTTCAAGACTATGAGCTTTCAGAAGTAGCTTGCCAGACCTTTCTTCCAAGGCACCTCTAGGTGTGTTCGAACAGCCAACCTTTTGGTTAATAATTGAGTGCTTACCCTTTGTGCCACCCAGGGACTCCCTATTGCTTCTACATCCTAAATATTTCTTGAATGAAAACAACTTTCCTTCATCTTCACAGCCACTTTCCCAGGCCAGGCAAGAATACTGCCACCAGAGCTTCCTATCTGGTCTTCAATTAGTGCCATCCTTCTAAAATACAAATCCTGCCTTTGTCCCCTCCAAAGCACTGCAATGGATGCCCATGGCTTTTAGGTAAAATCTAAACTCTCATAGCTTTCAAGGCTTTTCATTAGGGATTGCAAACGGGAAGGCTGTGGGCTGGTGGGTTTTGCTTGGCTTACACAGTGCTTTTATAAATTTCAAGCAAAGTCAATGTTTATAATTTGGAAGACTTTGCATGCAAATCAAAACTTATGGCTTCTCTTTAACAATCAGACTATCTGGTGTCTTAGTCATCTAGTGCTGCTATAACAGAAATACCTCAAGTGGATGGCTTTAACAAAGAGAAATTTATTCTCTCATAGTCTAGTAGGTTAGAAGTCCAAATTCAGGGCGCCAGCTCCAGGAGAAGGCTTTCTTTCTCTGTCAGCTCTGGAGAAAGGTCCTTGTCATCAATCTTCCCTTGGTCTATGAGCTTCTCTGTACAAGAACCCCAGGTCCAAAGGACGTCTTCTGCTTCTGGCACTACTTTCTTGGTGGTATGATGTCCCTGTCCCTCATGCCTCTCTGTTTGCTTCTGTCTTTTATATCTCAAAAGAGATTGGCTTAAGACACAACCTAATCTTGTAGATTGAGTCCTGCCTTATTAATATAACTGCTGCTAATCCCACCTCATTCACATCATAGAGGTAGGATTTACAATGCATAGGAAAATCACGTCAGATGACAAAATGTTTGACAATCACACAATACTGGGAATTATGGCCTAGCCAAGTTGACACATATTTTTGGAGGACGTAATTCGATACAAGACATCTGGTAACTCTGGACACACAGTCCCACATGGAAAGAACTGGCTGGAGCTGAGTAGGAACTTCCCCTACGGGTGGGGCCTGTGCTCTGCAGTCCTGCCCAGTCTGCACCATGACCATCACATACCTTGTCTCTGGTTCATGGACGTTGCCTGCCTGATGCTGTAGGCATGTAGGTTCTGTGTCACTGGCCCTTACTCACTGTACCGTTTCATTTTTCACTGCCTGGTCTAGGTGGGCTAACATCTCTCAAACCTCCCCTCCCCCTTTATGTACATACAATCTGGGTGCTTTCTCATCTCCAGGTCAGCAAATATGCTGTTCCCTCTGCCTGACACTCTCCTCTCCCTCCTTGTATCAAATTCCCAACTCATCCTTCCATCCTTCAGGTTTCAACTTAAATGTTACTTTCTTGGAAGTGTTTGCCCAGATCTCACTCACCCAGACCTCCACTCCAAGTCATTTTTTAATGTTTTAATTGTCCTTTTTAGGAGCCCCCACAGTGCACCATAACTACTTGCTTTCTTGCCTTTCTCCCCCACTAGACTGTAAACTCCATGAGGGCAGGGACTAGGCGCATAGGGATAGGGGTATATTGCTGCTGTTGTTAGGTGCAGTCGAGTTGGCCCCTGACTCATAGTGACCCCAGGCACAAGGGAACAAAATGCTGTCTGACCCTGTGCCATCGTCATGATCTATTGCAGATCAGACCATTGTGACCCATAAGGTTTTCTTTGGTTAATTTTTGGAAAGTAGATCACCAGGCCTTTCTTCCTAGTCTGTCTTAGTCTAGAAGCTCCGCTGAAACCTGTTCAGCATCATAGCAACACACAGGCCTCCACTGACAGATGAGTGGTGGCTGCACATGAGGTATGTTGGATGGGAATTAAACTCAGGTCTTCTGCAAGGAAAGTTACCATTCTACCACTGAAACACAAATGCTTCTCCATGGAGTTATGGTAAAGAGTTGTGCCCATCAACTAGGACAGGGTAGAAAACAACCCTCCTTTTCACCATGCAGCAAGCTCTCAATTTTTAAGAAG
The DNA here is from genome assembly GCF_000243295.1 of Trichechus manatus latirostris. Taxonomy (NCBI): domain Eukaryota; kingdom Metazoa; phylum Chordata; class Mammalia; order Sirenia; family Trichechidae; genus Trichechus; species Trichechus manatus. Next base: position 7,888,190 of record NW_004444055.1, on the reverse strand, counting down.
CAATCACTAATGTTAAACAGCTTTGTTTTCAAGAACTAGGGACCCAGTTGAATGAGCAGGGCATTGGTATGCAAAATATGAAGAGGCTGGAAATGAAATACCATTTGTTCTGAAGAGTACTATCACAGCCCCTGAGTGTTTACTAAAAAGAAAACTACCATCTGCAGATGGTTTAGAACAAATTTATACCATTTCTATGTATTGGTAATGCAGTTTTAGAAATGAATCCAATCACAGTGCTGTTTTAGCAGAGAGGGTTTTGTCACTTAAACCCAGAAAATCATCTAGGTGATTTCCAGATTTTTAAAGGTCAAACCCCAGCTGAATCTCTGTGATATTCCATTTAAACAGCTACTATTTATATGTTTGGTTTTGGAGCTCTGGTGGTGTAGCTGTTAAGCCCTTGGCTGCTAACCAAAAGGTCAGCAGTTCAAATCCACCAGCTGCTCCTTGGAAACCCTATGGGGCAGTTCTACTCTGTCCTATAGGGTCTCTATGAGTCGGAATCGACTCAAAGGCAACGGTTTATTTATATGTACATACATGTACGTAAGTAGCAATATCATCAATTTATCATTGAACATCGTAAAACATTATCTTGTAACATGAAGGTAACTCTGGATAAATTCACTATTTAAATTTCAAGAATACTTCATCTTTTTTCATTTGTTGAGTTAAAATCTAAACTATCTTACAGCCATATGTTGCAATTTGCATGTCAGACTGATCAGAGAAGAAACTTTCAAACTCTTATCCAGGAGCAAATAGAGGCATCAAATAGAGGTAAATTATCAGAAGATAAACACCAATTGTACAAGGGAGGCAATACAGTGAAGTGGTTTAGAGCTCAGGCCTTAATTTTCAGTTGCCTTGGGTTCTAATCTTGACTCTGCCACTTATAAGCTGACTCAATTTTGAACAAATTACATTATTACCCCCAACCTTATCATCTTAAATGACAACAATAGAATATTTATGTCATGGTGGTGTTGTAAAGACTAAAAGTAAAAATGCAAATAAATGTTTATCGTAGCTACTGGCACATAAAAAACATTCTCTAAATGCTAGCTATTTATTGTTATTATAGATTTGTTTCACAAAATGTTCTAGAAATGCAACCTTTGAACATTTAGTTCTGTAACTGGCTATTGGAATCTGGAATTTTTCTCTTTGATAGCGATTGCCCTGGGCTCCCCCTCAGTTTCCATGATTTAATTAAGGAACCTGTGACTGTACCAACTATCAGAAGGGAGAAAGCTCAGGAAAAGTAAGGATGGTGTTACAGACAATAACTCACTGTGAATTAGGAAGGGAATTATCTTTCAAGTCACTAGTGAACCAAAAACCCAGCCAATGCATCAAGCCTTCTGGGTAAAGAGATCATCAGCACACAGAAAGTGGCTACTGCAAATATCCTTTGGTCTAGGAGCATCAACCCCATCACTGCATGCTGCCCTTTGGGGCTTCTTATGCCATGACTGGGTCTGGCCATTTGGAGTCCAAAACACAAAGCCAGAAGCCCACAATGATAGTGTGCATCTGGAATAGTCTCGAGATTCCACAACTGGATAGTTCTCAACATGAGACTTGTCATGGAGAGGAAGGACTTGGCACTGGCCTGTTTTTATCACTCTCCTCAATGCCTATCCTCCTCTACCTTAAGTTCCTACATCATCAGTACACACCACTCTGGATGTTGATTAAGTAGCATGATCTTGTCTACCCTACTTAACCAGAAAAGAATAATCATTTTCATCTAGACATAACCAAATATATCCAGTATTATGAGTATTATCTCATCATTACTTACCTGCAGGAAGGCAAGTAAGAAGGTGTACTCTTTTCCACTTTTCAAAAGGCAAGTATTTAGAGTAATTTTTGGTTTGAACATGAAGAAGCATAGTTTTTTTATTGTGACCTTATATCTAAATTGTTACAGTTTAAAATGCCCTACATACATAATTTGGAGATATGTAACTGCATGCAGACGGAACCATGTGTTATCTTGGTCACTGTTTTATGCCTATAATCTAGCACAGGGTTTCCATACATTTCAGTTAACCATGCATTTCAGAAAAGCCTCCAATATTAATTTTGAAAAAGAACAAAATAAACAAAAAATATATAATCCAGTAAGAGACAGATATATTAAATAAACAGAGGAGTATGTTTTAAAAAATTTAAATATGACATTCAGAGAAATTCCAGAAAGTATTGCATCTGTAAAATTAGAATAGAATGCTTGAAGAATAAGCAATCAAGGATTAAGAAATAACTCTTAGGAATTAGAAACATGATTGCCAAAATAAAATTTTCAGTAGAGACGTGGGAAGTTAAAATTGAAGAAAACTCCAAAAATGCGAAAGAAAAAGTGAAAGAGACATAAAATCTGAGAAAGAGAAAAAAACAAGCAACATAAAGAAGAATGCAGAAGATCCAACTTCTGACTAATAGGAGTTACAGAAAAAGAAAAAAAAGGGAAGTAAAAAAAATAACACAAATGAATTTCCCAAGATGAATGAAGGACAAGTATCCACGGTGAAATGTATGAATTTTAAAAGACGTCTTCTAGACACATCTCTATGACATTTCAGAACACCAAAGAAAAGATGGTAAAAGTTTCAGAAATTAAAAAAAAAAAAAGGAACAAGAAAGAAACTGACATGAGACTTCTCAATAGCAACACTGGGAACCGTAAGAACTTTAAAACTGAAGAAAAATAGTCTTTGACATTGACTTCTATCCCAGAAAAAAGTATATCATTAAATAATGGGGCAGAATAAGCATCTTTAGACATGCAGGACTCAGAAAGTTAACCTCTTATTCACTTTCATTTGGAAGTTACTTGAGAAGATGTGCTCCAGCAAAATGAGGAAGTAAATCAAGAAAAAGGAAGATATGAGATTCAGGGAATGATGTGCCAGATTTAGGGGATATCTAGAAGGAGGAAAACAACTACTAAGTATCAGCTCCACAAGGCAATTAATCTAAATTAAAGGACGTAAATGAAGGGTTCCAAGAAGAAGGTACTGGGGAGAAAAGGGCTTCCATAAACTAGATAGTATGTTTGAGACATATTAGAAGCATAAGCCGTATGATAGAAGTAAAGAATACAAAAATCAAGGCAATTAGAAATTCCAGGAAAAATAAAAAGCTATAAAAGAAGATGAATATAATCATAACACACTACTCTTCTCTCCAAAAAGATAATATTGTAAAGACTGCTTAATTGTTTTCAATTTTGAAAATCAGCAAGAAAAGGTAAAACATGCGTAGAAAAAAATGTGAATATTATGAATCTGGTAAGTGTAAAAGTACAAGTTCAAGTGAGAGAGGTTGAAAGGGAGATGAAGTGAAAAAAGCAAGGGATGACCATATATTAGTATGGTATCTTACAGAGTGAGGATGCCCAGCAACCTTAACCCCATCTTCTAGTATTAATAGCTCAATTTCCCTTTGGGTCATGGACTTTCCCCAACACATGCTGTCTTAGTGAGATTGTCAATTTCTAGCCAATGATTGGGCATGCGGCACAATTTAAGCCAACAAACTCTCTTCCTGGTAAGTAAAAAATACCTGTTAACTCACATTGGATGGTGCCCTAAAGAGATAGTGTATTAGCTCCTGCTCCTTAGATTCATAGAGCTACTCTTCTTCCTGGCTTTTCTGAAGTCTGATCCTTTAGCTTGTTTGATTCTATGAACGTAGATCCTTTCAAAAAAAAATTCAATTTTTTTGCATAAATTAGCAAGAATTGGTTTCCATTAACAAGATATAATAAGATAAATAGAAATTCAGTTACAGTGTTTTAAATAATAGAATTTGTGAACTGAAAATAGTGATGGAAGTATTTGAAGGGTGAGGACACAGGAGAGGGGTAGAGTGAGCAAAGCTTTCATTTATCTTAAGATGAACTCAATGTGTAAAATGTTAAACGGGTAGATCATGAAACAGCAGTACAGCAAATTATTTATCAACATGGAGGCAACCACTAGAACATTTAAAAATTTAAAAAGAGAAATAGACTCTGGAAAAAATGGATTGGGCTGGGGAGAAGTAGGGCAGGAGATTATTTCTTTTTATTATACATTCATCTTAACTTGATTTTTTTCCTTCATGTGTATCTATTAATTGATAATTTTGTTTTAATGTTAACGAGTTTTTTTTAAAAAAAGATAGTTTACCTATAATGGAGATGTTTCAGAATTTCAAAGCCTTCCCAAATGGTCAGAAATCACCACCACCACCCACACCCCACCCTCCGGCAGCTGTTCTGGAACTTGGCAAGATATATAACTTCCTTGTCCCAGACTCCAACAGAGGGAGCTGAACTAGGTGGATCATCACACAGAAGCCATCACCTCCTCTGAACTCTCTCTCAGGGACCCTCATCTGAAGACTTGCTGTACCTCAAGCATGTCTTTACGTTTTCTCCACATACCCCTACCAAATTTAGAGTAGTTGGCACAGGATGAGAAGCTTCGGCTTGTCCTATGCCCATCTCCTTACTCAGCCTGCACCCTGCTTTCCTGGAAGATAAGAAAGAATTACAGTCTTATCTCTACTCCAAGGGATAAAGAAAACAACACCTTCATATCTTTAAGACCATGAGATTTATTTTGACATGAGTCATAGTTTTCACTGTTCTTTTATGGCATTTTATTGGTAAGACAAAGAAAGATCTTGATACAGATGGTATGAGATGGCACTTTTCCTGGGGCTGAATTAGGAGAAATCAGAAACTTCAAGGAGAGTTTGCTTTTCTCTGCCAGGTGAAGCTCTGTATGTGATTTAAGCCATGTGTGGGGATAGTTAGGCAGGACAAACTGAGTGGGAGTGGATGAGAGAGGAGAATCACACAGTTCTCTGCTAACCATCCCAAGGGATAGGGTTGGTGTTTCAAAATTAGCATTCAGCTCAAACATCAAAAATAACCTGACAGACTTCCGGCCAACATGACATTATAGACAGAAGCACCATGCCGTCCTTCCACAGCAAAGACCCAAAAAACTAAGTGAAACAGAGACACATGTCAATCCTGAAACCCTAAGCATCAAATGAAGAGATAAAGAACTCAACCAAGCACTGAATGGAATAAGAAACCAACATAGAACAGAGAGCAAGGAGAGATACATGCAGAGGTCCTCTATCAGCTAACGCAGAACAGATCCACCATCTTGGACTCCTATCAGAGATCGGTGAATGGGGGTATGAGAAAGCAGCTTCACGGAGCTTCCAGCAGGAGACAGAACAACCAGTAACCAGCAATATACACTTTCCTACCCACCACCCTTCTTCACCCCCACTCAGCCTCCTCCGCTTCCTGTGACCACAGTCTCTTGGCTGGGAAGAACAGGCTTCACCACAGTGCCACTTGGATTCCACCCACCCACACTGGCTGGCTCCCTGAGTGTCATTTGTTGGCTGCTGGTGTTGTTTTTTTTATGATTTCTTCCTTACCTCTCACCACCTCCCCTTCCTTTCTCTCAAGTACCTGGCTCCGTGTGCAACCTTTGCTTCTTCTTGAAAGGATGTGAAACACAGCTCGACTATGAAACTGCTTCCCGGCCTGTGCCGCCATGCTAGTGGGATCCCTGGGGCTTTTTTGTTTGTTTGTTCTGATTTGTTCTGGGCTTTTTTGTTTGTTTGTTCTGATTTGTTCTGTTTTGATTTGTTTGTTCATTCTCTTTTTCTTTTCTTGGCTTGGGAGCTACTCCCTTACTCTGTGCAGACACACAGTAACATCCCTGGGGGCATTTATTTCTTCTTGGTTTTGTTTTCATTTGGGAGGGGGGGTTGTTCCATTGTTTTGTTTTTCTCTCTCTCTTTTTCCTGTTTTGTCTTTCTTCATTTCTCAGTTTCTCATCTCTCTATACTTACCTTCTCTTCCTGGCTCCTGAATACCTGGCACTGTGTGACACCTCTACCCCTTTTAGCCAGGCTGTACTTCACGGCCTGGGAGCCACTTCCCCAATCCTCACAGCTGCACTAGTGAAATCTCTGGGGGATTTTCTTTTTTTTTTCTAATCTTTATTTATTCTTTTTTTTTTATTTTACCCATTTTCTTTTTGTTTTTCTTTATTTCTCAGTCTCTCATCTCTCCACTCCAATGGCAAACTCCCTTAGCACTCTTTTTTGTTTCTTTGTGGGTATGTTTTTGGCTCTTGTTCCTCTGTCCTCTCTCTCCTCTTTCCCATACCCATCTTAGCTCCACACATCAAAATCTCCCCCCTCCTTCCTGCCTACCTGCACCATGCACTGAATATCACACCACCAAGCAGCACAGGCATGGCCTACCAGAACCTGCTCTGCCCTGCCCAGCTCTGTTGGCACGAGTTAGTGCCACAGACAACACATCCAGGCAACTCCCCTTCAGCTGGACCTGCCCTGCTTCACCATACCTGAGTGACTGACCCTGCCCATTGGAGAAGGAGGCGAAAAGTATCGTGCCTACAGATGAGCAAACAACAAGGAAAACACAGCCCACCTGCTCAGACATACCCAAATAAAACAAAAAAGCAGGACAAAACAAACAAATCTACAATCAATAAATGAGGAAAATAACTACTAAATGTCCCGAAGACAGCAGACAATATCAAAACATTTACAAAAACAGGACAGGATGGTTCCAGTAGGCATCCAGAATAAAACACCAGATGACTTTCCAGGAGAAGAACAGGCACTAGAACTACCTGGTGGGGAATTCAAATCTGTAATATTCAGAGTTATCCAAGAGTTGAAGCATAAAGCAGACAAAAATGAGGAAAAAATAGACAAATTCATGGAAAAGGCAGAAAAATTCATGGAAAACACAGGCAAAAAAAAAGAATAATTAAAGAAAATAATACAGGAACAAAATGCTAAAATAAATTCATAACTAAAAATCATACAAAAATAACAACTAGAAATCAAAGATAAACAACAAGATTTCAGAAATGGACAGTGTCATAGAAGGGCTGAGAAACAGGTTTGAAATGATGGAAGACAAGATCAGGGAAATTGAAGGCAAACACTTGGATACAATTCTGTTTGAAGAAAAATCAGGAAGAAGAACAAATAAAAATGAAGAAACCTGAGAATTATGTGGGATAAAATCAAAATTAAAAATTTTCGAGCGATTGGAGGTCCAGAAAACGGGGAAAAAATAGAAAACACAGAAAGGATCATTGAAGAACTGCTGACAGAAAACTTCCCCAATATCATGAAAGATGAAAAGCTGACCATCCAAGAACCTCAACAAACCCCATATAGGATAGACCACAAAAGAAAATCACAAAGGCATATCATAATCACACTTGCTAAAACCAAAGACAAACAAAGAATCCTGAGGGCAGCTTGAGAACAACAAAAAGTCATGTACAGAGGAGAAACAATAAGACTAAGCTCAGATTATTTGGCAGAAACCATGCAGGCAACAAGGCAATGGGATGACATATATAAAACCTTGAAAGAAAAAGTGGCCAGCCAAGAATAATATATCCTGCAAAACTCTCATTCAAATATGAAGGAGAAATTAGGACAATTCCAGATAAACAGAAATTAAGGGAATATGTAAAAACCAAACCAAACTTACAAGAATTATTAAAGGGAGTCCTTTGATCTGAGAACAAACAACATCAGACCACAGGCTGAATCTAGGATGCAGGTTTGTACCAGCCAGATACCAACCTAGGAAATGAACTCTCAAGGATTATCCAAA
>NW_004444055.1:7862729-7878645 GCF_000243295.1 Trichechus manatus latirostris | reverse complement strand
AAGAAAATTACAAACCAATATCTCTTATGAATATAGATGCAAAAATTCTCAGCAAAATTCTAGCCAATAGAATTCAGCATCATATCAAGAAAATAATACACCATGACCAAGTAGGATTCATACCAGGTATGCAAGGATGGTTCAATATTAGAAAATCAATCAATGTAATCCACCACATAAATAAACGGAAAGAAAAGAATCACATGATCATCTCAATTGATGCAGAAAAGGTATTCGACAAAGCCCAACACCCATTCCTGATAAAAACTCTCCATAAAATAGGTATAGAAGGGAAATTTCTGAACATAATGAGGCCATCTGTGCAAAACCAACGGCCAACAACATTCTTAATGGAGAGAGGCTGAAAAAATTCCCCTTGAGAACAGGAAAAAGACAAGGATACCCTTTATCTCCACTCCTATTTAACATTGTGCTGGAAGTCCTAGCTAGAGCAATAAGGCAAGAAAAAGAAATAAAGGGCATCCAAATTGGTAATGAAGAAGTTAAACTGTCCCCATTTACCAATGATATAATACTATACATAGGAAACCCTAAAGATTCCATGAGAAAACTACTGGAACTAATAGAAAGATTCAGCAGAGTAGCAGGATACAAGATAAAACATACAAAAATCAGCTGGAAAGGAAATCAGGAAAACAATACCAATTATAATAGCCCCTAAAAAAATGAAATACTTAGGACTAAATCTAACTGGGGATGTAAAAGACCTATACAAAGAAAACAACAAAACAGTACTGGAAGAAACCCAAAGGGATCTACATAAATGGAAAAACATACCATGCTCATGGATAGGTAGACTCAACATTGTGAAAATGACAATGCTACCTAAAGCAATTTACGAATACAATGCAATCCCAATCCAAATACCAACAACATTCTTTAAAGAGATGGAGAAACTCATCATTAACTTTATATGGAAAGGGAAGAAGCCCCGGATAAGTAAAGCACTATTGAAGAAGAAGAATAAAGTAGGAGGACTCGACTACCTGACCTCAGAACCTACTATACTGCCACGGTAGTCAAAACAGCCTGGTACTGGTACAACAACACATACTTTGACCAATGGAACAGAATTGAGAACCCAGATGTAAATCCATTCATCTACGGTCACCTGATCTTCGACAAGGGCCCAGAGTCCATCAGATAGGGAAAAGACAGTCTTTTTAACAAATGGTGCTGGCAAAACTGGATGTCCATCTGCAAAAAATGAAACAGGACCCGTACCTCACACCACACACAAAAACTAATTCAAAATGGATCAAAGACCTAAATATAAAGCCAAAAACTATAAAGTTCATAGGAGAAAAAATAGAATCAATGCTAGAGGCCCTTATGCATGACATTAACAGGATACAAACCATAACTAACACCACATAAACTCCAGAAGATAAGCCAGAGAACTGGGATCTTCTAAAAATTAAACACTTATGCTCATCAAAAGACTTCACCAAAAGAATAAAAAGAGAACCTGCAGACTGGGAAAAAAAATTTGGACATTACAAGTAGGACAAAGGTCTAATCTCTAAAATCTACAAGAAAATCCAACACCTCTACCGCAAAAAGACAAATAATCCAATTAAAAAATGGACAAAGGAAATGAACAGACACTTCACCAAAGAAGACATTCAACTTGCCAACAGACACATGAGGAAGTGCTCACGATCAGTAGCCATTAGAGAAATGCAAATTGAAACCACAATGAGATACCATCTGACCCTGGCATTACTAGAACGAATCAAAAACACTGGAAATAACAAACGTTGGAGAGGCTGCAGGGACATCGGAACTCTTATGCACTGCTGGTAGGAATGCATAATGAATGATAAGACCATTTTGGAAAATGATATGGCGCTTCCTTAGAAAGCTAGAAATAGAAATACCATACGATCCAGCAATCCCACTCCTAAGAATATATCCTAGAGAAATAAGGGCCATCACACGAATAGCCATATGCACACCCATGTTCATTGAAACATTGTGGACAATAGCGAAAGGATGGAAACAACCTAGATGCCCATCAACAGATGAATGGAGAAACAAACTATAGTACGTATACACAATGGAGTATTACGGAACGATAAAGAACAATGATGAATCTGTGAAGCATCTCATAACATGGATAAAACTGGAAGACACTATGCTGGGTGAAATTAGTCAATCACAAAAGGACAAATGTTGTATGAGACCCCTACAGTAGAAACTCATGAAAAAGTTTACACACTAAAAGAATCAATCTTTTTTGGTTACAAGGGATGGTAAGGGTGTAGGGGGAAATACTAAATAGGCAATAGATAAGTGGTAGCTTTGGTGAAGGGTGAGACAGTACACAGTGCTGGGGAAACCAGCACAACTTGTACAAGGAAAGGTCATGGAAGCTCTATAGACACATCCAAACTCCCTGAGGGACCAAATTGCTGTGCGAAGGGCTGTGGGGATCATGTTCTCGGGGAACATCTAGCTCAATTGGCATAACACAGTTTATAAAGACAATGTTCTACATTCTACCTTGGTGAGTAGCATCTGGGGTATAAAAGCCTGTGGGCAGCCATCTAAGATGCTCCACTGATCTCACCCCTTTGGGAGCAAGGAAGAATGAAGAAAACAAGATATAAGGAAAAGATTAGTCCAAAGGACTAATGGACCACAACTACCACAGCCTCCACCTGACCGAGTCCAGTACAACTAGATGGTGCCCGGCTACCACCACTGACTGCTTTGACCGGGATCACAACAGAGTGTCCTGGACAGAGCTGGAGAAAAATGTAGAACAAAATTCTAACTCACGAAAAGAGACCAGATTTACTGGCCTGACAGAGACTGGAGAAACCCTAAGAGTATGGCCCCCGGACACCGTTTTAGTTTAGTAATGAAGTCACTCCTGAGGTTCACTGTTCAGCCAAAGATTAGACAGCCCCCATAAAACAAAACGAGACTAATGGGGCACAACAGCCCAGGGACAAGGACTAGAAGGCAGGAGGGGACAGGAAAGCTAGTAATAGGGAACCCAAGGTTGAGAAGGGACAGTGTCGACATGTCATGGGGTTGTTAACCATTGTCATAGGGCAATATGTGTACTGTTTAATGAGAAACTATTCTGTAAACCTTCATCTAAAGTATAATAAATAAATAAATAAAATAACCTGAGTCATAATAGAATGCTAAAGGCAGTCACATGTGTACATTTACCATCCTTACACTGTTGTACCCTTGGTTGATATCTCCCCTTTCCCACTTTCCTCAACCATGTCCAATCCTAGGTCTGAAAGATGTGTGGATGTTTAGAGTAGAGCAATGATGTGACCCAAGGCAGGAAGACGTCAGGAAGGAAATAAGATCAGTTAGAACTTTTCAGGCTGTGGACATACTGGGGTCAGGGTAAGAAATACTCACATTTTGGAGACAGGCTCCCCCCGTGTCTTCAATGTGTCACAGAATCATGTCTGGGAATTGCCAGAAGGTGGCTTATGGGTGCTCATGACCAATTCCCTCATCTACTCTGGTTCTTCCATTAAGTTGTTTGCTCAATTAGCAATTATAAAATGAAGGCAATAATTCTGTCCGTAAGAAAAATGGACACACTCTTGAGCATGTCAGAGGGAATATACTCTGTAAAACCAGGATTTTATGGTCATCACCACAGTGTAATATAGTGCCTATATTAATAAACTGACCTTATAAAATGTATTGGTATAGATTTATCCAGCATATTATTTGGGCATATCACTGGGAGATTTTAATGCAAACCATAAACAGACATAACTGTGCCAATAGCACCATTATATTAAATTACTATGGACAGCTACAACAAATTTAAGCTAAATCCCAAATTATTTAGGTTCAAAATCTGCTCAAGTATTTATCATCTGTGTGATCTAAACGGATGGATTCAGATTTTGTAGGGCTTGAAAATTACACAATTTTGGGGGGCCCTTTAAAAAAACAAATACAAAAGCATGAGTACAAAATCAATACTGGCTTTGAAAGAGGCTTGTGCAAGTGAGGGGCCCTGAGCCATAAGCTTCATTAGCTTCCTGGTGGATCTGCCTTTAGGGACTTAGGAAAATTTACTTGACCATTCTGAGCCACAGTTTCCTCATCTATTGGATCAGGACAATAATTGTTAAAGCTGTAGAATTAAGGATTAGAAATATATACCTTTTATTGAGTATGATATAGAGTCAGCATTGTTACGTGCTGACAAGTTGACTCCAACTCATAGTGACCTTTTGTATAACAGAACGAAATGTTGCCTGGTCCTGTGCCATCCTCACAATTGTTGCTTATGTTTGAGCCCAAGAGTCAGCATAGTAGGATGCAAGATGGATAAACTTTGTTCTGAATATATTCAAATAGACTATAGAGGCCTTATAACTTAATGATTAGAATAAAACTTTTTCTTTTCCTGGATTTTCTCTCATTACTTGTGCATTTATGTGGGTAGATCTTAATGGACATAGAGACTATGTAGATGATCACCAGGCAGTAACATAAACTGTCAAAATGAACAATGAAGCATTACAACACAGCAACAGTAGTCAAATGAAATCTTGGTAAAGTCATGGAAAGCAATTTGGGGGAGCAAGGTAGGTAGGGTAGAGTGTTGCATGTTTGAATGTTGACAAAGGTTTCACTTCACTACCACATTATCCTTTTAAAAAAGCATTTTAACAAACATAGCCCTGTTTGACCCTCATAGCATTTATAGGGAGAGCAGAGTAATGATGATGACCCCACTTCGGAGGACCTTGCTTGGCCAGCTTATACCACAACCCACTTTCTAGAACAACTGAGAATCAAGCCTACACCTTCATCATCATCATCATCACCATTTACTGAGTCTCTCTCCAATGCCAGATACAGTGCAAAGTGCTTTAAATGTGTTTTCTTATCTAATCCTCTAGTTACCATTATTACCATTTGGTAACTGGAGCTGAGTTATCAAGCTTGCCAAGTACTTGTAGCTAATAAATTTCTTTGTTGTTGTTAGTTGCTGTGGAATTGATTCCAACTCATAGCAAGCCCATGTGTGCAGAATAGAATTGCTCCATAGAGTTTTCAAGGTTGTGATCTTTTACACGCAGATTGCCAAGCCTGTCGTCTGAGGTGACTTTGGGTGGATTTGAACCATCAACATTTTTGTTAGTAGTTGAACTCTTAACTGTGCTACCCAGGGACTCCAGTAAACGTTTAAGTTTTGATAGTTTCGAGCATTTTGCTAACTATTTTAACAGATTTTAAACCCCATTTTAGAATCCATAAATGGTTTGGAACTTGTGAAACAATTATTTAAGATCCCTGGCCTTACACCTGTGGCCGAAGTTGCAAGGGAGTACATCCTCCTCAGAGATTAACATGGATATCTCCAAGACTGCGGATGGATTAGTTTATTTCTGAGGCCGTGTCTTATGTACCTTTGTATTGCTAGTGTCTAGTACAGCTGCTGACAAAGTAAGATGTTGTGAAATTAAGGAGCAAACAAATACTTTGGTCATGCAGCAAACGAGGGGCAGAGTCAGGAAACACAGGTCTCCTGATTCCTAGCCAGCATCCTGCACGAGCCCTCTCTAAGTGAGTTTGGCTGCTATAACAAAGAGACCCAAAATACTATGGCTTACACAAGATAGGTATTTATATCCTTTTTATGTAAAAGTCCACATACCAATTTAGGAGAGAAAGGTACAACGGAAAGCTGACCCCTTCCTTGTAAATACCTTCTACTCACTTTCTACTTGCCTAACCAATCACATGGCTACATAAGCAACAAGGAAGGCTTGGAAATGTAGACTTAGCTGGGTGGCCATGGGTGCATCTAAAATTTCTATTACTAGAGAAGGCATGAAGCCCTGGTGGCGCAGTGATTAAGAGTTCAGCTGTTAACCAAAAAGTCGGCAGTTTGAATCCACCAGCCACTCCTTGGAAACTTTATGGGGCAGTTCTACTCTGTCATAGGGTCGCTATGAGTCAGAATCAATTCGACAGCAGTGGGTTTAGCAAAGGCAAGAGAATGGCAGTCTTAACTACAGAAGGGGAAGCATCTGGGTACAGTGGGAAAGGACTAAACTTAGAGATGGAAATACCAGAGTTTCCTCACTTGCAAAATATAATAATAATTATAACCACCTTGAGACTCAGTTTTTTCAACTTTAAATAATAACAACAGTAATTAGCATTTATTGACCATGTACTGTGCTCTAAGTGCTATGACATATACTTTATGCATAGAATTTAATTTAATCTTCCCAACAACCCTAAAAGGTCAGCATTGTTATTATCCCTTTCATTTTACAGATGAGCAAACTAAGCCTCAGATAAGTTATGTCACTTGTCCAAGGTCTCACAGCGAGTGCATGAGTGACGAAAAGGACTTGAGCCTGTGTTCACTGACACTAAAGCCCACGCCTGGAATCCCTCTGCTCCATCCTAGCATGGAGATCTTAACAGTATCTGCAGGGCTGTTGCCGGGATTAAAGTTGATGCAACTGATGGTGCACACAGTAGGCCCTCTCCACTATCCCTGGGGAAGGCAGTGTATCTTGCTGGGCCTTCGGCTTCCTCGACTAGTTGAGGAAACAATCTGGTTTGGGAATAGGGACTTTCCAGAAACAGTTTATGGTTGTAGGCTTGAGACAAAAAGGTGTAATCCAGGTTTGGGAGAGAAGAGGAAAAGCAATAAACAGAAAAGTCATAGCTGTGCAGGCAACGGATTCTATTACTCAGACATCGAATTGTCACCAGGAGTACACTGCAGCTCCAGAACTTGGAAAACGATTTTTTCAATCATAATCACTCCCTTCCACCAACTCAGAGGACTATTTCCCCTCCGAAGAGGAGCTTGCCCCTTTTGGCGTCTTATTTAGCCTTCTGCAGACTGCAAAAGTTGCTTCTCACATTTATTTGTGGTATTAACAACAGCCAACACAAATAAACATTTATATCGAACCAGATATTTACAGTTTGTTAATCCTTCTGTAAAGGAGCCCTGGTGTTACAATGGTTAAGCACTTGGCTGCTAACCAAAAGGTTGACAGTTGGAACCCACCCAGTGGCTCCATGGGAGAAATTACTGGTGATGTGCTTCCATAAAGACTACAGCCCAGGAAACCCTATCGGGCAGTTCTATTCTGTCACATTGAGTTATTATGAGTCAGAATCAACTCGATGGCACCTAACAATTCTTCAATAAGCCTATGAGGTGGGTAGTCTTCATTTTACCACCATTTTCCAGAAGTTAAATAACACAGAGATGTTAAATAACATAGCTAACTTGTTAAGGAGTGTGATCTTAATCCCTCCTCGAAACTTTCTCCTCATAGCTAAGTCTGTTCATGGGAAAGTGGCAAGCAATACAAATGTTGCCAGAAAGAACCTGGTGGGTCTTTTCTTTTTGCTTTCACATTATGTCAGCCAAAAATATGAGATATAAAGAGTGGGTTGTCAAAATCAAACCCCAGCTGAGATTTGTTGTTTGTTGTTAGCTGCTGTTCAGGCAGCCTTCAACTCATGACAAGCCCGTGCACAACGGAACAAAACAAAACGTTACCAGTCCTGTGCCATTTTCCTGATGGTTCCGGATCAGACCATTATGATCCATAGTGTTTTACTGACTGATTTTTTAAAAATTTTTTATTTATTTATTTATTGTTATTGTACTTCAGGTGAAGGCTTACAGAACAAATAGTTTCTCATGAAACAGTAGTATAGATATTGTTTTATGACATTGGCTAATAACCCCAAAACATGTCAACCCTCTCCCTTCTTGACCTTTTTTTTTTTGGTGAAAATATACATAGCCAAAGATACACCATTTAAAAAATTTCTACATGCACAGTTCAGTGACATCGACTACACTCTTCCAATTGAGCTGCTATTCCCACTTTAGATGAAGGCTTACGGAACAAAATAGTTTCTCATTTAACAGTTAGGACACATGTTGCCCTATGACAATGGTTAACAACCTCACAACACATCAACACTATCCTTACTCAACCTTGGGTTCCCTATCACTAGCTTCCTTGTCCCCTTCTGCCTTCTGGCCCTTGTCCCTGGACTGCTGTACCTCATTAGTCCCATTTGGTTTTATGGGGCTGTCCACTCCTATGCTGAATGGTGAACCTCAGAGATGACTTCACCACTGAGCTAAAAGGGTGTCTGGGGGCCATACTCTCGAGGTTTCTCCAGTCTCCTTTAGGCCAGTAAATCTGGTCTTTTTTTGGGAGTTAGAATTTTGTTCTACATCCTTCTCCAGCTCTGTCCAGAACCCTCTGTTGTGATCCTGATCAGAGCAGTCAGTGGTGGTAGCTGGGCACCATCTAGCTGTACTGGACTCAGTCCGGTGGAGGCCTTGGTAGCTGTGGTCCATTAGTCCTTTGGACTAATCTTTTCCTTGTATCCTATTCTCTTCATTGTCCCTTGTTCCCGAAGGGATGAGACCAGTGGAGTGTCTTACATCGCTGCTCACAGGCTTTTAAGACCCCAGACGCTACTCACCAAGGTAGAATGTAGAACATTGTCTTTACATTGACTAATTTTTTAAAGATTGCCAGGTCTTTCTTCCTATTCCTTCTTAGTCTGGAAGCTCCACTGAAACTTGTTTAGCATCATAGCAACACACAAGCCTATACTCACAGATGGGTGGTGGCTGCGCATAAGGAGTATTGGCCAGGAATCGAACCCAGGTCTCCCGCATGAACCACCAGCTATATAACCACAACACAACCGCCTAAATCAGGAAATTAACATTGATACACCACTAGCATCTAATCCTCAGACCCTATTTAAATTATGCCAATAGTCCCATCAGTGTTCTTTACAGAAAAAGGATCCAGTTCAGAACTACAAGTTACATATGGTTATATGTTTCTTTTGTCTCCTTCAGCCTGGAACAGTTCCTCAGTCTTTCCTTGTCATTCAGAACCCTGATGCCTTTGAAGATTTTAGGCCACTTATGCTGTAGAGGAGACCCTGGGTGGTGCAGACAATTAAGGCTCTCAGCTGCTAGCTGAAAGGTTGGAAGTTTGGGTCTACCCAGAGGCACCACGGAAGAAAGGCCTGGTGATCTACTTCTGGAAAACCAGCCACTGAAAACCCTGTAGATCACAGCTCTACTTGGACACACACGGGGTCACCCGGAGTCAGAATCCACTCAATGGCAGCTGGTTCTGTTGTAGAATGTCTCTTGTTCTGGTTTTGTCTGTGTTTCTTCATGACTAGAGGATCCAGGTAGTATATCTTAGGCAGGATTGTCATTGACATGATGTTGGGTCCTCTCACTACATCCTGTCAGGTGATGCATGTTCAGCTTGTCCGATTACTGATCATCTGCATGATCAGTATCTCCTGGATCTCCTAATTAAGGAGGCATCTGCCAGGATTTTGCACTGTAAAGGTACTCTGTTCCTCTTTGTAATTAATACGTATTTTGTGGGGAGGTAGTTTAAAATACGTAAATATACTTTTCTTCAGTAAGCTTTCAATTTATTCATTTATTTATGTGGACTGATGGTTCCCTGTTGTATTCAGTGGGTTACACTGTGTTTCTATTATTATTTACCACACACAAACTTTTTTTCTGATTTGGTCAATGGGAGCCCTTTCAGTGGTTTTCTGCAAAGGCATTGCTTCTTAGCAGCCCTTTCCTTGCATTGGGGTCCTCTTCTCCCAATAGGAATGTGTATGCCTCTAAGGACACATCTGAGAAGTGGAACCAGACTCTTTCTCCATCCACCTCTTCCCTACCCCAACCGAAAAAACCAAACCTGTTGCCATAGAGTCAATTCCGACTCATAGTGACCCTATAGGACAGAGTAGAATTGCCTCATTGGGTTTCCAGGGAGTGGCTGGTGGATTCTAACTGCCAACCTTTCGTTTAGCAGCCATAGCTCTTAACCATCGCACCACCAGGGCTCCTCCCTGCCCCAGGCCTCCTGAATTCTGAAGCAGAGTGAGGTGGGCATGATATTGTTCGTTTTGTTGTTGTTGTTAACCGTCCATGAGTTGGGCTCCAGCTCATGGTGATTGCAGAAGTAGATCTTCAGGCCTTTCTTCCTGGTCCATCTTAGCCTGGAAGCTCTGCTGAAACCTGTTCATCACTATAGCAACTTGCAATCCTCCACTGACTGATGGGTGGTGGCTATGCATGAGGTACATTGGCTGGGAATTGAACCCGAATCTCTCACGTGGAAGGTAAGAACTCTACCACTGAACCGGCACTGCCCCCTGGGCATGATATTAGCCATCAGAAACATCTTCACATGAAAAAGCAGACACCAAAGGCCCAAACATTTCAGGACTTAAGGTTTCACAGGGAACAGATGCCCAGGGTCAGCAAATCTGAGGTGGCTAAGAAGAAAGGCTCTTCTGGGTTTTTTGTTGGTGGTGAGTTTTTTTGAAGCTGTGGAAGAACCCAAAAAGTGCTTGTGCCTCCAATGAGGAGACGTTTTCTTTTTGTGTGTGATAAAGAGCCAGGCCCAAGAGGAAGACAAGAAGAAAAAGAGTCATTAAAAGAGAACAATCCTCAGGGAATTCATCTCCACATTTGGAAACATGTTCTCTTCCATTATCATCACTGACAAAGGCAGCAATCATGGAGCATCTGCTCTGATTCTGGCATTCGAAAGCAGGTGGGGCTGGGGCACTTTTCATCTGCACATGCAGGTGAATGTTCTGACATAACAGGAAAGTAAACAGACATTCCTCTTGCCTGCATCCTGCCTCAACTTCCCCCATTCCCTCCTAATCCTCAAACCCCCTCTGCCACCCAACCCCACAAGCAAGTGGTTAAGTGTTATGGATTGAAATGTGTCCCCTAGAAGATAAACTGAAGTCCTAACTCCTGCACCAGTGAGTGTGACCTTATTTGGGGAAATAAGGCTTTTCTTTGCAGATGTTATCGGTTAAACTAATGAAGTTATACCAGATTAAATTGGGTCATAATCCTAACCCCTTTTGAGTGTTATTATTAGGTCTGTCTAGTCCATTCTGACTCATAGCAAACCTATGTATAACAGAATGAAACACTGTCCAGTCCTGAGCCACCCTCACAATCATTGCTATGCTTGAGCCCATCATTACAGCCACTGGGTCAACCCATCTCTTTGAGGGTCTTCCTCTTTTTCACTGATCCTCTACTTTACTCAGCGTGATGTCCTTCTCCAGGGACTGCTCCCTCCTGATAACATGTTGAAAGTATATGAGATGCAGTAGTCTTGCCATCCTTGCTTCTAAGGAGTATTCTGGCTGTACTTCTTCCAAGGCAGGTTTGTTCATGCTTTTGGCAGTCCGTGGTATATTCAATATTCTTCATCAACACCAGAATTCAAAAGTGTCGATTCTTCTTCTTCTTCGGTCTTCCTTATTCATTGTCCAGCTTTCACATGCATATGAGGCAATTGCAAAAACCATGGCTTGGGTCAGGCACACCTTAGTCCTCAGAGTGACATCTTTGCTTTTTAACACTTTAAAGAGGTCTTTTGTAACAGATTTGCCCAGTGCAATATGTTGTTTGATTTCTTGACTGATGCTTCCATGGGCACTGATTGTGGATCCAAGAAAAATGAAATCCTTGACAACTTCAATCTTTTCTCTGTTTATCATGATGTTGCTTATTGGTCCAGTTGTGAGGATTTTTGTTTTCCTTATGTTTATGTAGTGTTTTATAAAAGAGAAGGACAGACACAGAGACACACCCAAGGGTGTGTCTGCAAGTTAGGATCCATCTACAAGCCATGGAATGCCAAGAAACACCAAGAAATGCCCCGGTCAACCTGAAGCTGGAGGAGACAAGAAAGGATCTTACCCTAGAACCTACTGAGAGAGCATAGCCCTGCCAATGCCCTGAATTTGGACTTCTAGCCTCCAGAACTGTGAAAAAATAAGTTTCTGCTCTTTCAAGCCACCCTCTTTGTGGTATTTTGTTATGGCAGCCTCAGGAGACGAAGACACCAAGATTGCAGTGAGACTGTACATAATAGAGAGAGGAAGGCTCCCTGAACTGTTAAAAGCTATGTAACCTTCCTGAGAAACAGATCTTCGACCACATGAAATCATTGTGAGCTCCTTGTAGGGTACTGGCTCAGATTATGCATATGAAGTGCTCAGCACAGCCTGGAACACAGTAGCCTTTCTATGGGATCAGCTAGCATCATTGCTTTGTTCTCCCAGACTCCAGCAGGTATTGGGTGCTCACCTAACATTTGTTTTGTGTGTTACTTCTTTCCTTTTGGATTTGGGGCGAGCTGGGGCAGCTAGGGAGTCCCTGGGTGGTGTCAATGGTTAAAGTGCTTGGCTGCTAACTAAAAGGTTAAAGGTTCCAGTCCACCCAGAGACACCTCGGAAGAAGGACTTGATGATCTTCTTCCAAAAAATCAGCCACTGAAAACCCTATGGAGCACAATTCTACTCTGACACACATGGGGTCACCATGAGTCAAAATCGACTTGAGGGCAACTGGTTTTGGTTTAGGGCAGCTAGAGGAAGAAGATGCAGGCTAACATCATTGTGAGAAACAGAAGATGTGGGAGGCAGACACAGACACAGTCTTCTGCCCCAGACAAGCTGGGGTTACAAAGCTCACTTATTTTACTGATGTATAATCATATGTTACAATGGACTCAGTGTATGCCAGGCATTGAACTAGGCACCCTATGCAGGTTGTCTTATTTATCATCAAGTAGGTACTATTATTATCCCTACTTCACAGATGAGAAAACTGAGGCCCAGAGAGTTTAACTTGCCAAGTCACCAGCAAACAAGTGGTAGAATCAGTGTTCAGACCCAGAAAACCTACATGATGAGCCCAAGTGCTTCTGATGACAATGACATAAAAATCACATACGCATGTGACTAAGAAGTACAAGGGGGCCTGGAAAGGGGCATGGTTAGAGGATACGATATTAGCTATTTTTCTCACTTAAAAAATTTCCACTTCTTCAATAGTGTCTGTAAAATTCATTAGTTTTAATTTAAATTATTCTAAAAAGAGACTTTGAATGCAGGGCACTTCTCTCTTAAGGCTTAAAAGAAAAGTCCATATACTGCCTCTGAGGTATAGCTGCATAAATAGTTATCCTCTTTGTCCTCACCTGGGAATTTAAGAGCAAATGTCAGCCCACCCCCTGAGCAGTCCATCTGTCTCCATCAATAATAGATTGTCAACACATGAAGGTTTTTTCTTTTCATTTTTTTGCCCTCTCTGTCTCTTTCTTTTCTTCCTTTCTTCCTCTGTCTCTTGTCTATGACATCTTTTTTTAAATTTTATTTTAATTTTGGTGAAAATATACATAGTAGAACATACACCCATTCATGAATTTCTACATGTACAATTGAATAACAGTGGTTACATTCTTCACATTGTGTCACCATTCTTGCTATCACTACCCGTTTTGTTTCACCACCGTTGACTTAGACTTACTAGCCTCTAAATTCTCATCTATGATTTAAAGTTACTGTGGACAATTTGATCTCCTACAGATAGTTCTTTAAAAGAGCACAATTTTCATGGTGAACATCCTTTACTAGTTTAGCTAAACAGTTGTTTAGTTCAAGGATGGCTTCAGAGGATAATTTCAGTTCATGGTTTGAAGATTTTCTCAGAGTGATAGATTTGAGGATTCCTGCAGTCTCAATAGAGCCAGTGTCTTAGGCTGGATTCTCTGGAGAAGCAAAACAGTAAAGTGTATAAATATATAGAGAGATTTATATCAAAGAAATGGCTTACAAGGCTGTAGAGGCTGGAACGTCCCGAGTCGGTGGATCAGAATAAAGGTTTCTCCTGATTCATGGAGCCACATGGGCTGGTGAACCCAAGACTGGCAGGCTGGACAGCAGGGCTCTTGCTCACAGGCTGTGAAGATCTACAAATCCCAAGATTGGCAGGGAAGACCGCAGGTAAGCTGCTAGCTTAAGTCCCAAGAATCAGAGATCAGATGAACCGGAGCCAGCTGCAGGATCCAGAGCAGGCAAAAGCCAGAACGTTTGCTTATATTCGTATGCAGCCCATACGCCCAAGAAAACTCTCTTTTAACTGATTGGCTACTCATAGCAGATCCCATCATGGGGGTGATCATACATCAAATCTCAACAGGGAAGCGATCACAACATTATACTGCCAAAACACTGAGAATCATGGCCCAGCCAAATTGACACACTATCTTAACCATCACAATCCAGCAAGTCTGAACTCTGTAAGAATTTGAAATTCTGTTCCACATTTCCCCCATTTTGATCAAGGCCTCTCTTTGCTTTTAAAGAAACTCATGTAAGTGAGTCTGTATCAACTTATCCTTGTTAAATATGTTGCATCCTTGATAAATGTGTTGCAAACTCTGGGTCCTGGCATATAAAAAATGCTCAGTCAACATTTGTTGAAAGAAAGGATAAAGGAAAGAATGTTGAAGAGGCTAACATTTTTTTAAAATAGCTTGTTTTCTCTTTAAAAAAATCATGTAAATTTTACATTTGACTCTTTTTTTGTTTTCACATAAAAAATGATGTTTAAAATTACCACAGAAATGAACAGTGTTTGTCTTGTGGCTTGGCAAACTGCCACCTACCTCAGTCTAGAGAAGCCCAGGCATCAAATATTCATATGTATCATTCATCATTCAATAAATATTTATTGAGCAAAGCATGGGGCTAGGCATTATGATGAGAATGACAATAATTCACACTGGTATCTTACTCTATAGACCTATAGAGCCTATAGACCAAAGAAAAAAGACCTACAATACACACACATAAAAATATACAACTATATAATAAAAAGTCTTACGAGCAGAAGGAAATTTCTAGATTAAGAGTTATGGACTTTCAGAGCCAGGACAGATTCCTTTTGGCTGTGCAATCAGGAGAGGCCTCTTGCCAGTCATTCTCCTGTTTGGTTTCAGATCCAATTCCCACTCTTCTGCTTTGCTCTGTGCCACAAGGGCAGACCCCTACAAACTCCATTTCCGTGGCTGCCCTGCCAACTGGATCCAGCTAGGTTCCATCAGCAGGAGGTCACAGAGAAAGATCGGAGGACTGAAGGAAGGGAGGAGCCAAGGTATTCCTCCCCTCTCTGGCCCTCAGTTTTTTCACCTGCCAAACAGAAAAGGCAATAGTACCTACTTCACAGGGGTTTTATGAGAATTAAATAAGATAAGGCATGCAACATGCTCAGCACAGTACCAGAAACTTCATGAACTAGGTACTATTTTTATCCTCATTTTAAAGATGGTGAAACGGATGCACAGAGAGATTAAGTAACTTACCCAAGGTCACACAGCTAATAAATAATGGAGCCAGGATTTGAACCCCGCAGTGTGACCGGAGGGCCAGAAATAAATCCCGAGTTGGGAGGAAGACCAAATCTCAGTTTCACCACTCACTAATCAATTGACTTTGAGGCAACAACTTAACTTTTTTTTTTTGGTTTATTGTTGTAGTTTAAGTGAAAGTTTACATTTCAAGTTAGTCTCTTATACAAAAATTTATACATACATTTTTATGTGACCCTAATTGCTTTCCCTATACTGTGACAGCACACTCCTCCTTTCCACCCCAGATTTCCTGTGTCCATTCAACCAGCTCCTAACCCTCTCTGCCTTCTCATCTCCCCTCTGGACAGAAGATGCCTGTTTGGTCTCATGTATCTACCTGAGCTAAGAAGCACATTCTTCACGAGTATCATTTTATGTCCCACAGTCCAGTCCAACCTTTGTGGGAAGAGTTGGCCTCGGAAATTGTTTTAGTTCTGGGCTGACAGAGAGTCCGGGGGCCATGCTTTCCTGGGTTCCTCCAGTATCCGTCAGACCATTAAGTCTGGTCTTTTTACTAGAATTTGAGTTCTGCACCCCACCTTTCTCCTGCTCCATCAGAGACTCTGTTGTTTTCCCTGTCAGGGCAGTCATTGGTGGTAGCT
>NW_004444055.1:7791465-7861308 GCF_000243295.1 Trichechus manatus latirostris | reverse complement strand
ATGTGTCTTGTTTCACTTTTTTGCAGATGGATATCCAGTTATGCCAGCACCATTTGTTAAAGAGACTGTCTTTTCCCCAATTAATGGACTTTGGGCCTTCGTCAAATATCAGCTGCTCATAGGTGGATGAATTTATGTCTGGATTCTCAACTCTGTTCCGTTGGTCTATGTATCTGTTGAACAACTTAACTTCTTATCAGACAGAACAAAGCAGCAGCAGCAGATCTGGCAACAGTGATTAGCCAACTAAACAGTGTTTCCCAGGGAAATGGCACTCTGTGAGTCATAATTTATCAAACACTTCAGGTCCTTTAGAAATTTTCCTATTTTCATCTCACCCTCTCAGTACTTCCTGTTTCTTTCTCATTTCAATCCTCTTTTTCTCCTTCACTATGTCTATTTCCTTTTCCTTTTGATCTTTCTCTTTCTTCCCTTCTTCATTGCTACTCTCCTCTCCCTTTTCCTTCTGCCCCCCTAACTGGCCACAAGAAGCAAGGAAAATATGGCTTTTCATGTGTGTTGAATAAAGATTGATCTCCCTGTTAAAAGTAGTAATTTTAGACCAATTTATCCCCTAAGTAGAATTGCCAGATTTAACAAATAAAATCACACGATGCCCAGTTAAATTTGAATTTCAGATAAATAGTGAGTAATATTTGGAACATACTTATACTAAATGAAAAAAAAAAAAAAGTTGTTTACCGAAAATTCAAATTGAACTTGGCTTCCTGTATTGCATCTGGCAGCTCTACCTGCAACTAACTGTAGCTCAGAGGGAGTCAGTGGTCTGGGCAATATAAAGATGCCCGATACATGTGCTGTGATAAACTTTGCCAAAATTCCTATTTCCCCAAATACCCCAGACAGCAGAGAGTTTTCAGTCCCTGCTTTGACATGATGCCTAAGCCCTCAAGGAGATTTTCTTGGAAGGCAGCTGGGTTTTTTAGGGCCTCCCCAAGCCCTGTCACCACAGTGCTACCCCTGGGGTTAGAGAAGGCTGTATCTCAGGGGCCTAGAGGCTTCCAAGGTAGACACATTCCAACAGGAATGTCAGGCCTCTGTGAAGGAAAAGGTTAATTCTGTGGATTGGAGGGAAGGAGGGTGAATTACAAGACTTATCTTTCAATATCACATCTTTACCTCATATTTGCTATATCCTCAGAGTGGTTGGGGGGCAGTGACTTGGGGAAAGTAATACTCCTCATTCATGATGTTCCTTCCGGTCTATTTGGGAGTGATGGGAGTAAAGCTTACAAGAGAAGGAGTGATCGCAAACACTTCCCAGATCACGTTGAGGCTGGTCACTGCTGACAGTTAATACCTTGCTAAGAGCCCCAGTCACCTTCCTGGCTGCTGGAGGCTGCACCAACACAGCAAGCCTGTGAGGGTGACAGAGTTGCATGAGGTCGGCAGGGGCTAGGGCCTTCTGGAAGGCGTGGCCATCTCTCCCCTCCACACTGAGAACATTTTAAAAGGACACTAGGAGCTGTCTGGGCTCAGAAGCCCAGGGAGAACAGCTCTACTTCCCCAAAGCACTGACATGGCCTGCAGCCAGGCACCGCCATTTCAAAGTGCTGTGGTCCAGGCCAGGCTTTCTGCTCTCCCTGCTGGAGGCCCGCCATCCTTACTGAGTGTACTTCCAAGAAAGCAGTTGACAGGCTTGGCGGTGCTATTCCTGGAAATGTTCAATAGGCCATCTTCTGGCAGGGCCTGCTGCTGACGAATGAATGGATCGGAAGGAGAGACTGCGTGCTCAGCTCCATCTCCGCCCTGGTGTATTCCCAGGTGCCTCAGAGCAACAGCGGTCCCCAAATACCACAAGCGGTCATCTGGCAGGGGGCTGCAGGCCTCTGTGAAACATGCTTCCCCGCTGGTAGGGTGGTGGCCAGCCGGCTTGCTGCTAAATGAAGATAGGCGCCCTCTAACTATAAATTATAAAACACATCAGCTCTGGCTGGTGCACTGTGTGTCCCCCAGTAAACTCCGCAGAGGACGCTTGGCCCCTGCCAAAGGGCATTCTAGACAGCAGCTTTAACTCTTGTGGCAGCAGCAACGGGAGAGAGGCCAAGCCTGTTGCTAGGCAGAGAAGCTCTTGGCAACTCCCAGGGGTTGGAATTTCCCTGTGAGACAGAGCACAGTATGGACCAAGGCTTCTCAACCTTGGCACTATTGACATTTTGGGCTGGATGCTTCTTTGTTGGGGCTGTCCTGTGCACTGTAGGATGTTTAGCAGCATCCCTGTCCTAGACACATTAGATGCCAGTGCACCTCTGTCCCCAGTTATGACAACCAAAAATGACTCCAGACATTACCAAGTGTCCACAGGAGGCAAGAAGGCAAAATCACCCTTGGTTGAGAACCACTGGTGTCCAGAAAAGAGATGGGAGGCTGAGGTGATGCAGAGAGGGGAAAACCAGAAACTCAGACTTTGATATCAGTTGGGCTGTGTGATGTCAGGCAGGTCATGAAATCCTTCAGACTCCAGTTTCTTCATCTCTAAAATGGGAAGAAAAAGAAGATCAAATCAAGCGAGTGCAGAGATAGGTTGAGATAATACACATGACGTGTTTGAAAGGTATTAAATCAAACCAGGGGTTGTGGTGTCAATTCCTACTCATGCGATCCCATGTGTGTCAAAGTGGAACTGTGCTTCATTGAATTTTCAATGGTTAATTTTTTTCAGAAGTAGATCACCAGGCCTTTTTTGCAAGGCACCTTTGGGTGAACTCGAATCTTCAACCTTCCAGTTAACAGCTGAGCGTGTTAACCGTTTGCAAAAGCACTGTGTAAAATAGCATAGCAGTATATTCTCTAATGCAGGAATCCTTCTCTACCTCAAGGGGCATTGGGCCCTTTGAAATGAGAAGCTAATTCAATATTTATAAAAATGCCCCCAGACTCTTAAAAGAAATACATGCTGTAGAAATCTTTTTTCCTTTTCTTTTTCCTTCTGAATTCAAACAAGAATAAGAATGCTATAGCAGCCTGAGGTTAATGAACACTGGTTCCCCTGTCTCCTTCAAAGGGGCTTTTTTTTTTTTTTTTTTAATGTCAGCACCCTAGGAATTGTGTTCATCTGACGAGAGAACACAAAGTGGTGAAGGAGGGTGGGCTACTCTCTATTTTCTCCACAAAATTAGTATTTTTTTCCTTTAAAATCAGTAAAAAACAAAACAAAGCAAAAAAAAAAAAAAAAACCCTACTAAGTGAAACACCACAGCCCTATAGAAGATGCTGTTGCTTTAAGTGAGCTCTGCTGTTATATAACTCTCTGGCTGACTTCACCCCGTCAGCTTTCAAGGAACTGTAAAGAAATCTTTAAAGGCTAATATTTCTCCCGTTCACACTGGTATAAAAACACAAAAGAAATATGTTTCACCTGGGGGTAACCTGAGCTCCTGCGAATGTATAAAAGATGAAGATGCAATCCTTGAGGACTGGGCTACATGCTTCTCCTCCTCCGCCAGATCTTAGAAACTTTGCCCAGCTCCAGGCAGCCACGGCCCTTCCTTTGCGGCACATACTGTGTTCATTCGGAAGATCCAAGGCCACATTTGCTTTGGAAAATAGGACACTGTGATTAATCAAAGAAAACAAAAACAGCTCTGTTTTCCATAATGGGTCCATCAAAGGGTTTTTCTAGGAAAAACCCTGATCAAGTTGTTCCTTCTATTCCTCTAAAGGCTAACAGCTGGGGGGAGTGGGGGTGGAGGAGGCATCCGTGGAAGTTTATTCCCGAAAAGTTCCGTCACAGAAAAAGCCTTCTTTATGCTCAGCTGCTCAAAGCCCAAAGAGTGAGAGTCTGGCCAGTTAACAGCAAGGGCCCAACAGAAGAAATAGTCTCCTTTTCTCAGGCGGGCCATCATTGTTCCAAGGTGCTTACCTGACATTCCTAAATCATGCTGAGCTCTTAGGGTTCTCAGAGTGAGGCCTGGTGGTGTGATACCCCGTAAACCACGCATACAAACAGAGAAGGGACATAAAAGACAGCCAGATGTGACACTGCTGTAAAACACACTTTCACAAGCTTATCTCACTAGAAGGGATCACAAGGTAGTTCTGGCACTAGGTAGAGACAGAGGTAGGCTGGGAGTAAGGTGAGGCTAGTGAAGCGCTCGCCTTGGGTACAAAATTTAAGGGCACTGAAAATGCAGTCATCAGATAAATAGTATTTTTATTCAATATTTTTAAAAATTCAAAAATAATGCCAAAAAAATCCATGATGAACAGAATATCAAAATTTTAAGTAAAAACAAGATCTAGTTTCACAAGCAATGTGTGTGTGTCCAATGATCAGCACTTGACCTTGATGGTCTCATTGCCTTGGAGGGTCTCCATGAAGGAGCTCAGTGAAGCAGTGTTATGGATTACATTGTGTGCCCCAGAAATATGTGTTGAAATCTTGACCCCTGTACCTGTGGATGTGATCCTATTTGGAAATAGGGTTTTTCTTTTGTTATGATAATGAGGTTATACCAATGTAAGGTGGGTCCTAAACCTAATCACTTCTGAGTTATAAAAAGAGCAGAATAGGCACAGAGTCACACACAGGGGAAGACAGATGCCATGTGAGGAACGTCTACAAGCAAGGGAATGCCAGTGACTGCCAGCAATCACCAGAAACCAGGAAAGGGGCCCAGAGAAGGAATCAAAGAGCCAAGACCTTGATTTGAACTTTTAGCTTCCAGAACTATGAGGAAATAAATTTCTGTTCTTGAAAGCCACCCACTTACGGTATTTTCTGTTACAGCAGCACTAGGTAACTAAGACAAGAAGGGCAACTAAAAAGGTGTCCTGGACTCAGAGTTGGGGACAGAAGAGCAGCCCACATCTGCATGACCTTGAGCTTCGAGTCCTGGTTCTCATTTGTAAAGTGGGCTTAATGCTGACCCCATACACCTCACAGGGGTTGTTAGGACCAAATAAGACCTTGTTCACAAAAGCACTTGAAAAACCATAACCTATGGCAACCTATGGAGCCCATGAGTGGTATAAATGGTTAAGTGCCTGCCTACTAGCTGAAAGGTTGATGGTTTGAATGAACTCAGAGGCACCTCAGAAGAAAGGCCTGGTGATCTACTTCGGAAAGGTCACAGCTTTGAAAACCCTATGGAGTACAGTTCTACTCTGCAACACATGGGGTTGCCATGAGTTGGAATTGACCCTATGGCAATGGGTTTGGATTTTTTGGTTTGTTATCCTTGAAAGGTATGACAGAAAGTACAATGATAATACTGGTAATTATAGTAGTGGATAAATGGGACATTCTTGGAGATGGAAGGAAAGAAAAGGCAGAAAAGAGGAAGAGAGAGGGAAGAACAGACCATGTGGTAGAAAGAGCCCAGATTCAGGATTCTGACCTGCATTCAAGTCCCAGCTCAGTTATTTACAAATGCAGAGCCTTGCCCATTTGCCAACCTCTCTGAGCCTCAGTTTTCTCAGTCCTAAAATGGGGATAATAATGGATTGACCAGGAAATAATGCATATCCCCACCCTCACCCCAGACTTGTCCCATGAAGAGAAAAGAACAAAGGGGGAAAGAAACAAGATAGGCAGGGAAGAACATAAACTGAGATTGGAGGAGGAAAGAGAAGAAGAGGACCCAGGAGGAAAAATAGTGTAGAGGAAAGGAAGGAGGAAGAAAAGGAAGAAAGAAGGAGACAGGGGTCACTCAGGTCCCATTCTAAGCTGAGAGCTCTCAAAAAGCAAATCAGTTTCAGTTTCCCTAGAAACATCCATGTGAAGAGTCAAGCTCAGTATTGTATCTGAGATTTATCTATCATGACACACAGAGCTCTGATTCATTCATTTTAATTACTATAGAATATTCTAGAATATACCACTATTTATATATCCGTTCTCCCAAGGGTGGACATTTAGGTTGTTTAAGAAGGCTTCGGCCTAGAGAAATAAGAGCCGTGACACGAATAGACATATGCACACCCATGTTCACTGCAGCATTAGTCACAATAGCAAAGAGATGGAAATAACCTAAGTGCCCATCAATGGATAAATAGAAAAGACAAAATGTGGTAAGTACACACAATGGAATATTATGCAATGATAAAGAATAATGATGAATCTGCTAAACATCTCACAACATAGATGAATCTGGAGGACATTATGCTGAGTGAGATAAGTAAATCACAAAAGGACAAATATTGTATGAGACCACTATTATAAAAAAAACAAGAAAAGGACACACAGAAAGAAATTTTCTTTGATAGTTACCAGGAATGAGAGGGAGGCAGGGAGAATCACTAGATAGAAGACACGTGTTAATTCTGATGAAGGGAAAGGCAATACACAATATGGGGGAAACCAGCATAATGTGACTAAGGCAAAGAAAAGACACTGAAAGATACACAATAATAAACGGCAACTATGGTAAATATAAGGAAGACTGGTTAATATGATTATTATTCAAATTTATGCACCGTCACAGATTGAATTGTGTCCCCCCAAAATATTTGTCAACTTAGCTAGGCCATGATTCCCAGTATTGTATGATTGTGTAATCCGATGTGATTTCCTTATGCGTTGAACACTCTATCACTATGATGAGGTTATATGTGATCTCCGTCTGTGTTGTAGACTCTGTCACTATGATGAGGTTATACTGATGACGTCTACAAGATTGGATAGTGTCTTAAGCCAATCTCTTTTGAGATATAAAAGAGAGAAGCGAGCAGAGACACATGGGAACCTCATACCACCAAGAAAGCAGTGCCAGGAGCAGAGTGTGTCCTTTGGACCTGAGGTTCCTACGCAGAGAAGATCCCAGAGCAAGGAAAGATTGATGACACAGACCTTCCTCCAGAGCCGACAGAGAAGACAAAGCATTCCCTTGGAGCTGATGCCCTGAATTTGGACTTGTAGCCTACTGGACTGTGAGAGAATAAACTTCTCTTTGTTAAAGCCATCCACTTGTGGTATTTCTGTTATAGCAGCACTAGATGACTAAGACATGCACTAACCACTAAGACCAAAGATGAAAAAATTGAAGATTTTTACCAACTTCTGCAGTCTGAAATTGATTGAACATGAAATCAAGATGCATTGATGATTACTGGTGATTGGAACTCGAATGCTAGAAACAAAGAACAAGGATCGGTAGTTGGAAAATGTGACCTTGGTGATAGAAACAATGCCAGAGATCACATGATAGAATTTTGCAAGACCAACAACTTCATGGCAAATACCTTTTTCAACAACATAAATGGCAGCTATACACATGGACATAGCCAGATGGAATACACAGGAACCAAATTCACTACATCTGTGGAAAGAGACGATGGAAAAGCTCAATATCATCAGTCAGAACAAGGCCAGCGGCTGACTGCAGAACAGACCATCAATTGCTCATATGAAAATTCAAGTTGAAGTTGAAGAAAATTAGAACAAGTACCCAACAGCCAGAGTACGAATTTGAGTATAACCCACCTGAATTTAGAGACCATCTCAAGAATAGATTTGATACCTTAAACACTAACGACCAAAGACCAGATGAGTTGTGGAATGACGTCAAGGATATCATACATGAAGAAAGCAAGAGGGCATTAAAAAGACAGGAAAGAAAGAAAAGACCAAAATGGATGTCAGAAGAGACCCTGAAACTTGCTCTTGAACGTTCAGTAGCTAAAGCGAAGGGAAGAAATGATGGAGTAAAAGAGCTGAACGGAAGATTTCAAAGGGCGGCTTCAGAAGACAAAGTAAAGTATTATAATGACATGTGCAAAGACCTGGAGGTAGAAAACCAAAAGGGAAGAACATGCTTGGCATTCCTCAAGCTGAAAGAACTGAAGAAAAAATTCAAGCCTCAAGTTGCAATATTGAAGGATTCTACCGGGAAAATACTAAACAATGCAGGAAGCATCAAAAGAAGATGGAAGGAATACACAGAGTCACTATACCAAAAAGAACTGATTGATGTTCAACCATTTCAAGAGGTAGCATAAGATCAGGAACCGATGGTACTGAAGGAAGAAGTCCAAGCTGAATTGAAAGCATTGGTGAAAAATAAGACTCCAAGAATTGACAGAATACCAACTGAGGTATTTCAACAAATGGATACTGTGCTGAAGGTGCTCACTCGTCTATGCCAAGAAATTTGGAAGACAGCTACCTGGCCAACTGACTGGAAGAGATCTTATTCCTGAGGAATAGTAATTTATGCCTAGTCCCAAGAAAGGTGATCCAACTGAATGCATAAACTATACAACAATATTATTGATATCACACACAACTAAAATTTTGCTGAATATCATTCAAAAGCAGCTGCAGCAGTACATCACAGGGAACTGCCAGAAATTCAAGCCGGATTCAGAAGAGGATGTGGATCCTAGCTGAAAGCAGAGAATACCGGAAAGATGTTTACCTGTGTTTTATTGACTATGCAAAGGCATGCAACTGTGTGGATCATAAGAAATTATGGATAACATTGCAAAGGAAGGGAATTCCAGAATACATAATTGTGCTCATGAGGAACCTGTACATAGATCAAGAGGCAGTTGTTCTAACAGAACAAGGGGATACTGTGTGGTTTACAGTCAGGAAAGGTGTGTGTCAGGGTTGTATCTTTTCATCATACTTATTCTCTCTGTATGCTGAGTAGATAACCGGAGAAGCTACACTATATGAAGAAGAACGGGCATCAGGATTGGAGGAAGACTTATTAACAACCTGCGATATGTAGATGACACAACCTTGCTTGCTAAAAGTGAGGAGGACTTGAAGCACTTACTGATGAAAATCAAAGACTACGGCCTTCAGTATGGATTACACCTCAACATAAAGAAAACAAAAATCCTCACAACTGGACCAATAAGCAACATCATGATAAATGAAGAAAAGATTAAAGTTGTCAAGAGTTTCATTTTACTTGGATCTGCAATCAATACCCATGGAAGCAGCAGTTAAGAAATCAAACAACGCATTGCTTTGGACAAAGCTGCTGCAAAGGACCTCTTTAAAGTGTTGAAAAGCAAAGATATCACCTTGAAGACTAAGGTGTGCCTGACCCAAGCTATGGTGTTTTCAATCACCTCATATGCATGGGAAAGCTTGACAATGAATAAGACCAAAGAATTGACACCTTTGAATTATAGTGTTGGTGAAGAATATTGAATATACCATGCGCTGCCAAAAGAACGAACAAATTTGTCTTGGAAGAAGTACAGCTAGAATGCCCCTTAGAAGCAAGGATGGCAAGACTTCGTCTCACCTACTTCAGACATGTTATCAGGAGGGATCAGTCCCTGGATAAGGACGGCATGCATGGTAAAGTAGAGGGTCAGTGAAAAAGAGGAAGACCCTCAATTAGATGGATTGACACAGCGGCTACAACAATGGGCTCAAGCATAACAATGATTGTGAGGATGGCTCAGGACTGGGCAGTGTTTCATTCTGTTGTACATAGGGTTGCTATGAGTCAGAACAGACTCGACAGCACCTAACAACAATGTGTAACAGCAATGGTAAATACTGTAGCATAACAATCCTGCAACAACAGTAATAAACAATAATTTACGAGTGGATACATAGGTAGATACGTATGCTAAGTACGTGCGGGAGGGGTCATGTGGGAATATACCCATATGCATATATAGGTATGGTTGTGGATAGTTCTACATACATATTTCTATGTGCTGCATGTATATTCATATATATATATAATAGGGTACAGTTATGGAAACTTCTTAGACTTAACCAAACACCTCACTGGACTGAGATACTGGGAATGAAGTCTAAGGACCTTAGTATACAGGGATATCTAGCTAAATTGACATAACATAGTTCATGAAGAAAATGTTTTACATCTTACTGTGGTGAGCAGCATCTGGGGTCTTAAAAGCTTTCGAGTGGCCATCTAAGATACAGCTATTGGTCTCTTCCTATCTGGAGCAAAGGAAAGTGAAGAAAACCAAAGACTCAAGGAAGCAATTAGTCCAAAGAACTAATGGCCCACATGAACCACAGTCTCCAGTAGACTGAGAATGGAAGAACTAGATAGTACCCCAGTACCACTATCGGCTGCACTGACCAGGAACATAGAAAATCCATAGAAGGTACCTGGTTAGGGTGGGAGAAAAATGTAGAACAAAATCCAAATTCATAAAAAGGACCAAATAGGTATCGGAGAAACGACCAAGACTATATAGCCCTAAGATACTGTTCTAACGTGGAACTGAAGCTGCTCTCGGATATCACCTTTCAGCCAAATAAGAGGCATATAAAATAAACAATAACACGCTGTGAGAAAGGTACTTCTTAGAACAATCAACTATACGAGACCCAAAAGGCAACATTTGCCCAAAAGCAAAGATGAGAAGGCAGGAATAGGCAAGGAAACCCGACGAATGGAAACAGGGCACCCAGGGTGAAAACGGGGAGAGTGCTGACACATTGCGGGGATTGCAACCTATGTCATGGAACAATTTGTGCATGAATTATTGAATGGGAAGCTAATTTACTATGTAAACTTTCATCTAAAGCACAATAAAATGTTTAAAAAGAAAGAAAAGGTTTTGATTGTATTTGTAATACTTTATTTCTTAAGGTGGAATGTATGGAGAAGTTCAATCTATTAATGTCATTTTTCTATGTCTGAAATAATTGAGCTTATCTGGAACTTCTACTGAATCCGCCAAACTTCCAGGTCTTGCCCTTCAGTTCAAGGACAGTTCTCCCAGGGGGTATTTCTCAGAGTGGATGAAGCTCATTTACATGAAAAGCCTGAGTGAAGCAAGCTCAGAGAGGACAGTGCCCTCATGGCTCTGCAGAGGTCCAGCCCACTTCGCCTGCGACATGGCTTCCAGGTCTGTGGTCTCCCAGACTCCCCCAGCTACCAGAGATCTTCCCCTGACCTGAAAGTCCTAGGGCTGGCCCCAGACTCACTGCTGGAAACACTTGGAAACCTTAGACAAGAGATGTTTCGGGGAAAACAGTTTTCTCCTCAAATGGCTGAGCTCCTCCGTACCTCTCATAATGGACCAAAGAGGGGAAGCTATTCGTAAACTGGGGGAGCTGTGGGTCTCTGTTGATCCTCTTGAAGTTGGTCCGTGAATTTTCTTATTGAAGAACAGAAGAAAGAAGAAGGGCCAAGAATCCAAAAGAATAGATATTCCAAAAATAGTTCCTGTTTCCCTTTGGAATGTTCCTCTGCCTCTCCATTCCCCTCCCAGTAGATTTGTTTCTTAGAGACTGTTTGCTTTGGCTACAATTAGAATCTGTCTACATTCCCCAGGCACCCACCTGTTCCGTGGGGGTGAGAGGCTTCCCTCAGGCTGCTGTGATGGAGGCTATGGTGAAGGTTGGGCACTGGCCTCAGACAGCCTACTACATCAATAATCCACGACTCACAGCAGGGACTCAGCAGGGACTAGGGTGAGGTTAGGGAGGCATTCACCTTGGCACAAAATTTAAGGGGGGACCTATCTTAGTTATCTGGAGCTCTGGTGGCACAGTGGTTAAGAGCTCAGCTGCTAACCAAAAAAAGTCGGCAGTTTGAACCCACCAGCTGCTCCTTGGAAACCCTATGGGGCAGCTCCTCTCTGTCCTATAGGGTCGCTATGAGTAGAAATCTATTCGATGGCAACAGGTTTGGTTTGGTTTTATCTTAGTTATCTAGTGCTGCTAGTTATAGTGCTGCAATAACAGAAATGGAAACCATGGTGGCGTAGTGGTTAATTGCTATGGCTGCTAACCAGAAGGTCAGCAGTTTGAATCCACCAAGCACTCCTTGGAAACTCTATGGGGCAGTTCTACTCTGTCCTATAAGGTTTCTATGAGTCGGAATGGACTCGATGGTAATGAGTTGTTTTTTTTTTGAATTACAGAGATACCACAAGTGGATGGCTTTAACAAATAGAAATTTATTTTCTCACAGTTTAGGAGACCAGAAGTCCGAATTCGGGGTGCCAGCTCTAGGGGATTTTTTTTCTCTCTGTTGGTTCTAGGGGGAAGGTCCTTGTCTTTCTTCCAGATTCTGTTCCTCGGTCCCCTGGTGATTTTCATGTGGCATGTATCTCCCGCTCCTTTGTGCTTGCTTCTCTGTGCCTGACCCGCTATTTTTATATCTCAAAGGTGATTGGCTTAAGACACAACCACACTGATATAGCCTCATTAATGTAACAAAGAAAACTCTATCCCCAGATGGGAGTATATCCACATGGATAGGAGTTAGGACTTACAACACATTTTTAGGGGGACACAATTCAGTCCATAACAGCAGCAAAAAGCTCAGTAATCAAAATCTGTATTAGTTTCCTTGGGCTGCTGTAACAAACTGGGTAGCTTAAAACAATAGAAATTTATTGCCTCACAGTTCTGGAGGCTAGAAGTTCAAATTCACAGTGTCAGCAGGGCCGTGCGTTCTCCAGAGGTTCTAGGGAAAGATCCTTCTTTATCTTTTCCAGCATCTGGTAGTCTCAAGTATTCCTTGGCTTGTGGCAGAATAACTCCAATCTCTGCCTCAATCTTCACACGGCCATTGTCCCTCTATCTGTGTCTGTGTCTCTTCTCCTATTTTTATAAGAACACTAGTCTTATTGAATTAGGGCCCACTTTAGTCCAGTATGACCTCATGTTAACTAATTGCATATGCAAAGATCCTATTTCCAAATAAGGTCACATTCAGAGGTACCAAGGGTTAGGACTTCCACATATCTTTTTGGGAGACACAATTCAGCCCATACCAAAACTCAAAACCAGACCCATTGCTGTCTAGTCACTTCCGACTCATAGCAACCCCATGTGTTACAGAGTAGAACTGCTCCATAGGATTTTCTTGGCTGTAATCTTTATAAAAGCAGATATCCAGGACTTTCTTCCATGGTGCTGCCGCATGGGTTTGAACTGCCAACCTTTAGGTTAGTAGTCAAACGCAAACTGTTTGCAACACCCAGAGACCTTCAACCTACAATACACAATATTTTTTAAAAAATAAAAATTAATACAAACACATTCATGATGAACAAAATATTGTTTTTTAAAATAAAGATACAATCCACACAAAAGCCGC
Organism: Trichechus manatus latirostris; assembly: GCF_000243295.1. NCBI lineage: Eukaryota > Metazoa > Chordata > Mammalia > Sirenia > Trichechidae > Trichechus > Trichechus manatus. The sequence goes on along the minus strand of NW_004444055.1, from coordinate 7,848,286 downwards.
CGTGTTGAGTCATGTGATGGGAAGTGCAATGGTTTGTGAATCCTTGCACCACCTCAGCAGGTCAGGGAAGAAAATGTTCCCACCACCCTACAAAAACATGCATCTACCCCCGACCCCCATCAGGATAACAGGGTCTAGTCTCCACCACCTACTGAAGCCCATAAGCTCCTACCCGGGGACCCAATCTTGGCTCTAGGCCTCTTCCTCCCTGGAAGATGCACGGCTTCCAGCCCCTCCCACTCTAGAACCATCCAGCCCCCTGAGTCTAGTTCAGAGGTCCCTAACTGACTCATTAAATAAGGGTATCTTATTTAGCTCATACAAAGACTTTTTTTTTTAATTAAGTACTTGCGAACACTTAAAAGTCCAAACTTCGAGTCTATCTTTAAAAAAAATACAAATTTCTAGCATGTCCTGAAAACTCCAGAGGTCTGACAACAGCTGACAGCAACAATAACAATAACCACAACCAGTTGCTGTCTAGTCAATTCTGACTCCTGGAGACTCCTGGAGGACAGTATAACTGCATAAGATCTGAAAAGTGCAAGCCAAGAAAAAGTGGGATCTTCTAGGCCCTCTTTGAAGATAGCACTGCTATAGATAGCCTTGCCAACGTGATTTTATCTTCGGCTTCAACCACCATCCACATGTTGATGATCTCCAAAAACACCACCCCATCCAGATGCCTCTCCTGGGATTCAGATGCACAGTTTTTACTGCTTACTGAACAACTCCATCTGGATGTCCTACACCCTCCCCTAGCAACACTTCTGAAATGGAACTCAACATCTCTCCAAAATCTACTCCTTCTGCATTGTTATATAGCTCAAAATCTGGTACCATCATTCATGCATAGCAGAAACTTGGGAGCCATCCTTGACTGCTTCCCTACCTCATTTGGCACATTTACTCTCAAAATTGTTAGTTCATTTTACCACTCAATGAGCTCTTGAATCTGTCCACTTCTCTCCAGCTCTAATGGTGCGACCCTGGACTATACCACCCTCATTTCTGCTATGTACTGCAATGACTGCCATTTACTGGTTATCCTGTCGAGAGTCTTGCTCACCCTCCTACTCCAACTCATGCTCCAAATAGCCAAATGGATCTTTCTGAAACACATATACTCAGAATGATGATCTTTCTAAAACGCAAGCATGATCATCTCCCCCCATGTTTAAATCCCTGTGATGGTTTCTCCTTTTTCTTAGGATAAAGTCCAGACTCTTTAACATGGCATACAAGGATAGCCCTTGCCCATCTCTCCAGTTATCTTTTTTGTTCCATCTCCATTTTCAATACTCCAGCCGGTAATAGACACATGAAGAAATGCTCACGATCATTAGCCATTAGAGAAATGCAAATCAAAACTACAATGAGATACCATCTCACCCAAACAAAGCTAGCATTAATCCAAAAAACACAAAATAATCAATGTTGGAGAGGTTGTGGAGAGACTGGAACATTTATACACTGTTGGTGGGAATGTAAAACGGTACAACCACTTTGGAAATCAATTTGGTTCTACCTTAAAAAGCTAGAAATAGAAGTACTACATGATCCAACAATCCAATTCCTTGGACTATATCCTAGAGAAATAACAGCCATTACACGAATAGATATATGCACACCCGTGTTCATTGCAGTGCTGATCAAGATACCAAAAAGATGGAAACAACCTAGGTGCCCATCAATGGACGAATGGATAAACAAATTATGGTATATTCACACAATGGAATACTATGCAACAATAAAGAACAACGATGGATCTGTGAAACATAACATGGAGAAATCTGGAAGGCATTATGCTAAGTGAATTTAGTCAGTCACAAAAGGACAAATATTGTATAAGACCACTATTATAAGAATTGAAGAAAAGGTTTAAACACAGAAGAAAACATTCCTTGATGTTACGAGGGTGGGGAGGGAAGGTGAGGGTTATTCACTAACTAGATATTATACAAGAATTATCTTAGGTGAAGGGAAGGACAGCACAACTACAGGGGAAGTCAGCACAACTGGACTAAACCAAAGCTAAGAAGTTTCCTGAATACAGTCAAACACTTTGAGGGACAGAGTAGCAGGGGCGGGGGTCTGGGGACCATTGTTTCAGGAGACATCTAGGTCAATTGGCATAACAAAGTTTATTAAGAAAATGTTCTGCATCCTACTTTGGTTAGTGGCGTCTGGGGTCTTAAAAGCTAGCAAACAGCAATCTAAGATGCATCAATTTGTCCCAACCCACCTGAAGCAAAGCAGAATGAAGAACGCCAAAGACACAAGGAAAGTATTAGCCCAAGAGACAGAAAGGGCCACATAAACCAGAGAATGCATCAGCCTGAGACCAGAAGAACTGGATGGTGCCCAGATACCACCAATGACTGCCCTGACAGGGAACACAACAGAGACTCTCTGATGGAGCAGGAAAAAAGTGGGGTACAGAACTCAAATTCTAGTAAAAAGACCAGACTTAATGGTCTGCCTGAGACTGGAGGAACCCCAGAAAGCATGGCCCCCAGACTCTCTGTCAATCCAGAACTAAAACCATTCCCAAGGCCAACCCTTCAGACAGAGATGAGACTAGACTATGGGACATAAAATGATACTCATGAAGAGTGTGCTTCTTAGCTCAAGTAGATACATGAGACTAAATGGGCAGCTCCTGTCCAGAGGGGAGATGAGAAGGCAGAGAGGGTCAGGAGCTGGTTGAATGGACACAGGAAATCAGGGGTGGAAAGGAGAGTGTGCTGTCACAGTATAGGGAGAGCAATTAGGGTCACATAACAATGTATGCATAAATTTTTGTATGAGAGACTAACTTGAACTGTAAACTTTCATGTAAAGTACAACAATAAAATTTAAAAAAATAAAATAAATCAGTACTCCAGCCAGACTACAATCTCCTTTAGTTCCCCAAACACTCCATTTTCTCACCTTCACCACTTTGCACATCTTACTTCCTCTGTTAAGCGTACACTCCATTAATTCTTACTCATCCTTTGGGCCTCAGCTAAGATGTCACTTTATCCATAAAATTTCACTGACCTTCCAAGACTGAGTTAGCTACCCTGAGTCACTTTGTTGCCTAAGATACGGCTGACCCAAGCCATGGTCTTTTCAGTGGCCTCATATGCATGCGAAAGTTGGCCAATGAAAAAGGAAGACAGAAGAATTGATGCATTTGAACTGTGGTGTTGTTAGCAAAGAATATTGAATATACAGTGGATGGTGAGACTTCAGCTCACTTACTTTGGACACGTCATCAGGAAAAATCTATCACTAGAAAAGGACATTGTGTTTAGTAGTAGAGGGTAAGTGAAAATGAGGGAAACCCTCAATGAGACGAGTTGATACAATAGCCTCAACAATGTACTTACACATAGCAACAACCATAAAGATGGCAGAGACTGGGCAATGTTTCATTGTGTTATACATAAGGTCACCATGAGTGTGAGCTGACTCGATGCACCTTGTCCTACCTTCATTTAACCCTGATGCACATGCTATAATTCCCTGTTTACTTGACTGTAAACTCCCTGAAAGCTACCATCTGTTCTGTTTACACTTGTCTTTCCTGTGCCTAGGTCATAGTCAGACACATAGTATATGCTCAATAAATTTTATTTTCTGATAAAAGGGCTCAGCTTTCCAAAATATGAGTCATCTTTTAGCAGAAACATTAAGAATCACTACCAGGAAAGAGTTTGCTTGCTAAGGAAAATATTTCAGTCAGATGTGCAAATCAGACTGTGCTCTAACGATACCAAGAACTGACTATTAACATCTTGGAAAATTTGCTAACTTCTCTGCTTCCTAGAAGCCTACATATTTTGGAATTTGTTTGTATAAGTTGTGAAACACAATTTCTTTCTTAGTTTGAGAACTTTCTGAGTTTCACGTAATTTCTTCTTCCCTCAAATCCTTGTTTTCGTCCCCTGTGTTTTCTTGTGACCTTTTTTACCCTTCACTCACAAATGGCCCTGGATTTGAAATCTATCCTCTGAAAGCAATGTCAGAAAGGACTCTGTCACTAAAAGCGTATCTCTGCCTGATGTCCAGAAGTAGGAGAAACACAGGGCTTTTATTTTTTCATTTTTATTCAATGTTTTGACCTTCCTTTGCTCAAAGTTTCCAAGCCCTGGGCCTTTGCAATCTCTAGTCAGTTGGTTAACCTATTTTAATGATTGTATTTCCACATATATTTTCTCTCACTTTCAAAACATTGGTAAATGATACACCAATTTTCACTGCAGCACTTTTCACAATAGCCAAAATGTGGAAACAATCGAAATGTCCATCAACAAACGGATAAACAAAATGTTGCGTATTATATTCAACAGAGTATTAATCAGCCACAAAGAGAAATGAAGTCCTGATGCATGCCACAACATAGATGAACCTTGGAAACATTATGCTGAGGGAAATAAGTAAGTTGTGAAAGGACAAGTACTGTATGATCTCACTTGTATGAAATAAGCAAATATATTGTTGTTGTTAGTTGCTGTGGAGTCGATTCTGACTCATAGTGATCTCATGTGTACAAAATACAACTGTTCCATAGGGTCTTCAAGGCTGTGACCTTTCTGAAGCAGATCACCAGGCCTGTCTGGGTGGAATTGAACCGCCAACGTTTCAGCTAGTAGTAAGTATGATCTCACTTATATGAAATAAGCAAATATATCCCATTGCCGTCAAGTTGATTCTGACTCATAGCAACCCTATAGAACAGAGTAGAACTGCCTCATAGGGTTTCCAAGGCTGTAATCATTACCAAAGCTGACTGCCATATCTTTCTCCTGCAGAGCACGTGGTGGATTCAAACAGCCAATATTTCAGTTAGAAGTCGAGCACTTAACCACTGCTCTACCAGGGCTCCAAGCAAATATATAGAAACCAAAAATTATAAGTGGCTACCAGGGGTGGGAGGAAGGGGGAGTTTTTTTTTGTTTTTTGTTTTTTTTAATTGTACTTCAGGTGAAGGCTTACAGAACAAATAGTTTCTCATGAAAGAGTAGTACACATATTGTTTTATGACATTGGTTAACAACCCCACAACATGTCAACCCTCTAACTTCTCAACCTTTTTTTTTGGTGAAACTACACATAGCCAAAGATACACCATTTCAAAAATTTCTGCATGCACAGTTCAGTGATATTGACTACGCTCTTCCAATTGTGCTATTCTCACTTAAGAAGAAGGCTTACAGAACAAAATAGTTTCTCATTTAACAGTTACTACACATGTTGCCCTATGACAATGGTTAACAATCTCACAACACATCAACAATATCCTTACTCAACCTTGGGTTCCCCATCACCAGCTTCCTTGTGGAAGGGGGAGGTTTTGCTTAGGGGGCATTGAGTTTATATTAACGGTGGTAGAAAATTTGGAAAAGAATAGTGAGAATGGTTACACAACTTGAATAATGTAATCCAAGTCACTGAATTTTACATGTAGAAATTGTTGAATTGGTATATGTACTGTTGAGTATATTTTCACCACAATTTTAAAACACAGATAAACGACTAGATTCAAAATGCATTGGTTAGACCCTCCCTGGTGTGAGACTATAGGAAGTGCAAAGATGTAGATTCAAGTCTAAAGTCTGCTCTACTTAAGCTTGTGACCTTAGGCAAGCTGCCTAACCTGTCTGAACTTCAGGTGTCTCATCTGCAAAATAAGGATGACACCAACCTTACACCAGCACACTGCCTTATGTGTGGTTGTTGTTGTTAGGTGTCCTCGAGTTGGTTCTGACCGATAGTGACCCTATATACAACAGAACAGAATACTGCCCGGTCCTGCGCCATCCTCACAATCATTGCTACGCTTGAGCCGGTTGTTGCAGCCACTGTGTCAATCCATCTTATTGAGGTTCTTCCTCTTTTTTGCTGACCATCTACTTTACCAGGCATGATGTCCCTCTCCAGGGACTAGTCCCTTCTGATAACATGTCCAAAGTACTTTAGATGAAGTCTCACCATCCTTACTTCTTCGCAGTATTCTGGCTGTACTTCTTACAAGACAGATTTGTTTGTTCTTCTGGCAGTCCATGGTATATTCAATATTATTCACCAATATCATAATTGAAAGGCATCAATTCTTCTTTGGTCTTCCTTATTCATAGTCCAGCTTTCCCATGCATATGAGGCGATTGAAAACACCATGATTTGGGATAGGCCCACCTTAGTCCTTAAAGTGACATCTTTGCTTTTTAACACTTTAAAGAGTCATTTTGCAGCAGATTTGCCCAATGCAATATATCATCTGATTTCTTGGCTGCTGCTTCCATGGGTGTTGATTGTGGATCCAAGTAAAATGAAATCCTTGACAACTGCAATCTTTTCTCCATTTATCATGATGTTGCTTATTGGTCCAGCTGTGAAGATTTTTGTTTTCTTTATGTTGAGGTGTAATGCATACTGAAGGCTGTGGTATTTGATCTTCATCAGTAAGTGCTTCAAGTCTTCTTTACTTTCGGTAAGCAAGGTTGGTCATCTGCATATCACAAGTTGTTAATGAGTCTTCCTCCAATACTAATGCCCCATTCTTCCTCATATAGTCCAGCTTCTTGGATTATTTGCTCAGCATACAGATTGAATAAGTATGGTGAAAGGATACAACCCTGACACACGTATTTCTTAATTTTTAAACATGTAGTATCCTCTTGTTCTGCTCAAAAGACTGTCTCTTGATCTATGTACAGGTTCCTCATGAGCACAATTAAGTGTTCTGGAATTCCCATTCTTTGCAATGTTATCCATAATTTGTTATGATCCACACAGTCAAATGCCTTTGCATTGTCAGTAAAACACAGGTAAACATCTTTCTGGTATTCTCTGCTTTCAGCCAAGATCCATCTGACATCAGCAATTATATCCCTGGTTCCACGTCCTCTTCTGAATCTGGCTTGAATTTCTGGCAGTTCCCTGTCAATGTACTGCTGCAGCCATTTTTGAATGATCTTCAGCAAAATTTTACTTATGTGTGATATTAATGATATTGTTCAATAATTTCTGCATTTGGTTGGATCACTTTTCTTTGGAATGGGCACAAATCTGGATCTTTTCCAGTCAGTTGGCTAGGTAGCCATCTTCCAAATTTCTTGGCATAGGCCAGTGAGCACCCTCACCATGGCATCCATTTGTTGAAACATCTCAGTTGGTATTCCATCAATTCCTGGAGCCTTATTTTTTGCCAATGCTTACAGTGCAGCTTGGACTTGTTCCTTCAGTACCATTGGTTCTTAATCATATGCTATCTCCTGAAATGGTTGAATGTCAACAAATTCTTTCTGGTATGGTGACTCTATATTCCTTCTATCTTCTTTTGATGCTTCCTTCGTCATTTAATATTTTCCCAGTAGAATCCTTCAATATTGCAACACAAGGCTTGAATTTTTAATTCAGTTCTTTCAGCTTGAGAAATGTTGAGTGTGTTCTTCTCTTTTGGTTTTCTAACTCCAGGTCTTTGCACATTTCATTATAAAACTTTACTTTGTCTTCTCCAGCTGCACCTTGAAATCTTTTGTTCAGCTCTTTTACTTCATCATTTCTTCCCTTCATCCAAGACAGGTTTCAGAGTATCTTCTGACATCCATTTTGGTCTTTTTCTTTCTTGTCTTTTTAATGCCCTCTTGCTTTCTTCATGTATGATGACCTTGATGTCGTTGTACAACTCATCTGGTCTTCAGTCATTAGTGCGCATTGCTTCAAATCTATTCTTGAGATGGTCTCTAAATTCAGGTGTGTTATACTCACTGTCATACTTTGGCTGTTGTGTACTTGTTCTAATTTTCTTCAACTTTAACTTGAACTTGAATATGTGAAATTGATGGTTTGTTCTGCAGTAGGCCCCTGGCCTTGTTCTGACTGATGATATTAGGCTTTTCCATCGTCTCTTTCTACAGATGTAGTCAATTTGGTTCCTGTGTATTCCATCTGGCAATGTCCATGTGTATAGTTGCCGTTTATGTTGTTGAAAAAACTTCTTCATTTGCAGTGAGGAAGTCGTTTGTCTTGCAAAATTCTATCAGTGGTCTCCAGCATCTCTTCTATCACCAATGCCATATTTTCCAATTACCAATTCTTCTTTGTTTCCAACTTTCACATTCCAATCACCAGTAATTATCAGTGCATCCTGATTGCATGTTCGATCAATTTCAGACTGCAGAAGTTGGTAAAAATCTTCAATTTCTTCATCTTTGGCCTTAGTGGTTGGTGCATAAATTTGAATACTAGTCGTATTAACTGGTATTCCTTGTAGGCCTATGGATATTATCTTATCACTGACGGCATTGTACTTTAGGATAGATCTTGAAATGTTCTTGTTGACGATGAATGCAATGCCATTCATCTTCAAGTTGTCATTCATAGCATAATAGACCATATGATTGCCTGATTCAAAATAGTCAATACCAGTTGATTTCAGCTCGCTAACGCCTAGGATATCGATGTTTATGTGTTCCATTTCATTTCTGAAGACTTCCAATTTTCCTAGATTGATACTTCGTAATTCCACGTTCCGATTATTAGTGGATGTTTGCAGCTGTTTCTTCTCATTTTGAGTCTTTCCACAAAAGCAGATGAAGGTCTCAAAAGCTTTCCTCCATCCATGTCATTAAGGTCGACACTACTTTGAGGAGGCAGCTCTTTCCCAATGGTATTTTCAGTGCCTTCCAACCTGAAAGGCTCAGCTTCCGGCACGATATCAGACAATGTTCTGCCGCTATTCATAAGATTTTCAGTGGCTAATTTTTCAGATGTAGACTGCCAGGTCCTTCTTCTTAGTATGTCTTAGTCTGGAAGCTCAGCTGAAACCTGTCCACCATGGGTGTCCCTCCTGATATTTTAAATACCAGTGGCACAGCTTCCAGCATCATAGCAACATGTATGCCGCCACATTATGACAAACTGACAGATGCATTGGGTGTGCATGGTAGGCACAGAATAAATGATAATATCCTTCCTCAAAATGTCTGCTATTCTGCTATTAATTAAACCTATGACCATGTAATGATCCCTATGGAACCTCTGCAGATTGAAATGATTTTCTATGGTAATAAACTTCCACTGTTAGCTGGAGCAGTTGCCAGCCAGTCATGATGTCCACAGTTACTCAAAGCGTTTAAGATTATTAAATGATAGAATTCTTCACTTTCTTTCCTCCAAAGTGTTTTTTACATACTCTGCTCATTCTAGTGGTGGGGAAAAAACTCATCCCACATAGAAAATTGAGCCACTGATCTCAACCAGTACTGGGACTCTGGATCCAGAATTCAGCTTGACCACCATCAGTGGAAACAAACTCATGCAGAGACAAGGGGGTGAAATGCTGAAGTGCGGAGAGTGGGAAATTTATTGAGGAAGCCAGATATAAGAATCTAGGGGCATGGCCATCTTAGCCTATCAGGTGGCCATTTTATAAATTTAGATTTCCAAATAGTAGTTCCTTATCTTTGCCAAGAACCTTGGACCCTACAGACAGATTTACAGCTGCTATCTCCTTTTACCTTTACAACTATGCTGAAACATTGGCAAATATTCTTATATCCATTTTTAAGAACAAGAAACTGAGGAGAGTGTGCCCAGATCACACAAGCTTATGCATGATGGAGTTGAGACTTAACTTGCAGCTTCTGGCCCTAAGACCAATGCTCTGTCTTCCACACTGCCCTGCCTTTTATACAGTTGAATACTCCAATTCACCTCAGAAGGGGCATATACTCAGGAATCCCTCCACAGTGCTACAGAGAAAAAAGTACCAGATAGGAGGAAAGAAGACCAAGGCCCCATTCTCAACCATTAATGCTTGAGATGTTAGTTTCCTTACTTCTGCAAAGAACAGGTGGCAATACATGATTCCAAGTTTCCTCCATGTTCCTACTTTTTAAATGTATATCTTTAGTTACTTTAATGTATAAGCCAAGTACCTGTGACACAGAAGAAATGCAAAAAAAAATTAAACTTGGAATTCATCACAAGATCAGCAGCAATGGCTGTGTCTTTAAACTGCTGTGACCACTATGATTGAATTTAAAAGTTGGGATTTTCATTCATGGCATCTTGGAAATAAGCCATTACTTCACTAAACTTTGGTTAACCTTTCTATATCTTGATTTTTGCCTATGAAAAGCAGGAACTAAAATGCTTTCTGTACAAGAGAAACAGAATTTTTTACTCCTTCCCCCATGCTATTCCTGTGTCTTCCTAGCCTCCTTATCCTCACACCAAGAGAAGGTGCTAATCTGATGGTCAGAGTCTGGGACCAGAGATAGAACCTGTAACTAGTGGGCAGGTTTCCCATACATAGGAGTGGTTGTCTCTATTTCCTACTATATGCAATTGGGTGGACAAGTGAACTCAGCCCCCTTTTTTACTCTCCACTTCCTCCACGCAAGTGCTTAGGGAGATAAGTCAAATTACCAGCCATCTTATTTTCTTTGTCATTTTGTCATCTTTCTTCCATGAATTCTTCTAGAAGGTACTAATATCTCAAGATTTAGACTCAGGAAGGAGTAGGAGGTTCTGCTTAAGCCTCAAGGCATAGATCATGTGCTTCTATTTATTTTTAATCAAAACCTGCAACAGGGGATATTGGATGATGGCTCAGTTAATAAAAAAACATTTGTGATCTCATAGTTTCTGAGGTTGAGAATCCAGGAGCAACTTGGTTCTGGTTCAGAATCTCTCAAGAGTTTGCTGTCAAAATGTTGGCCAGGGCTACAATTATCTGAAGGCTTGACTGGGGCTGGAGGATCAATGTTCAAGATGGCTCTCACACATGGCCATTATTAAGTAAGGGTTACTTGAACACAAGCTCAGCAGACCATGGCTGACACATGTAACTGAAATTGCAGAAAGCAAAACCATAGATGGTCGGGCGGGGGGAGGGTACTATTTACCCTACATTTTAAATATCATTAGTGTAGGATTTAGTTTTTTTGTCTTGTTTTGTTTTTCAGTAGAAATCTAAATGTAGTAATCTATACTAGATTTCATAAGCATTTATTGTTGTTAAATAAGTCTCTTTGTGGAAATAAAAGACAAATCTAAGAAATCTCCTGGACTTAAATATGGGTTTCCATTTCTGCCTCCAAATCAGCCCTCACAATGTTACTTCCAGCAAAAATCACGGAGTAATCGCTTCTTCACAATGGAGAACTTTACTTTTGCCCTTCTATGTCCATATGCCAAAGTAAATTATATCCATATTGATCAAATTATACCTAATTAAACTAAATAGTTTGGGTTGATCAAATTATACCTAATTAAACTGAATAGTTTGGTCCTAAAGTTGTACTAAACTCATGTCTCTTACTGTTGCCACTTGAGGTTTAACTTAGTTTTACTCAAGTACACTGTCCTCTGAGATTGGTAGATGTTAAAAGCTAAGTGGACTTCTAAGAAGCAAGAGAACAGAGGGGAAACCACAGAGGCCAAGCTGACATTTTGTGTATCTTCAAATCTGGATTCTCAGAATTGAACTACATTGTGTCAAAGGCCCCAGGAAACCTGCTCCCCGTCTTGCTGTGCATTCCTTCTCCCCTGAAAGACAAAGCAGTCTTCTGAAGTTGATCCACCTTCAAGTGTTGACATTTATATGTAGGTATTGAAAAGATCAAATACTTTAACTGATATTGATTTTTCAAAGTGACTAAGAAGAAAAATGGAGAGTTATCTAGTCAAAAAGGAAGAGATATAAATTGATATTATATCCATGCTGTATGTCAGAAAGTTCTGAAAACAGTCAAACCTCTCTACAGAAATTTAGGTATGACATATGTGTGTAAGTGTGTGTGTGCATGTGTGTATATGTATATATATATATAGAGAGAGAAAGAGTCCTGGTGGCACAGTGGTTAAGCACTTGGCTGCTAACCAGAAGGTCAGTGGTTTGAACCCACCAGCTGCTCCGCAGGAGAAAAGACCTGGTAAAGATTACAGTCTAGGAAACCCTATGGGGCAGTTCTGCTGTGTCACATTGGGTCACTATGAGTTGGAATTGACTCGATGGCACACAACAACATATTTTCTTTCTTTTTTTTAATCACCCATTTCTTATAGGGTACAGTGCTCTCCTACCTTCCTTGAATAATCTCTGAGTTAGTCGTTTTATCAGAGCACACAGTTCTATTTATCCAGTTTCTAAGGATTAGTCTCAGGATCAACTTTATGTAATACATATTGGCTACAACACAAGGCTTCACTATGTAAATCATACGTCCAAATTGTGAGTCAGAAAGACAAACAGTACCTTCTCTTCTGCACACACTGGTGTCTGTGTAGGGGGTGTAATACTACTTTGGTAGCGAGAGAGCCAATTCTCCTGAAAACGTTTATCTCCTCCCTCTTCCTAGAAGATTCTGGGATTTAGATGTTTGACAAACGAAAAGAAGAGGAGAAAAAACACTTTTTATTAGAAGCCACAAAAGACTATTTTCTTTTTCTTTTAGTACTACAAAACACACATAAAACAGGACACATCCTAACAAGCTTTGATGTATCTATTTGCCAAAATCTTTTTTGTGTTAAAAAACAAAACAGCCACAGAAATACTGCTGCTTCCAAAAAGAAGTGCTGTCTGAACCCTTTTTAACTTCCTTCTTACAAGGAAGATCTAGGCCTTGTTAAATCATCACCAGAAGACAAGATCTTTGTTGCTTCAAGGCAGACAGGCCAAGGGTGGTTTGATTGACTTTGTCACCTCTATCTGGTGACTGAGGTATCAGAGGCTGACCATGCAGATAGTTGGTTAAAAATGATAATCTGCTAAGGATAATCAGCTAAAGTACATAAATAGTGTCTGTACTTTCTTGGAACTGGGAGTTGGCTTCTTTTAAAAAGGATTTTTTATATACAAGAACATGTCATCTGCAAATAGAGATGGTTTTATTTCTTCATTTCCAATATGGATGTCTTCTATTTCTTTTTCTTGTCTAACTCTCCTGACAAGAACCCTCCAGTACAATTTAAAATAGAAGTGGTGAAAGTTGTCATATTTGTCTTCTTCCTGATTATAGGGGGAAAGAGTCCAGTCTTTCACCATGAAGTATGATGTTAGCTGTGTGCTTTTCATAGATGCCCTTTATCAGATTGAGGAATTCCCTTCTATTCCTAGTTTGTCGAGGTTTTTAATCATGAAATGGTATTTGATTTTGTTAAATGTGTTTCTTTGCATCAATTAAGATGATCATATGCTTTCTGTCCTTTATTTTATTATTATGGGTATTGGAGTAATTGATTTTCTGATGTTAAATCAGCCTTGCATTTCTGGGATAAATCCCACTTAGCCATGGTGATAAATTCTTATATGTTCCTGGATTTGGTTTGCTTGTATTTGTTGAGGATTTTTGTGTCTGTGTTTGTAAAGGATATTGGTCTGTAGTTTTCTTTTCTTACAATGTTTTTGATTTTGGAATCGGGGTAAAACTGGCCTCATGAAATGAGTTGGGAAGTACTCCCTTCTATATTTTGGAAGAGTTTGTGAAGGATTTGTATCTTCTTTGAATTTTTAGTATAGGTCTTAGAAGCAAAACCAGTGACGTGATATATATATATATATATAGAGAGAGAGAGAGAGAGAGAGACAGATTTATCTGAAGGAAATGGCTCACATGGTTGTAGAGGCTGGCCAAGTTCCAAGTACATGGGTCAGGCGTCAGGCTGGAGGCATCTCCTAACTCACATATCTGCAGGGGCTGATGAACCCAAGATCGGCATGTCAGATGGCAGGCTGCTGGCTCACAGGCTGCAGAGGCTGATGAATCCCACAATCAGCAGGTAATACAGTAGGCCACTGGCTTAAGTCCCCAGAACCGGAGGTCAGATGATGACAAGCTGGATGCATGATCCAGAGTAAGCAAAAGCCAACAAGCATTGTCAGAATATCCATATATATCGGATGCAGGCCACACCCCAAGAAAACTCCCCTTACAACTGATTAACTGATCACATCGTGGAGGTGATTACCTTATATCACAAAATGGATGATAGCTACATCATCACATAACTGCCAAATTACATCATTACATAACTGCCAAACTACATCATTACATAATTGCCAAACCACTGAGAATCACGGCCAGCCAAGTGGACACACAACCGTAACCATCACAATCCACCCCTTGTCAACTTGGCATCTGTACACATCTCCTTAAACCATACACAATGTCTAAATAAAGACAATTACAAAGTCATGATTACGCCTAACATGATACAACTAACATGTATACAACCAAAAAAACACAGTAGCTCCATTTACATCTTACATTTTGTAAGCAAAAAAAAAAAAAAAAAAATTGATGCATACATACAAGGAAGGAATACTCAACAATTACAGTCCTTGTTTCTGAAACTGGTCATGAGGTCATAACTGGTATTTAAAACTACCTTCTTCCACCACCCATTCCGTATTCCCTTTGCCCTCAGCAAGCACCTCAACTAGTTGTGGTTCTTTGTCTGGTGGAGTGACCCAAACCTTCATTCCTGAAGGGTCTGAGCCATTAGCAGTCATGTTGGAATTAGGTTACTGTAGGTCTCCACTGAAATTAATCTCAGGTCAGTGTAGTACTAAGAGACATCCTAAGGGTTTGCCTGTATTCCAAACATACTTGTTGTTAGGTGCCGTTGAGTCTATTCCAGCTCATAGTGACCCTAAGTACAACAGAATGGAACACTGGCTGGTCCTGCACCATCCTCACAATCATTGCTATGTTTGAGCACGTTGTTGCAGCCACTATGTCTATCCATCTCATCGAAGGTCTTCCTCTCTTTTACTGATCCTCCACTTTACCAAGCATGATGTCCTTCTCCAGGGAGTGGTCCCTCCTAATAACATGTCCAAAGTATAAGAGATGAAGTTTCGCAGTCCTCACTTCTAAGGAGCAGAAGTTGGTAAAAATCTTCAATTTCCTCATCTTTGGCATTATTGGTTGGTGGGTAAGTTTGAATAATAATCATATTAACTAGTCTTCCTTGTAGGTGTATGTATATTATCCTACCACTGACACTGGTGTAGTTCAGGATAGATCTTGAAATGTTCTTTTTGATACATGTGATGCCATTCCTCTTCAATTTATCATTTCTGGTATAGTAGACCATATGATTGTCTGATTCAAAAAGGCCAATACCAGTCCATTTCAGCTCACTAATGTTTAGGATGTTGATCTTTATGTGTTTCATTTCATTCTTGATGACTTCCAATTTTCCTAGATTAATACTTCATACATTGCCCATTCCAATTATTAATGGATGTTTGCAGCTGTTTCTTCTCATTTTGAGTAGTGCCACATCAGCAAATGAGGGTCTTGAAAGATTTACTCCATCCATGTCATTAAGGTTGACGCACTTTGAGGAGGCAGCTCTTTCCAGTCATACTTTGAGTGCTTTCCAACCTGAGGGGGCTCATCTTCTGGTACAATATCAGACAATATTCTGTTGCTATTCATAAGGTTTTCACTGGCCAATTTCTTCAGAAGTAGACTTCCACGTCCTTTTTCCTAGTCTTAGTCTGGAAGCTCCGCTGAAACCTCTCCACCAGGAGTCATCCTGCTAGTGTTTGAAATACCAGTGGCATAGCTTTCAGCATCACAGCAACATGCAAGCCACCACAGTACTACAAACTGACAGATGTGCAGTGGTTATCTCCATTATGTAATATCAATCCAATTTCCCCTTGGTAATCAGAATCAATCACACCAGCCAGTACAGTAACTCCCTTCTTTGCCTGTTGATACAGAAGCATGAGGAGTCCAAAGTGGCCAGGTGGCATTCTTAACTTCCAATTCAGTGGAATCCGTGTTGTGTCTCCTGGTGACAGCACTCCTCCCTTTGAAACTAAGGCCTCTAGACCAACAGAGCATATGGTCATGGGGGCAGGAAGCAAAAATTTTGCAAGTGGGTCACTAAGGGTTATAGTAAGTGGTGCCATTCCCATTTCCACACCTTGATTCCTCGATCTGTGTATCCTGGCTATGGGAGAAACAGCACCCTACATTGAATGCAGGTTTAGAGCATATACAGCCTCCTGGAAAACATTGCTCCAACTCTAGAAGGTATTACCACCTAGCTGGCACTGTAATTGTGTCTTTAGAAGGCCATTCCATCATTCTATCAAGCCAGCTGCTTCAGGATGATGGGGGACATGGTAAAACCAGTGAATTCCATGAGAATGGGCCCATTGCCATACTTCATTTGCTTTGAAGTGAGTTCTTTGATCCAAGACAATGCTGTGTGGGATACCATAATGGTGGATAAGGCATTCTGTAAGTCCACGAATGGTAGTTTTCATAGAAGCATTGTGTGCAGGGAAGGCAAATCCATATCCAGAGTAATTGTTTATTCCAGTAGGAACAAAATGCCACCCTTTCCATGATGGAAGTGGTCCAATGTAATCAAACTACTACCAGGTTGCTGACTGATCACCTCAAGGAATGGTGCCATATTGGGGACTCAGTGTGATCTCTGCTGCTGACAGATTGGGCTTGGGCACTCATCAGTAGCTGTAGCCAAGTCGGCCTTGGTGAGTGGAAGTCCACGTTGCTATGCCCATGCATAACCTCCATCCCTGCCACCACGGCCACTTTGTTCATGAGCCCATTGTACAATGACAGGAGTGGCAGGGGAAAGATGATGACTGGTTTCCACAGAATACGTCATCCTACCCACGATGGTTAAAATTCTCCTCTGCCAGGGTCACACTTTGGTGAGCATTCACATGGTACATAAATATCTTTACTTTGTTGGCCCATTCAGAGATGTCATCCACATATCTCTTCCCCATACCTCCTTGTCTCCAATTTTCTAATCGTGTACCTTCCAAGCTCCTGACCATCCAGCCAAACCATTGGCCACAGCCTATGAATCAGTATACAGTCATACATCTGGCCATTTCTCCTTCCAAGCAAAGTGAACAACCAAGTGCACTGCTTGAGGTTCTGACCATTATAAGGATTTTCCTTCACCATTGTCCTTCAGGGAGGTCCCAGGAAGTGGCTGTAGTGCTGCCGCTGTCCACTTTCAAGTGGTACCTGCATATTGGGCAGGACCATTTTTAAACCAGGCACTAGTTTTCTCTTCCACAGTCAACTGATCATAAGGAACTCCCCATGAGGCCATAGGTGTAGACAGGGAGAGGGCAGGTAATGTGACAAGAATGGAGACCATGGGCACTTGGGCCACTTCCTCATGCAACCTACTTTGCCTGCAGGTCCTGCTCTGACCTGATCTCGCATATACCACTTCCATTTAATGATGCAGTGCTGCTGTGCATGTCCAATTTTATGGCACTGGGGACCAGACAATACCCAGTTCATGATGGGCAGCTCCAGCCACATGGTGACTAGGTGGCCCATAGTTAAGCATTCAGTCTCTGCTAAGGCCTAGTAATAAGCCAAAACCTGTTTCGCAAGAGGAGAGTAGTTATCCGCACAGGATGGCAGGGCTTTGCTCCAAAATCCTAAGGGTCTGTACTGTGATTCACCAATAGGGGCCTGCCAAAGACTCAAAACAGCATCTCTATCTGTCATTGACACTTCAAGCACCATTGCATTAGCCAGATCATATGGTCCAAGTGTCAGAACCCATTGCAGATCCTTCTCTTGTTCTGGGCCTCACTCAAAACTAGCAGCTTTTTGAGTCATTTGATAAATAGGCCAGAGTGGCACATCCAAATGAGGGATATGCTGCCTGAAAAATCCAAAGAGGCCCACCAGGCATTGTGCCTCCTTTTTAGTTGTGGGAGGGATCAGATGCAATACCTTATCCTTCACTTTAGAAGGAATATTTCCACATGCCCCACACTACTGTACTCCTAGAATTTCAGGGAAGTGCAAGGTACTTGAATTTTTGTTGGATTAATTTCCCACACTCTAGCACACAAATGTTTTACCAATAAGTCCAGAGTCATTGACACTTCTTCCTTGTGAGGCCCAATCTGCATGATGTCATCAATGTAATGGACCAAGGTGACATCTTGTGAAAGGGAAAGGCGATCAAGTTCCCTGTGGACTAAATTATGACATAGGGCTGGAGAGTTGATATACCTCTGAAATAGGACAGTGAAGGTGTATTGCTGGCTTTGCCAGCTGAGGGCAAAATGCTTCTCGTGTTCTTTCACAACTGGAGTTGAGAAAAGGCATTGGACAGATCAATAGATGCATACCAGGTATCAGGAGATGTATTAATTTGCTCAAACAATGGAGCCACATTTGTAACAGCAGCCGCTGTTAAGAGTCACCACCTGGTTAAGTTTATGATAATCCAGTCATTCTCCAAGATCCATCTATTTTTTGCACAGGCCAAATAGGCAAGTTTAATGAGGGTGTAATGAAATCACCACCCCTGCATCCTTCAAGTCTAGATTGTGGCACTAATCTCTGCAATCCCTCCAGGAATACGCTACTGCTTTTGGTTTACTATTTTCCTAGGTAGGGGCAGTCCTAATGGCTTCCACTTGGCTTTTCCTATCACGATAGCCCTTATTCCACTTATCAGGGATCCAGTGTGCGGGTTCTGCAAGTTTATATCTATTCCAATTATGGATTCTGGAACTGGGGAAGTCACTATATGATGAGTTCAGGGACCCACTGGACCCACCATGAGACAAACCTGAGCTAAGACTCCATTAATAACCTGACCTCCATACACCTGCACTCTGACTGGCGGGCCACAGTGATGTTTGGGTCTCCTGGAATTAGTGTCAGTTCAGAGCCAGTATCCAGTAATCCCCAAAAAGTCTGATTATCTCCTTTTCCCCAGTGAATGGTCACTCTCTTAAAAGGTCGTATATCCCTTTGGGGAAGGCTGGGAAAAAGATTAACAGTATAAATTTTCAGCAGTGAAATGGGGTCCTTCCTCAAGGGGACCCAGCCTCCCCTTCATTCAAAGGGTTGTGGATCTGTAAACCGGCTCGTCTGGGAATTGATTGAGGGGCTGTGACTCTATTCTGGTGATTGGAGTTAGACTGCTATTCACTTTACCTAAAATTCTTCCGCTTACACAGCTCAAGTAAATATTTAGTAGATTTCCCATCTATTTCACCCCTAAGGTCACCATGACAAAGCAGCCAGTGCCATAAGTCCATACGAGTCAGACTATTCTGATTACTGCTTTGACTTCACTGTCCATTACTGTAACCACATCCACCTTGTCTTTGTCAACTGAGTGTCACTACCTGGCCCTAACTACCATGGGGTCCAATCAGCCCCATTGTAGTTAGGTGTCTTAATTCAGTTAGGGCAGTTTCCACTGTCAAATCTGACTTACATAAAATAGCCTATTCAGATTTTCCTTTTTTTTTGGTCAGGTTTATTAATTTACACCTTTGTAGGACTTCGTCTATTTCATATAAATTATCTAATTTGTTGGTGTAAAGCTGTTAATAGTATTCCCATATTATCCTTTTTATTTCTGAAAGGTCAGTAGTGTTGTGCCTCTTTCATTCCATATTTTAGTAATCAGTCTTCTCTCTCTCTTTTCTTTTCTGTGTTTTTTTTTTTTTTTTTTTGGTCAGCCTAGGTAATGATTTGTGAATTGGTTGAACTTTTCAAAGAACCAACTTTTGGTTTCATTGATTTTCTCTATTTTTATGTATTCTCTAGTTCATTTATTTCTGCTGTAATCTTTATATTTTCTTCCTTCTTCTTGCTTTTGGTTTAGTTTGACCTTGTTTTATTATTTTCTTAAGGTGAAATGTTAGGTTATTTGTTCGTGAGCTTTCTTCTTTTTTAATATAGGCATTTAAAGGTATAATTTTTCCCCTAAACACAGCTTTAGCAATATCCTATAAGTTTTGGTATATTGTGTTATCATTTCATCTTCAAGTATTTTATAAATTCCCTGTGATTTCTTCTTTGACCCATTTGTTATTAAGTGATATGTGGTTTAATTTTCACTTATTTGTGGATTTCCCAAATTTCCTTCCATTCTTGATTTCCAATTTAATTGCACTGTGGTCAGAAAACAAACTTTGTGTGATTTCAATTCTTTGATATTTCTTGAAGCTTTTTTTATGACCTAGCATATGGTTTATCCTGGAGACTGTTTCAGGTACATTAAAGAAGAATGTATATTTTTTTGCTTTTGAGTGGTGTGGCCTATGGATGTCTATTAAGTCTTTTTTTTTTTTTTGTAGTGTGGTTCATGTCATCTAGATCTTTGTTGATCTTTAGCCTACTTCTATCCATTATTGAAATTGGGGCATTGAAGTCTCCAACTATAATTGTTGAATTGTCTGTTCTTTTCTTTTCAATTCCAATGCATAATTTCTTTTATAATTTATTTTGTTGTTGAGAACATACACTTCAGAACATACACCAACTCAACAATTTCTACACGTACAATTCAGCGATATTGATTACATTCTTTGAGTTGTGCAACCATTCTCACTCTCCTTTTCTAAGCTTTTCCTCCCCATGTTCACATAAACTCACCACCCCCTAAGTTTCCTATCTAATCTTTCAAGTTCCTTTTGTCAATTTGATCCCATATAGATAGTTCTTAAAAGAGTAAAATACTCAAGGAAGACATTCTTTAATAGTTAAGCTAAATTATTGTTTGGTTTTAAGAAGGATTCAGGGGATATTTTTGTTTTAAGGTTTAAAGATTATCTCAGGGTAATAGTTTTAAGGGTTCATCCAGCCTCCATGGCTCCAAAGAGTCTAGATTGCATAAGAATTTGAAATTCTGTTCTATGTTTTCTCCTTTTTGATCAGAATTCTTCCATAGGATCTTTGATCAAAACATTCAGTAATGGTAGCTAGACACCATCCAGTTCTTCTGGTCTCATGGGAAAGGAGGCAATTATTCACGGAAGCAATTAGCCACATATTCCATTTCTTCCCCCATTCCTGACTCTCCTTCTTCTTCAGTTTCTCCAGGCAAGTGGAGACCAGTTATCTTACCTTGATGGCTGCTTGCAAGCTTTTAAGACCCCAGGCACTACACAATGAACTGGAAGATAGAATAGAGGCACTGAACACATTATTAGGCCAATTAACTGGGATGCCCCATGAAACCATGCCCCTAAACCTCCAAACCAAAACATAATCCCATGAGGTGTTTGTTAATACATAAGTAGCCTCAGTAGCTGCTCTTTTTAATTATTGTTGTAAATATATCTATCACACAACTTTTGCCAACTCAACTTTTTACAGGTGTACAACTTATTGGTAGCAATTACATCAATTGGCTATTCAACCCTACCCTTAAACAATGCTAGTTTTCCATCACTGTAAACAGAAACTTAGTTCTCTATAAGCAATAGCCCCCCCTTCCCCCTCACTTCTACCCCTAGAAACCACTAATAAACTTTGGTCTCTATATATTTGCCTGCTCTTATCTTTTTATATAAGTGAGGTCATATATTATTTGTCCTTTTGTGATTGACTTATTTTACTAGGCATTATGTCTTTCAGCTCCATCCATGCTGTAGCATATATCAAGCCTTCCTTTCTCTTTCTGGCTGAGTAGTATTCCATTGTATGTGTGTATCACACTTTATTTATCCATTCATCTGTTGACTGGCATTTAGGTTGTTCCCACATTTCAGCTTTTATGAATAATGCTGTGATGAATATTGGTGTACATATGCTTGTTTGCATTGCTGCTTTCAAGTCCCTTGGGTATATTTCTAGCAGTGACATTGCTGGTGAGGTGCAATGAATTACTTAACGTGGCTTTTCTAGACATGGTCCTTGTGACTCACATACAATGATTGGGTGAGACTGTGCAAATAAAGTAATTGTAGCCCACCAAGGGGATTGGTTGGTTTTGCCATCCTACTGGGCTTGAAAGGGAGCCAAATCCAGAGCAAAGAGAGGATCCCACCACTACCAAGGAAGGAGAGCCAAGAGTGGAGCATGTTCTTTGGATCCAGGATCCTTGTGCTGAGAAGTTCCTGGAACCAGGAGACGGAGAGAGACAGAGAAACAGAGAGAGAGAGTTGTAATTCTGAAGACAGCAAGAAGTGGTGGCAAGGAAACAGCAGGAGAGACCAGCAGGAAAGACTGGCAGGAGAGACCGGCAGGAGATGGCGTGGTGGGCTTCCTGGCCCACAGAGAGAGAAAGCTGAGTGCCTTTGGGCAGGAAAGCCTTTGCTGGCAGAGGAGGTTGCCCCCGGGTACTTGGTGGAGGTAGGTTGGACAACTCATAGAGCTAGAACTGAGTGGGGTAAATTGGGGTACTTATCGGCAGAGCTAAAATAACTTTGTAACACTTGCCCAAGCAGGGCAGAGGCCAAGGGGCCAGAGAGGCATTTCTGTGGCACAGCTGAGAAGAGGCTGTTCTGATGGAAGAACTGTATTCTGAGTGTTCCTGAACATGAATTGTAACTTCCCTAATAAATCCCATAATCATGAGTATTTGTGAGTTTTGTGTGGCCACTGCAATGGATTATCAAATCCAGCAGAGAAGTAGAGAGTGCTGTGGGAGGGATGATTGGTATCAGAATGGGTAAAAATAGTGCAGAGAGGAGGCATGTCTGACCTCCACCTCATAGGAATCAGCCTTGGGCTGTTGATTTTGATTCTCCTCCCCCAGGTGAGGTTAGAGAAGGTCAGATGCCACCCTCACGCCTTTTTTATAGCTGGGTCATATGGTAATTCTATTTTTAGTTTTTTGAGGACCCACCACACTGTTTTCCACAACATCTGTACCATTTGACATTTCTACCAGTGATGGACAAGGGTTCCAATTTCTCCTACATCCTCACCAACATTTGTTTTTTTTTTTTTTTTTTTTTTTAACCTTAGCCATTGTAGTGGAGTTGAATGGTATCTCATTGTGGTCTGATGCATATATGTTTAAAATTTTTTTTTCCCCAACGGGTTCACCTTTTCATCATTATGAAATGTTCATCTTTGTCTCTACAATATATATCTTTTAATTTTAAAGTCTGTTTTATTTGATAGTAATATAGAGACTCTAGGTTTTTTATGGTTGTTATTTTCATGGTATATATTTTCCATCCAATTATTTTCAACCATTTGTATCTTTTAATCTAAACTATGTCTCCTGTAGACAGCATGCAGTTGGATCTCGGTTGTTTTTTATCTAATCCAGCAATCTCTGCCTTTTTATTGGGTGGTTTAATCCATTCATAAATATTACTATTGCTATAGCTAGATTCACAGCTGGAAAAATCTGACAAGCCAAAGAAAAGACCTAAGGGTGGTGACAGTGGGGGTTCTCCAATGAAACAGCCCAGCCATCACTCTATAAGCAAGATAGTAGTCCTGGAGCCTCACCCACAATACATAGCTGCCATTAAGCTTTTAAGTTCCCCAATTTTAAATATAAATGAGCAGCCAAAGATCACCAGATATTTAAAGAAATCCTCTAACATGAAAGGCAGAGACCAAAAACAAAGGGATAAAAGTAACTTGGAGGAAAAGAAATTAGATGAGGAGATGAAAACTATTGCAAACATAAAGCAATAGGATTCTATTTATAGAGGAACATTTATAGAACAAAAGTCTCAGAAATTAAAAATATGTTTGCATAAATAAAAAATCCAACAAAAGGGTTGAGAATAAAATTTGGGAAAACTTTCCATAAGAAAAACAAAATGACAAAAAGAAAATAGGAGAGAAAAGATAAGGCGTTTTAATGACCAGACCAGAAGTCCAATATTCAAATGAGATGAGTCACAGAAAGAGAAAAAAATGAAAATGGAAGAAATAAAATTACCAAAGAAATGCTTCAGGAAAATTTCTAAGAAATGAAAGCCATTGTCAGATAAAAAGGGCCCATCAAATACTCCACACAATGAATAAAAATTTATTAGCAACAACATATTGTGAAATTTAAGAATATTAGAGATAAAGAGAAAAATCCTAAAATCTTCTAGAGAATTAAAGATCAGTTACATTCTGAAAAAAAAATAAAAAATAAAAATGGCATCCATCTTCCCAACAGTAATACTAGAAACTACAAGGAAATCTGCAGAAACATCAATTTTATGGAATTTTACACCTAGCCAAACTATCAATGAAATAACATAAAGGCTTTTTTTTCAGACATGCAAGTCCTTTCTCAGAATGCAAGGGAGTGAAACAAAAAAGAGAATGACATGAGATCCAGGACAAAGGGGATCCAACACAAGAGAGAGTTGAAAGGAATCCCAAGATGATGGTGAAGGGGAATCTCAAGATGACAGTGATACAACAGATCTAGAAGACAACTAGTCTAGATTGGAGCAAGTCAGAGGCTGTGAGAGAAATCTAAGATGATGAAATTGATAATATGCCTAATGTGTATGAATCTTTTTGAAACATTAAGACTGCTGAGGGAGAGTTTAAGGATGAATTAGTGGTAAGTACATAAAAAACTAAAAGAAACGAGATGAATTATAGTTCCAGGTAAAACCAAAAGTTGTGGAAGGAAATCTAATCATATTCCAATATTTATATCGTCATTTTAATATTTATGTAGCCAAAATTATGGTACAAAAATTGAGAGGATAAAGGATAGGAAGTATATGGGGTGAAGGGGGAAGGTGAGATGAAAAAGCTAAACTTTCACCTTCCATAGTGAGAAGGCAATAGATACTGTCTAAAGTTTGAAAAACCAGTGACACAACAATTCCCTTCCTAGGTATGTATCCGAAAGAATTGAAAACAAATGTCCACAAAAAAACTTGTACACAAGTGTTTGTAGCAGCATTATTCATAATAACCCCAAAGTAGAAACAATCTAAATATCTATTGTTGAATGGGTAAACAAAATGTGTTATATCCATTGTTGTCATTGTTGTTAGGTGCCATTGAGTGGGTTCCGACTCATAGCGGCCCTATGTACAACAGAACAAAACACTGCCCAGTCCTTCACCATCCTCACAATCATTGTTATGCTTGAGCCCATTATCACAGCCACTGTCAATCCATCTCATTGAAGGTCTTCCTCTTTTTCAATGACCCTCTACTTTACCAAGCATGATGTCCTTCTCCAGGGACTGATCCCTCCTGATAACATGTCCACAGTATGTGAGACGTAGTCATATTTGGCTGTAGTCCATGCAGCCAAGGGGAGTTACTGAGAGTTGGCATCTTGGAGAGAAGGACCCAAAAGCCAATAAGCCATCCAACTGAGTCACCAAAATGAAAGGACTAGCAGATGGAAGAAATCCAGAATTCAGGCCTGAGGCAATGAGGAATAGACTGGGGGACAAGAGCACCCTCACAGGAGCCTTTGATTAGGTCTCTTTTCAATATTCTCCCATAGCTTTGTGATCTTCTTCTTATTGCTTTATCATAACTTGTAACTTTTCTCTAGATTGTGAGCTCCATGAGGACAGGACTTATGTTTGTTTTGTTCACCATGGTATCCTCAGTGCCTCGCATATGTTGCTGTTGTTAGTTGCCATTGAGTCAGCTCCAACTCATAGTGACCTTATGTATAACAGAATAAAACATTGCCCTGTCCTGCACCTTCTTGATGATTGCTGGTATGTTTGAGTCCAATGCTGACATGTAAGAAGTACTTTAAAAAAATTGTTAAATGAGGAATAAATGAACCAGGTGAGAGCAGGAAACATTGAAGTGGCAAATGAGATGCAGAGGCTGGAGAAATTCTGAGCTAAAAAGAAGAGGAAAGCATGGTGGCTTGATGTAGGCTGCCAGCAGCTTCAGACATGGGAGGGAAGAGCTTCTAATGGGACCAACTTGGCATGGGAGCTCCAGCAGATAAGACACATATATGTGGGTCTGTGCCTGAAGCATTTACTGTGAATCTCAAGTCTTGGGGTCATTACTGCCCAAGAGGCCCCTGCATGACAGGAGAGGCCACCATAGCTGGAGATCTGTTTATTCCACAGATAATGGGGCTGGGAAAGAAATCTCTCAAATTTGTACTTGGGAGTTCAAACTTCAGTGACCAACAGTGACTTCATGAAATCTTTGCTGGAATTAATAAATTCAGATTATAGGCCATTCCTATCTTGTGGATGGTTGAATAAGATTAACTGCTGGGAAGGAAGGATGCAGTAACAGTCATCCATAAAGGGCAGGAGAATTATTCCTCAAAGAGTAGAGTAGGCTAATGACATTTCACCTTGAAAATAGTTTTGGACTGTGCTCCATGGGATGGGAGGAAGGGTTGGGGTAGGGATAGGGAGCAGTGAGGATTCTTTAGGGAAGTCAAGAAGGAGATCATATTTCATTTGGCTAAATAAAGTCAGAATATTCTAGAACACTCAGACACTAATGCAACTTCTTAGCACAGCCCCCGTAATTGCAAGAGGAAAAAAATTTAAACCATTTATCCAATATCATTGTCGTCAGCGGTGGAACATACGATCCACCTGCTCAGGGAAAGGGAACAGGTGGTTTCTCAAAGACGATCTGTCTTTTTCTACACTTTCTCATTCAAAAAGCTATCCACAGAAGGTCATGAATAAAATGCTTTTCCTTCAGCTGATAAGACACCCAGTTCAAAGACCCATGACTGCCCTGCACACAGACTGTCTCAGGCAGGATTATCTTAGCTTTTGACTAAATCCCACAGAGCAAAAACTGCAACCTCATGTTGCTGTGCAATTTCACATGACTTTATGGCGGGTGGCAGGCTGGAGCTATTAAAGATGATCTATTTTATTAACATCATTCACTCATTCCCTGTAATAATGAGGGCAGAGAAGTGTTGACACCAAAAATTTAGCTGATGGGCTGGAAACCCTTTGGTGTGGAGCTGATATAGCCACTCTGAGGCCTTTGGCAGTACTTAAGGAGTTTATGGAAAAAACCAGACAGGACTGAATTCAATCTTGGCACTGCTATGTATTTGAGCTAAATGATCTTGGCTGAGTTATTTACCTTCCTTGAGTGTCAGTTTTCTGAGCTGTAAAATAAGAAAAATAAGGCTAAATCCTCATCTCAAGATTTTTGGAGGATTAAATGAGACAACGTACTTGAAATCGTCTTCCGCGTACCTGTACCTAGTAGACGCTGTATTGGAGTGGCTGCCTTTCCCTTGTCTCTCCGTCCCTGTCTCTCTATGCTCATTGTATGTGATAGTGTTGTTCCTGCAGAATGAGACACTTGAGACTGAGCAGGAATTTGTTAATTAGATATGTTCTAACATTGACGTAAATAAATACTCCCACTCCTCACTTATTGACATGGTTAGGTTCCAAAGACCAGGTTGCTATGTTAAAATCATGGTAGATTAGGCCTAACCAAGACTGTGTTTGAGAGTTCACATGCAAGCTCTATCCACTAGGTCTGTTGGGATTGGCACTTGGAGGCCGGGATGCAAGGTTTCAGAGCCTGCACTGACTTTGCAGGCCTGTGGGGTCCTCCACCATGCACACCTGGGGAGTCCCACCTCTGTAATGGAAAAGGGAGACCAGGCACGTGCTCCTGCCGGGCTTGTGCCATAGCATTGATGAACACTCACTACGCAGCCCCCCTTGTCCCAACTCCAGATATGCAGCCATCCTGCTTGCCTGTGTCACCCACCTTCCTCCTCCCACCCCTCCTTGCTCCTCTGCTCTAGGACCTCAGCCCCCTCCTTCTCACCCTCCATGCCCCTCGACCTGCCTGCCCTGCACTGCCTTCCTCATGGCCCTTCAGGCCCATAGGCCACAGTGGGCAGCTCCCCTTCCTGTCAGTCACCACCTTCTCTTCTGGAGCTCCCACATAACCTTAACCATCACAGCCAGTGTTACTCTTGTCTTACACCTCGGCGCACCTTAAGAGTTTGTTACTGCCAGTTGTATGTCACTGATGTGCAAAATAGTCAAATTTTTTACTATTCTCATAAATGTGAAATGTCAGATAACGAGATAGTCGATAAGCAAGCAGGCTTTCAGTACATAGTGCCTGAGCAGCCTGTAATTCGAGGCCATTGCCCTAGGTTAAGGAGCCCTGGTGGCGCAGTGGTTTAGTGTTCAGCTGCTAACTGAAAGGTTCACAGTTCAAACCCACCAGCCACTCCATAGGAGAAAGATGTGGCAGTCTGCTTCCACAAAAATTACAGCCTTAGAAACTCTATGGGGCAGTTTTATTCTGTCCTATAGGGTCACTATGAATCAGAGTCAACTCGATGGTAATGGGTTTGGGTTGTTTTGGCCCTAGGTTACCTGTTCCGGAAAAACTGTTTCTGTGCTGAAAACTGTAGCAGGACCTGGAGCTAGGATGGCCTACTTCTACATCTGCTGTAGGCCTTGGAAACTGCTGAGCACCAAGGAGGTGGAGAGTCTCTCTGGGGTGGTCTCAGTCAGGGAATGTAGGAATAGGCAAGGAAGGTCCTAGAACACTATGGCCCAGCATTTGTTGATTCACTCTTGCAACAAATATTGAAAATCTAAGTACAAGCTGCATCACCCATCTGTCAGTTTGTCATACTGTGCTGGCTTGCATGTTGCTGTGATGGTGGAAGCTATGCCACTGGTATTTCAAATACCAGAAGGGTCATCCATGGTGGACAGATTTCAGCAGAGCTTCCAGATTAAGACAGACTAGGAAAAAAGGCCTGGTGATCTACTTCTAAAAATGAGCCAGTGAAAACCTTTTGGATTACAACAGAACATTGTCTAACACTCTTGCTTTGGACATATCATCAGGAGGGATCAATTGCTGGAAGAGTTCATCATGTTTGATGGAGGAGAGGGAAGGGTTAAGACAGACCCTCAGTGAGATAGATTGGCACAATAGCCATAATGATGAACTCAAACACGCCTGCAACTGTGAGGATGACACAGAACCGAGCAACATTTTGTTCTGTTGTACAAAAAGTTGCCATGAGTCAGAGTCAACTCGACAGCAGCTATTGTCATCATCAAGTACAAGCCAGACGGTACTCATTCACTCATTCGTCATCAAATATTCTCATAACTTTTGTTCTGTGCCAGACACTATTCTAAGTACTTTACAAATATCATCTTATTGATTCTTCATTAACAGTGCTGTGAGGTTGGTATTATTATTATCCCTATTTTAGAGATAATGAAACTGAAGCACTGTATAGTTACATAACTTGCCCAAGAAGCATACACGTAAGAGGTTTTTGACTCAGTGACAATAGCACATATAGTACTCTATTATTTGTCTAGAAGTGAGAGGTAAGCATTCATTCATTCACCCATTCACTGAGACTCCTATTAATCATGACGCATTTGTCAGACTTTAAGAAATGTGGGGACATAAGATTAAGGCCTGCACATGAAGGAGTCTAAATCCAAGGAGGAAAACGCCAAGAAAGCCTCACTTTTATACTTTACCTTTGGAACCAGCAAAAAAAACAGTTGGCTTGGATCAAGGATGCTATCATCAGACTTTTTTATATATATAAAATAAATGATCTTTATGGTGTTATGGATTGAATTGTGTCCACCCAAAATATGTTATAAATCTTAACCCCATACTTGTGTATGTAATCCTATTTGGAAATAGGGTTTTCTTTGTTATGTTAATGTGGCCATATCAACGTAGGGTGTGTTTTAAAGCCAATCACCTTTGAGATATAAAAAGAGCAGATTAGGCCCAGAGAAGGAAGCACAAATGGAGGGGAAGATACATGCCACATGAGATCACCAAGTTATGTGAGAGAATCTGAGACAAGGACATAACCCTAGAGTGGACAGAGAATATTTCCCTAGAGCCAGCACCCTGAATTCAGACTTCTAGCCTCCTAAACTGTGAGAAAATAAATTTCTGTTTGTTAAAGCCACCCACTTGTGGTATTTCTGTTACAGCAGCACTGGATAACTTAAAATGAGGCATTAAACATGTGGCCTTTGCCCTTATAAGGCCCATGCTAAGGAGTCTCCTTGGATCAACAATCAATGCCACATGGAAGCAGCAGTCAAGAAATCAAATGATGTATTGATTGGGAAAATCTGCTGCAAAAGAACTCTTTAAAATCTTAAAAAGCTAAGACGTCACTTTAATGACTAAGGTGTGCCTGATCCAAACTATGGTATTTTCAATTGCCTCATATGCATGCAAAAGCTGCACAATGAAAAAGGAAGACATAAGAAGAATTGACGCATTAGAATTATGGTGTTGGTGAAGAAAACTGAATATACCATGGACTGCCAGAAGAATGAACAAATCTGTCTTGGAAACAGTACAGCCAGAGTGCCCCTTGGAAGCAAGGATGGTGTGACATTGTCTTGCTTACTTTGGACATGTTATCAGTAAGGACAGTCCCTGGAAAAGGACATCATGCTTAGTAAAACAGAGGGTCAGCAAAAAAGAGGAAGACCTTCGACAAGATGGACTGGCACAGTAGCTGCCAGAATGGGCTCAAACTTACCTACTATTGTGATGATGGCACTGGACCAAGCAACGTTTCATTTTGTTAAACACAAGGTCGCTATGAGTTGGAACTGATTTGACAGCACCTAACAACAACAACAAGTCTATCAGGTGCAATTGCTTAATACATAGCTCAGAAAAAAACAATGCATGTAAGGCTAATGCTCCCAGAAAAAAACCCAGCAGGTTAAGGGACCACAAGGAGGGTATAAATTCTAGTATTGTGACCCAGTAATTTGTTTGCAAGGGCTGCAGTAACAAAGTAACACAAACTGAGTGGCTTAAAACAACAGAAATTTATCTCTCACAGTACTAGAGGCTAGAAGTCTAAAATCAAGATGTTAGCAGGGCCACGCTCTCTCTGAAGGTTCTAGGGGAGAATCTGTTCCATGCCTTTTTATTAGCTTCTGGTGTTGCCAGAAATCCTTGGCTTGTAGATGCATCACTCCAATCTCTGTCTCCATCGTCACATGGCATTCCCCTTGTGAGTCTGTGTTTCTTCTCTTCTTATAAGGACACCAGTCATACTGAATTAGGTCACACCCTAATGACCTCATTTTAGCTTGATTAAATCTTCAAAGACTCTGTTTCCAAACAAGTCACATTCACAGGGACCAGGGATTGGACTTCAATGTATCTTTTTAGGGGACACCATTCAGCCCATAACAGCCAGTGTCCTCAAACTTCATATGTGAACCACTAATGAGGAACAAGGAACCTTGGTGACACAGTGGTTAAGTGCTTGGCTGCTAATTGAAAGACTGACAGTTTGAACCCACCCAGTGGCTCTGCAGGAGAAAGACCTGATGATCAGCTTCCATAAAGATTATAGCCTAGAAAACCCTATGGGGCAGTTCTACTCCATCACATGGGGTTGCTATGAGTTGACAATGACCCAACAGCTATAGTTTGTATTAGGTGTTGTTAGGTATTCGCTTTTATGTGTACTAGAAAATATATAAATATTTTAAAAAAATATATATAAATATATTTGATATATAAATATTTTCAAGCTTAGAGTAAAGGAAGTTTTTAAAAAGTGAGTTAACTTAAAGAAAAATATTAAATTAATAATGACACAATTGGTACATTAAATATTGAAAAAAATCATCAAAGTGGTACTCAAATGACTGGAGTTTGGGAAGCAAAGTGTTTCTCATTGGGGGCATTACTGGTATTTTGGATGAGGAATTTCTTCATTGTGTAGAGCTATTAGGCACATTGCAGGATGCCTAATATCTCCACACCTGCCCACTGCATGGCAGTAGTGACCCTCACAAGGCGTTGTGACAACCCCCTACAAAAAATCTCTCCAAACATTTCAATACCATGTAGTGGTGGGGTGTGTGTGTGTGATATCAGACCCTGGTTGGGAACTATTGCTGAACCAAAGCTAAAGGCTTGCTGAGGCCTTACAGGAAAAACAAGCAGGCTGTTTTCATAT
Source organism: Trichechus manatus latirostris (assembly GCF_000243295.1). NCBI lineage: Eukaryota > Metazoa > Chordata > Mammalia > Sirenia > Trichechidae > Trichechus > Trichechus manatus. Next base: position 7,816,585 of record NW_004444055.1, on the reverse strand, counting down.
CTTTTTGAAGTAGGATGAAAGGAAGATAAAAGTCAAGTTCAATTACCAAGTGGCTTAGCGGGAGATACACCAGAGTGAGCAAATGGGAGCCCAAATGAGAAGACAGCAAAAACACAGAAAGTGCTGGCAAGAGTTGGGACACACAGAAAAGGCCTGGGGCTATAGACAGAACCTTCCTGGTTTGGGGCTACTTTTACCAGTTCCTTCCTGCTTGTCTTACAGGTGCCACTTGGCATTTGACAACAACCAGAGAGAATGCCCATTGCCTGCTGAAGAATAGGCAACACAACCTATTTCTTGAGCTCAACGCATTATGGTGCCAAGACAGGAAGACACAAGAATCATAGGATGAAAAATGTGACAGATTTATTGATCATTAAAGAAGAAAAAGAAGGTTCCAAAAAACTATGGTTCTCTTTCCACATGCCCCTTAATGTGCTGCTAACGTTGGGAATGAATTGTGGAAGGATGAGAATAAATTAATGTTGTTTGCATACTACCCAACATTTTGTTCATGTCCTTTAAAAATCTTGGTTAGTTTTGGTAACTTTGAGTCACTAATTTTCCTAGTACTCTCCAAGATTATATGTCCTCTACTTCAATGTGTCTGTAGGACAAATCTCTCAGAAGGTATTTATAGGTGACTTCATGGAAAAATATTTAAACAACCTCATTGTAGCTTGATTGTATCTGCAAAGACTTTATTTCCAAATAAGTTTACATTTACAGAGAACAGAGGTTAGGACTTCAACGTATCTTTTTTGGTGGACACCATTCAATCCATAGCACCCAGTGTTCCCAAACTTCATGTGTGTCACTAATGAAGAATAGTTTGTATTAGGTGTTAAAATATTTCATGGTCAAATAATTTGGGAGACAGTGCATTCCCATTTTGGAGGTTCGCAATGCACATTGGTACCTTAGAGGTTTTGAGAAGATCTGAAATTAAGAAACATTTAATTTAAACACTGCCCTCCCTAGCACATTCTTCTCAGTGTCCTTATTAACACACAGATGAACAGTCTTCTGCAAAACAACTGTTTGGAAATTGTTTCTCAATCTTATGTACAGTAACAGGGTAATATGAAAAAATGTGAATGTGATGTATTACTCAAGAAATGGAACTAGAATACATTTAAGCACGCTGGAATTTGCTAAAAATACCATTTGCCACTGAGGACAATTAGAAATAAGCCAGGTTAGTAATGTACCCACACAAAGAGTGAGTCACTGTGGATCTCGTTATAAGTTAACCCAACAGCATTCTAAACAGAGTCTTCAGTATGGATCTCACAAGACTCTAAGTTTATCCATTCATTTGACAAATATTTGGTGAACATTTACTATGGAATGAAAACATGTGCTGAGTGACAATTCCTCCTTTTGCTTCACCTTGCCGCAGTGGGTCACCAATTCCAGCCATTTATTTTTATTTTAAAATGTCTTTAATTGATCCACTCTATTTTCATGGCCAGACATCCAAGGCCAGGTATCATCAGCGGGACACCAGCTTTATGGCATTATTATCTTGGTAGGTTCCCTGGTTTAAGGTCTGATCCTCAGGTCTGCAGGCACAGAAACTCAATTCAATCAGTGCACCAAGAATGGATCTCTGGTCTTCAAGGACGAATCTGTATGAACCAAGGCCTCAGTGATGAAGAAATAAACTATACTGCTCATGTTTGCCTGGATAGTGCATTCTTTTCCCCAAAGGCAGATCCACAAAGGAAGCTAAATCATAATCAGAAGTTTGCATGGTGAGCATAAAATCAAATTATAGGGAGATATTTCCACAGGGACAGATTTAGTTCATGGGTCAAGATACTACTCCCCTTGGACAGTTTCCTTCAGAATCCATTTTATCAGTACTCCTTCTAACAAACACATCATCTCTTTCATCAGCTGTGGTAGCCACTGGTGCTATTTGTCAAATATTTGAGTCCTTCTTCCATCCAGGCTCACAGTAAAATTGTACTTCCTGGTGCCCTTGTGGTTGGGTGAGACCATAGGTTCCAAGGAGTTGGGATGACCCACCCAGGCCATTTTCCTGAAGGTGATCTTTTGAATCTTGAGCCTTGAGCAGACTGGTCTCCTAAAAGTCACCTTTAAGGCACACAATAAGTAACACTAATAAGTAGCTTAGTGAAGACTGTTTTGCTTTAGGCATTGGGCTCTTTTCAAGAATTATCTATGGGTAGTCAGGTGCCAGAAACAGAGCCTCTAGGGTGGAACCAGAAGCTGTGGTTTAGGATAAAGTATTATTATATAAACACTGTTTATATAACAGTGGCTCTTTTCCATGGCAATCTCAATAAGATGGGGTATAAGAATTTTTAGAAGTTCTCATTTTTGTAACATTTTTGACTTCCTAGTCAAAGTGTTACCCCAATTTGCAAATCACATATTCATAAACGTCAATAATTTCTATTATTGGTTTAATTTAATGTTTGCTTTAACAGGTTGAACTACATCTATGGCTTCTTCTGTGTCTCTGTTAATTAACAAGCATTGGATAATGACTGAATACATCTATTCACATTTTCTATGTTTAATTACTTTGACATTTCTCAAATTAAATTAAATATCCAGTACAACCAAATCTATCTATAACTGTATAATGTTGGGAGTATTAAAATCAAAATTAAAAACATGTTCCTGAAAATGGAACTTGACATATTACCTAAATAAATATTACAATTTTATTTTTATTCATAATATATTCTCATCCACCCCTAATCCCCCCAAAACCTGGTCATTTGCATGGTCTTTCTCATCTCAGTTAATAGTGACTCCATCCTTCCATTTGCTTAGGACAAAAACCTTGTTGTTGTTGTTTTAGGTGCCATTGAGTTGGTCCCAACTCATATAGACCCTATGTACAACAGAGTGAAACACTGCCCAGTCCTGCTTCATCCACACAATCCTTGTTATGCTTGAGCCCATTGTTGCAGCCACTGTGCCGATCCTTCTCATTGAGTGCCTTCCTCTTTTTCACTGACCCTCGACTTTACCTAGCATGATGTCCTTCTCCAGGGACTGATCCCTCCTGATAACATGTCCTCAGTATGTGAGACTAAGTCTTGCCGTCCTCACTTCTAAGGAGCGTCTGGCTGTACTTCTTCCAAGACAGATTTGTTTGTTCTTTTGGCAGTCCATGGTATATTCAATATTCTTCGCCAACACCATAATTCAAAAGCATCGTTCTTCTTCGGTCTTCTCGATTCATTGCCCAGCTTTCGCATGGATATGAGGCAATTGAAAACACCATGGCTTGGGTCAGGCACACCTTAGTCCTCAAAGTGATATCTTTGCTTTTCAGCACTTTAAAGAGGTCTTTTGCACCACATTTGTCCAATGCAGTGCGTTGATTTCTTCACTGCTGCTTCCATGAGTGTTGATTGTGGATCCAAGTAAAATGAAATACTTGACAACTTCAATCTTTTCTCCATTTATCATGATTTCGCTTATTGGTCTAGTTGTGAAGATTTTTGTTTTCTTTATGTTGAATCCATACTGAAGGCTGTAGTCTTTAATCTTCATCAGTAAATGCTTCAAGTCCTCTTCGATTCCAGCAAACAAGGTTGCACTATCTGCATATTGCAGGCTGTTAATGAGTCTTCCTCCAATCCTGATGCTGCTTTCTTCTTCTTATAGTTGGGCTTCTCAGATAACTCACTCAGCCCATAGATTGAGTAAGTATGGTGAAAGGATACAACCCTGACACACACCTTTTCTGATTTTAAACCACTCAGTATTCCCTTGTTCTGTTCAAATGACTGCTTCTTGGTCTATGTACAGGTTCCACATGAGCACAATTAAGTGTTCCGGAATTCCCATTCTTCGAAATGTTATCCATAATTTGTTTTGATCCACACAGTCAAATGCCTTTGCATAGTCAATAAAACACAGGTAAATATCTTTCTGGTATTCTCTGTTTTCAGCCAAGATCCAGCTGATATCAGCAGTGATATCCCTTGTTACACATTTCTTCTGAATCTGGCTTGAGTTTCTGGCAGTTTCCTGTCCATGTACTGCTGCAACCGCTTTTGAATGATCTTCAGCAAAATTTTACTTGCATGTGATATTAATGAAATTGTTTGATAATTTCTGCATTCAGTTGGATCACATTTCTTTGGAATGGTCACAAATACGGATCTCTTCCAGTCAATTGGCCAAGTAGCTGCCTTCCAAAAAAAAAAAAAACCTCAGTGTTTCATTATTGAATTTTCTCTTTTTAACATCACATCCATCCTTCCTCATATTCCCATAAGACTTCCTGATAACTCCCTTATTTACCTACCTCTAAACTTTCCCCTCCAGAGTCCTAGTGTGCAACCATTAAGCACTGGGCTGCTAAACAAAAGGTTGGTGGTTCGAACATCTCAGCTGCTCCATGGGAGAAAAGACCTGGTGATCTGCTCCCATAAAGATTACAGCCTAGAAAACCCTGTGGGGCAGTTCTACTCTGTCATACAGGGTCACTGTGAGTTGTAATCGACTTGATAACACACAACAAAAAAAAAAACCCAGGAGTCCCTTGGTGGCACACATGGTTAAGTGCTTGACTACTATCCGAAAGCTTGGTAGTTTGAACCCATCCAGGGGCACCTCAGAAGAAAGGCCTGGTGATCTACTTCCGAAAGGTCACAGCTTTGAAAACCTTATGGAGCATGGTTCTACTCTGAATGCATGAGCTTACCATGAGTTGTAATAGACTCGACGACAATTAACAAAACAAAACAAAAAAACTCAGGACCCCTTGCTTTTCTCTGAGATAGTTCTCATTAATAAATGTTCTCCTTATTGCAATAGCCTGAGTAAAATCATATCCTTAATTGTCCAGTGCATTTTGCCTTTCTTAGATTGGTGTCAAGACTCAGATAGGATTGGACCTCACCTTTGTATCCCTGTGTACTCCACCCAGGAGCCCTGGTGGCACAGTGATTAAAGCCCTAGGCTGCTAAGCAAAAGGTCAGTTGTTCGAACCCACCAGCCACTCCATGGGAGAAAGATGTGGCAGTCTGCTTCCATAAAGACTTACAGCCTTGGAAACCCTATGGGGCAGTTCTACTCTGTCCTATGGGGTCTCTATGAGTCAGAATTAATTTGAGGGAAGTGAGTTTGGTTTTGGTTTGGTACTCCATCTGGGTAACAAGGCCTCAGGAGGATTACGATCACCTTTGTGTTGTTCAGTGACAAGTGATATTCCTCCTGAACAAAAGAGAATATTGATAATGTTGAACTTTATCTGAGCTCTGTACTCTTGGAAAGCAGTGATGGTTAAGAAATCCCCTATTCCTTTGGTTTCCAGGAACCCACTAATAGCAAAGGACTACCCAACCCTTGCCTATTCTAAGACATGCTTAAGGAGATAAGACTGCTTCATGATTCCCATAAACTTGTGATGATTCCCTTGTTTTCTTGCCTCTATAAAACCCCATATGCATGTGAAAGTTGGATAATGAAAAAGGAAGACAGAAGAAAAATTGATGCATTCGAACCATGGCGTTGGCGAAGATTATTGCATAATGGCTGCGGAACAAATCAGTCTCAGAAGAAATACAACCAGAATGTTCTTTAGAAGCAAGGATGATGAGACTTCGACTCATTTACTTTGGATATGTCAGCAAGAAAGACCAACAGCTAGAAAACGTCATCATGTTTGGTAAAGTAGAGGGTCAGCAAAAACAAGAAAAACCCTCAATGAGGTAGATTGACAAAATAGTCGCAGCAATGGACTCAAGTATACCAATGATCATGAGAATGGCACAGGACCAGGCAACTTTGTGTTCTGGTATATATAAGGTTACCATGAGTCAGAGCTGACTCAACGGCAGCTAACAACAACAATAAAACCCAGGCTTCCTTCCTTTTCTTTGAGACATTCCTCCTGATGAATGTTCTCCCTATTGCAACAGCCTGAATAAAATCATATCCTTAATTGATTGGTGCATTTTGTCTTTCACATGTTCATAAAGACGGGACTTATGTTAGGAGGGTTTATTTATAGCTTCAAAGATAAAGTGTCCACTGGAAAATCAGCTGACAATAGTGAGTGACAAAAGAACTCTTGACAACAGACATCAGACAATCAAAGGGTCCACTCCTTCAGCAGGAAGCTAGCATGGAGCTCAGCTTCTGAGCAGAGAATATAGTAATTACTACTTCCAGAAGCTGACAGAAACATGGTTCAAGCAGATGGCTGGACAACAAGATTTTGTTGGAGATAATTTCCCAGTATATAAAGTAAAAGTGCCTCTATATAATTTCCTCCTGAAATCAACTATCCCCAATGGGCTAGGCACAAAAGACTCAGTCCTTCCCTGTCTAGGATCCCTCGTTCTAACAAGATGGAGTGGAGGCAGGAAGCACCTAGAGCCAGAGACGATCATATATCCTAAGTCTGCAAGTTCTTACCTTTCCAAGAGGTGGGTCCAGAAGGGCTACCAGCCTGCTCTCCCACAGGGGAGGAGGATCTGTGACCAGATGTATGAAGACCAGAGTTTTGACAAATGGTTTTACCTTTATTCAAATACCTTGGTCAGTCCTTCGTACCAGGATGTATATCCTAGTACAATCCGACAGAAATGCTTATCTCCGTTCCATTGGACACAAGACCTCCAAATACTACACACACATGCACAAACACACACAAAAGACCAGTAAGGCCTAGATGCTGGTGCCAGGGGCCCATTTATAACCTACAGACTAAGGGTTCTTGGGATGAGCAAACTGGATCAGGTGTAATGGGAATCCCCTAAACATTATATGCAAAATGTTGTGTGTGTGTGTGTGTGTGTGTGTGTGTGTGTGTGCATGTACATTTTTCTAGAGAAAGGGTTCACAACTTTTTAATATTTTTGTAAAGGGATCCATGTCCCCTAATGAGCCTTGGTGGCACAGTTGTTAAGAGCTTGGCTGCTAACCAAAAGGTCAGCAGTTTGAATCTACCAGCCGCTCCTTGGAAGCTCTATGGGGCAGTTCTACTCTATCCTACAGGGTCACTATGAGTTGGAATCACCTTGACAGTAACGGGTTTGGTTTTGGTTTTATGCCCCCTAAATGGTTAAGAATCATTATCTATTACAGATATTCTGGGCCTTTAGAGAAATATTTCCCAAACCAGACTCCCTCATCCTTGATCAGGGGATGTACCAGGGACACCAAGTTCACCACCAGTCTATTGCGGGGCTTACTTACTTCATTTGTAGGCACTCTGCATTCTCCTGGGTGGGATAAGCAGGGTGCTGATAAGTTATCTAGAAGATCTTGGTATAAGCAAAGTCCTGAAAAAATCGATTAATATCCTACAATCTGAAAAGTGGGAGGTTGTGTGTCTCCAAGAGAAAGACTAATAATTATTTGATCAAATCCAACCCATCTCATATTTTCCACAAATATTCTCCATTACAAGTATAAATTGACACCAAAAACAGTGCTGGCTAGAGGTAGAATATGACAATGAAATGGAAACATGTGAGTATATCTGAGAGGTTGTGTCCTTTTCATCTTTCTTATCACGTATTTAAACCTAGCTCTCATGGCCTATATTTTGAATTAATACTAGATATCAGAATTACTGCCATATGTTTTGTATAAGTTTAAAACAGAAAAGGCTTAATTGGCTCACCAAACTGTGGCTCTGTGAGGCTTTAATTTTCCTATAAGAACAGTAAATGCCAACAAGACAGAAACCCCTGTTCTTCCAAGCTCTGTTGACAGGTCTCAGAAGTAAACAAGAAGTTGTTACATTAAAAACATTCCCTGTATACTAGCAACATCTACTTTTAATCTGTGGGAGTCTTAGGGGGAGGTACTAACAGGCAGGGATGGCAAACAGAAGAACCCGGAAATACACCTGATAACTAAAACCTGAAGTCTGATGCTGATTCCACTATGGATAAATAAGCCACATACTTGCCATTGTTGTCTTAATGTGTAGAATGGGAAAATATTTGCCACTTAGTTTATCAACAAGATTCTCTTAGTTTCTAAATTACTTTGGAATAGCATCTTGGAGGCTTATTCTTCTTGCAGATTCATGGCAAGAAGTGCCATTCATCAAACTGGATGCAATATAAATTAAATGGAATTCGGGTGTCCATGTGCATTAGTGTCTCTCAAAGGGACCGATGTATTAATCTGGGCAGAAGTTACAAAAGCTCAGTTGAGGTATCACCTCCTCTGTGGTTGACTTAGTTGCTCCCTCTTCTGTGCTGGCCAAACTGTATCATACCTGCTGGCTTTTATGTCTGTCTCCCCAACAGACTGAGATCATGGAGGGCAGGGGCTATATCTTTGCATCTCTGGTACCTAGCACAGCTTGTTCATCCCTTCATACAAGGATGTATATCCTAGTACAATCCAACAGAAATGATCAGCTCTGTTCCATTGGACACAAGGCCTCCCAATACTATACAGAACCAAAAAAATGATCAGTCTGGTCTAGACACTGATGAAGTCTGGTACCAGGACCCATTTATAATTTATGGACTAAGGGCTCTTGGGATGTGTGAATTAGATTTAGGTGTCTGGGGAATCTCCTAAAAAATGTATGCAAAATGGTGTGTGTGTGTGTGTGTGTGTGTATCTCAGTAATACACATATGTTTCCATTTCATTTTCATATTGTCTCTAGCCAGTGCTGTTTTTGGTGTCAAATTATATTCTTAATGGAGAATTTTTTTGAAAAACATTAGATGGGCTGGATTTGATCAAATAATTACTAGCCTTTCTCTTGGTAACACACAACTTCCCACTTGCCAGATTATGGGAGAGGAATCAGTTCTGTCAGGACTTTGCTGAGACCGAGATAGGGGTACTCAGTCAGAATTTGTTTGATGACTGTAGGGACTCATTTAATGATAGTCAAGTGCTAGATCAGAATTCCATTTCAATTCTGAATAAGTTCCAAAGTTTGCCTTCCAGCTCATTTTCCTTTATCTTTAGCGTCCTCGTAAAAGTACTGAGAAGTGAAATGACCACATCGGCAACAGGAGGAAAATCTTAAAATGGACATCAAATGGGCCTGTTATACTTGATGATGGCAAAGAATAATCTACTATTTCAGAATATTTTCCAAGAATGGAGATTATAGGGGTAGGAATAACTTTTTTTCCTTTAAATTAATACATTTTCTTATTAAAGATCTTTTTAAAAGACAGTGAATGTGGAAGAAAGCCCTGGCAATCTACTTCCAAAAATCAGCCAGTGAAAATCCAATGGTCTGATCCTCAACTGATTATGGGGATACTGCAGGGCTGGGCAGCATTTCGTTCCGTTGTGTATGGGGTCACCATGGGTTGGGGGCCGACTCAATGGCAGCTAACAAAAACGAAGTACTGAAGGACTAAACACTTCCTATTTCTGTAACTGCAGATCACAGTAGGAGAAGGGATTCTGATCCTCACACTTTTCAGGGCCTTGGCAGAGTGAAGAATATTAGAAAAATTCCTATAGCCAAAATAATCCAGTTCAATGATTTATTGAATCTTTTTTTTTCTCCCTGTTCAGTTCTAAGCATGTCACATTTTTTATCTCATGGAATCCTACTGCAACCAGAAGGTGGGCAATATTATTGTATACATTTGATATATGAGGAAACTGTGTCACAGAAAGGTAACTTGCCCAAGTGATGGAACGTTATCTGAGATTCCCCATACCTCTCACCTCCCAAGTAGCCAGGCAGAATGAAATCACTTTTCCAGTGTTCCCATCGACTTAGTACTTAGACATGGGCTTTGTTGCATCATACTGTGATTAGAGATCCATATCTGTCTCAGCAGATCCACGTCTGTCTCAACTCCAGTAAGCTCCTGAAGGAGAGGGACGGTATACTGGTCATCTTTTCACCTCCCCATTTAGCAAAGTGACTGGCTTACAGTTAGCTTCTCAATAAATGTCTGTTAAGTAAGTGAATGAAGGGAGTCTCTGTTCACCACTCCTGGGGAATGCTCCAAAGACAGGCATGAAGACAAACTCATCCTACTGCTTCAGTTGCGTGCACATGAACACGTGCATGAGTGTGTGTGTGTATGTGAATGTGCGTGTGTATGTGTGCCCCAGCAGCAACTTCCACAGTAGACCACTTAAGCCTAGTAGGGCTAACTGGCATTTAAAACTAGATCCCCTGCATTTTGCTCAAGCAAAAGTCATCAAAGTAGTTTTTAAAAATATGTAAACCTTTAAAACCAGCAATCCTACTTCTAAGAGTTTACTCTAAGAATCATCATGGATATATGCCTAGAGGTCATAAATGTAAATATCTGTGGAGGCCAAGCAAGTAATGCAATGAGTGGAGGGAGCTGGGTACAAGGACGTGCATTCTACTGGTGGAGGGATGGTGGCATGCTGGAAAGGGCCTGCCCACTACTGTGGTGTGAGGAGGGAGATCCATAGTAGCCAGACTTTGTTTTGCAGTAGAACCCAGAAATTACAATTTTAAAATATTGGCTGTGGTAGATCGCAAAAAAAAAATTGACCCAAATGATGCCCCTCCCTCTATCCATGCCCTTTGGTAGAACCCTACCACACTTTCTCTGGGCTGGCCTTATGACTCTGTTTGGTCAACAGGACATTAGCAAAAGGGATGGAAGAAGAGGGGGGCTTGTCTTCTTGCTGCTCCTGGGACCCTTGTCCCCACTGCCAGCTAAAAAAAGTCCAGGTAAGTCTGATGGAAAGAGACATGTGGCCTAGATACTACTGTTACCCCAACTGTCTGCCAATTGCCAGACATGTGAATGAGGCCATCCTAGATCATCTAGCCTCAGCCAACCCATCAGCTGACCAGGGATGCATGAGGATTGTGAGCTAAATTAAATGGTTGTGGTTTTAAGCAAATACATTTGGGGTGGTTTGTTACACAGTAAGAGCTAATTGGTAACAAAATTTAAATATGTTTAGAGTTAAACAAGAGAGAGAGACAGTTCATTGTAACCTCTGATGAACGAAAGGATTTAGCAATAAAGACTTCCCTTACAGTATTGTTTATAATAATGAAAAACAACCCAAAGATTCATCTGTAGGGAAGTGGTTAACAAATATGGCACATTCCTATACTGAAAAGATATGTCATCACTAAAAATGATGGTTTAGAATAGTAGCATCACACAGGTGTATCAAAGCTTTATATAAAAAACACACAAAAAGCTGTTGCTGTAGTCGATTCTGACTCATAGCCACCCTATGGGACAGAGTAGAACTGTCCCATAGGGTTTCCAAGGAGCAGCTGGTGGATTCGAACTGCTGACCTTTTGGTTAGCAGCTGAGCTCTTATCCACTGCACCACCAGGGCTCCTCAAACATTTATAATGTGCCACCAAATGTTGATGACTAGGTAAAATCTTACTGCCCCTCAGAACATGTTGTTGTTATTAGGTGCTGCTGAGTCGGTTCTGACTCGTAGTGACCCTGCCCGGTCCTACAACATCCTCCCAATGTTTCAGCCCATTGTTGCAGCCACTGTGTCAATCCATCTCTGTCTTAGTCATCTAGTGCTGCTATAACATAAATACCACAAGTGGATGGCTTTAACAAAGAGAAGTTTATTTCTTCACACTCTAGTAGGCTACAAGTCCTAATTCAGGGAGTCAGCTCCAGGGGAATGCTTTCTCTGTCAGCTCTGCAGGAAGGTCCGTGTCATCAATCTTCCCTTGGTCTGGGAGCTTCTCTGCACAGGAGCCTCAGGTCCAAAGGATGCACTCTGCTCCCAGCACTGCTTTCTTGGTGGTATGAGGTTCCCATGTGTCCCTGCTCGCTTCTTTTATCTCAAAAGAGATTGGCTTAAGACACTATCCAATCTTGTAAACCTCATCAATATAACTGCCACTAATTCATCTTATTAGATCATAGTGATTGAGTTTACAACACATAAGGAAATTACATCAGATTACAGAATGGTACACAATCAAAGAGTACTGGGAATCATGACCCAGCCAAGTAGACACGTATTTTTGGGGGACACAGTTCAGTCCATGACAATCTCGTTGAGGTTCTTTCTCTTTTTTGCTGACCATCTACTTTACCATGCATGCTGTCCCCCATCCTTCCTGATAACGTCTTCAGTATGTGAGACAAAGTCTCATCTTCTTTGCTTCTAATGAACATTCTGGCTGTACTTCCAAGAGAGATTTGTTCATTCTTCCAGCAGTGCACGGTATATTCAATATTCTTCGCCAACACCACAGTTCAAAGGCATTGATTTTTCTTCCGTCTTCCTTATTCATTGTTCAGCTTTCGCATGCATATGAGGCAACTGAAAACACCATGGCTTGGGTCAGGCACACCTTAGTCCTTAAACTGACATCTTTGCTTTTTAATATTTTAAAGAGGTCTTTTGCAGCAGATTTGCCCAATGCAATGCATTTGATTTCTTGACTGTTGTTTCCATGAGTGTTGACTGTGGATCCAAGTAAAAGGAAATCCTTGACAGCTTCAATCTTTGTTTATCTTGATGTTGCTTCTTGGTCCAGTTGTGAGGATTTTTGTTTTCTTTATTTTGAAGTTAATCCATACTGAAGGCTTCCGTCTTTGATTTTCATCAGTAAGTGCTTCAGGTCTCTTCACTTTCAGCAAGCAAGGTTGTATCATCTGCATATCATAGGTTGTTAATAAGTCTTTCTCCAATCCTGATGCCCTGTTCTTCTTCATATAGTCCAGCTTCTTGGATTAGTTGCTCAGCATACAGACTGAATAGGTATGGTGAAAGGATACTATCCTGAACTCAGAACACATACTCTTATAGAAATGGTACACTGAGCTGAGTGCATCACATATTACAGTGTAGAGGGCACTACACCTTGCAGTAAGGAAGAGACAAAAACCTCAGAATAATGTCCAGAATGTTTACAGGAATGTGTTTTGAAGATAAAAGAGTACACAGTTGGTAAACAGCTCTACCTAAAGAAAGACATGGTTCTAAACGGAATCGAGCAAAAAGCAGGATAATGGTGGACTTTTTTTCCCCTAGTGTCTCTCTCTTTTTTTTTAAATTGTACTTTAGATGAAGGTTTACAGAACTAGCTTCTCATTAAACAGTTAGTACCTATATTGTTTTATGATATTGGTTAACAACCCCATGACCTGTCAGTACTCTCCCTTCTTGACCTTAGGTTCCCTATTACCAGCTTTCCTGTCCCCTCCTGCCTTCTAGTCTTTGTCCCTGGGCTGGTGTGCCCCTTTAGTCTCATTTTGTCCTATGGGTCAGTCTAATCTTTGGCTAAAAGGTGAACCTCTGGAGTGACTTCATTACTTATCTAAAAGGGTGTCCAGGGGCCACACTCTTGGGGTTTCTCCAGTCTCTGTCAGGCCAGTAAATCTGGTCTCTTTTTGAGTTAGAATTTTGTTCTATATTTTTCTCCAGCTCTGTCCGGGACCCTCTATTGTGATCCCTGTCAGATCAGTCAGTGGTGGTAGCCGGGCACCATCTAGTTGTACTGGACTCAGTCTGGTGAAGGCCGTGGTAGTTTTGGTCTATTAGTCCTTTGGACTAATCTTTCCCTTGTGTCTTTAATTTTCTTCATTTTCAGTGGTGGATGTTTTGATAGTGAGGAACATTATATTTAGTAGCTTGCTGTTTTTAGTTGTCTTTGGGTCGATTCTGACTCATGGTGACCCCATGTGGGCAGAGTAGTACTGCTCCATAGGGTTTTAAGGCTGCAATCTTTCAAAAGCAGATCGCCAGGGCTTACTTCAGAAGCGTCTCTGGGTGGTTTGAACCGCCAACCTTTTGATTAGTAGTCCAGTGCTTAACCAATTGCGCCACCCCTAAGTGACTTTCAATCTCTTCACACGTGCTGTCAAAAATCATAGGACTAGAAAGTGTGCTCCAAACACAATGGACAGTGAAAATAACACACATAAAAGATCTTGAACGATGTGGAAATATGGTTATATGTTAAATAAAAGAAGCCAGTTGTAGAACAGCATGCAAAATATAATACCATTTTGTTATAAAAGGGATAAGAATAGGCATAGAAAACTAACCGGAGGTTATATACCAAAACTGGGGTTTAACAGTGGTTATCTTTGGAAGATGGAAGTAGGGGTAATTATTATTTTCTTCTTCTTGCTCATTAGTATTTTCTCAAGCTGTTACTAAATGCATATGTGCACTGAGAAAATTTAATAAAACATATTTAAAAAAAAAGATAGGTGGCACACTCTCATGAATGCACACATACACCTCAACTCCAACGTGGAACAAACTTTGTGTTCTGTGACCTCATTGCACTCATTCAGAATTTTGTTGAGGATAGGCAGTCTCTGGAATTGTAGAATTGTCTCCTGTACAAAAACATATGGAGACCTTGCAGACACATCACCTACCTGATTCTCTTGGGAGGTGGGCAGATACCATGTAGCATCACTCTTCACAGCCAGAGGTAAAAACAAGGAAGTGATTTGCAATGCTCAGTTCTTCTACTCTGCAAACCTTCTGCAAGAGCATGAGCAGGCCCAAGCCATTGCTGCTGCCACTTGGTGTGGAGACACCCTGCTCATCAAGGGCAACAAGTGAGAGCTGCCTAATGGTCCCCTCGGCCCTGTCTGCCTGGCCTCTCACAGGCTGGTTCTTCACTAATTGCGCCTCCCCTCGTACAGATCACAGAAGTGCCTGTGCATGACATATTCCTTCCAAAGGATGGAAGATGGCCTAGCTAATCATCAGAACCTACTTCTCAAATTCAATCTAGTCAGATGTAGCCAGATGTAGTTATATCCACCATCTGAGTGGTGAGAAAAAAGCCAAAGCAACTCTCTATTAGGAAACCGAGGGGAGAACAGCAAAGTAACAATCTCAAGGTTCAAAATGGCTTAAGTAGTTTATTTGAAGATGCCATATATTATGGATTGAATTTTGTCCCCCAAAAATGTGCCTCAATTTGGTTATACCATGATTCCCAGTATTGTGTGATTGTCAAATATTTTGTCATCTGATATGATTTTCCTATGTGTTGTAAATCTTGCCTCTATGATGTTAATGAGGCAGGATTAGAGGCAGTTATGTTAATGAGGCAGGACTCAAACTCCAAGATGAGGTTGTGTCTTAAACCAATCTCTTTTGAGATATAAAAGAGAGAAGTGAGCAGAGAGATGGGGGACCTCATACCACCAAGAAAGCAGCTCTGGGAGCAGAGCACATCCTTTGGGCCCAGTGTTCCTGTGTGGAATAGCTCCTAGACCAAGGGAAGATTGATGACAAGGATCTTCCTCTAGAACTGACAGAAAGAGAAAGCCTTCCCCTGGAGCTGACACCCTGAATTTGGACTTCTAGCCTACCAGACTGTGAGAGAATAAATTTCTGTTTATTAAAGCCATCCACTTGTGGTATTTCTGTTATAGCAGCACTAGATGACTAAGGTACCAGAGAAGCACAGTCTGTCACCAGGCACAGTGATGTGTCCAAAAGTATGAGAATTTTACAAGATAATGAATTACAGGCTGGGTTACAAATGTGAAAATTAGAGCTGATAAGGCCAGTAGACTATCATTTTGAACTGTTTGTTGAATGAGTAAATGAATAGTGGAAAAACCAATCTTTAATAAAGTGAATATGGCTACCAGACATCTGAAAGGATGCTATCAATACACCACTGTCATCTTTTTGAACATCCACTTCATGCTCAACTCTACCATTCCATTTACTTGTTGTTGGAATGGAGAGAGGTGAAAAGTATATTTTTTTTCCCTTTTGAAAAATTCTAAATTAGGTTAGAATTAGGAAATCAATTCCTCGATTATTAAAAAGCTCATACTACAGATTAGGAATGTTCACCTGCCCCTCCACTGACTGGATCCATTGTAGAGTTAATAAAATCACATCACAACCACATTTGAAAGCTTAGCAAGAAATATGGCAAAAACAGTCCCTCCTACAGTGCCCTCAGCTTCTGCCACCATTCAGCTTTGCCTGTGAACTCCATGTTCAGCTACATTTCTGGCTATCATTTCCTGACAGCCGTCTATGGGCCAGGCTCTGGATAGCCCTTGGCAGACATCATCCTTTTAATCATCACAAAAATCTCAGAGGTGGGTACAAGCAATTCCCCAGTGTACAAATGAGGAAACAGAGGCTAAGTAACTTGTCCAAGGCAACGCAGCTAATAGGTGGGGAGTGAGGAGCTTCTTCGATAAGCATGTCAGAGACAGGAGTGGCCACAAGGAGCAGTTAGTAAGGGCACACAGAACCAGCCTCTAAAGATGCACATTCTAGCTCCTTCACCCTGGGCAAAGAGCTTAATCTCTCTACAGATCTAACCACTCTTGTCCACCTACCTCACAGGATTATTGTGTGGGCCAAATGAGATCACAAATATAAAAAGCCTTGAGAACTTACAAACATGGTGGTGTGTAGCGATTAATGAAAGCACAGAAGACTAAGTCATACTCCTCAGGAGCACAACACTTCACTCATGATGGCCCCAACTGAAAGACAACAACCCTTTTGTCCCACGAATAAATCCTTTAAATAAACAACACAGGATTTTATTAAGCAATCTTTTAGAGACGAAGGGCTCAGGTATGCATGTTGGTACTTGAACTGGTCTTTGCAGGGAGCTTTAGTGTCTTAAATTCAATACAGCCACCCTGTCTGAGCTGTTTATCTTGCATAGCAAAAGTATGGTAAAGATTATACTTCTACTATCCTGTTCCAAAGAAATGATGACTGTAATTTTATACCCTTAATCTTTGCAATATAAGAATGAGGGTGGAAAAATAATGCATTCTGATAAAAGGGGCACATTACATATAGTAATTCACTGTTTATTATCATCATCATCATTAATTGCAAAGTCCACAGTTCAGTTCCCAGGCAACATAAAAGTTGGTGTTTTATATACAGGACACCTGAATATAATGTGATAATTTTTTTTAAAGCCACTATGATTTACCAGTCTATTACAAACAACTACACAATTAAAAACTGCACAATTACAACAAAACAATCTTCTAGCAATTAAAAACAATGAACCGTGGAGCCAATGTGGGAGATCTACTGAGTAATCTGGCCTTTCTAGTCATGTCAAGTGGAAACTTTGTTGCCCCCCTCTATTTAAAGATCATTGAAAGGGGGGAAAAAAAAACTGCCTTAAGTGAAAGTCAGGATTCTGCACATATGACATGGGGACACCCTCCCCAGCGGATTGATAGAGTTACTGTCAGTCCAACATGTGCTGCAGCACTGAGGGGTCCCCCTCCACGGCCTCAAGGCCTTGATGCAAGCTCTGGAAGGTGGCTTGCTTCCCGTAGCGCTGCTTCCACCGGACAAATGCCTCCACGATCTGCGAATGCACGTTGTGGGGGTGGTTGGCCTTACAGCGGTAGATATCCGTCTGGGACAGTCCCAGGAACAGCACCATGGGCTCCCACTCAGGGCCCAACTTCTGGGCCAGCTGGTTAATCTGTCGGTCCGAAGGGGAGCTGTTGAGGATGTGGAGAGGGATCCCAGGCATTCTGTCATCTGAGGAGGAAAAAGACATGATGGTGGAAAGAATAAGCAAACAAATAAAATGTGGGCAGAAATGAGAAACGTGGGAAGAACATGACAATATTTCTAAATGGCTGGGCCAACTTTTTCTAGTCTTCTTGGGGGGCTGCTCAGTGGAATGTCATATATGTTGTGCAACTATCACCGCTACATTATCCATTTCCAAATGTTTTCCATTATCCCAAACAGAAACTTAATGCCCCTTCAGCAATAACTCCCCATTTCCTTCTTTCTCTGGCCCCTGGTAACCAATAATAAATGTTTGTCTTTAAGCATTTGTCTTTTCTAGACATTTCATACAAGTGGGATCATACAATATTTGTCCTTATGTATCTGGCTTATTTCACTCAGCAAAATGCTTTAAGTTTCATCCATGTTGTAGCATGTATCAGGACTTCACTTTTCTTTATGGCTGAATAATACTCCATTGTATGTATATACCACATTTTGTTTATCCATTCGTCTGTTGATCGGCACCTGGGTAGTTTCCTTCTTTTGACTATTGTGAATAATGCTGCAATAAACACTGGTGTACATGTAACATGTTTTTTTCACCTCAATATATTTTACCAAAGGCCAAGGAAGGAGTTCTTCTGGGAAATTTAATGCCTGCACAGTCCCCAGTTCACTCTGACACTGGCCTGTGGACCCAGGGATAGGGCTTGATCCCAAAGCAGTGAATGCTCCTCCCTGCAGGGGTGGCCAGTTCTGGGGGGTAACAGGCTAAACTGAACATCTATTCTCTCCTGATGTACTTAAACTTGAAATATTTGCAGTTTTTTTTAACAGAAAAAAAAAACCCCAAACCTGTTGCTGTTGAGTTGATTCTGACTCATAGCGACCCTACAGGACAGAGTAGAACTGCCCACACGATTTCCAAGGAGTGGCTGGTGGAGTCGAACTGCCGAACTTTTGATTAGCAGCCGAGCTCTTAACCACTGCGTTACCAGGGCTCCACCCTAGGAAGTAGATAGCGTTTTTTTCCATTTTATAGATTGAGCAAGCCGCTGAAGGTCACATAGCTAGAGGGTAGCAGAACCAAGATCTAGACCTAGGTTTTCCAGTTGCCATTGAGTCAACTCCGACGCACGGCAACTCCACGTGTGTCAGAGTAGAACTGCGCTCCATAGGTTTTCAATGGCTGATATTTCAGAAGTAGATTGCCAGGTTCTTTTCTGAGGCATCTCTGGGTGGACTTGAACTGTCAACCTTTTGTTTAGCAATCGAGAGCGTTAACTGTTTGTGCCACCCAGGGACTCCAACTACCAACGTTTTGGTTAGCAGCTCTTAACCACTGTGACACCAGGGTTCCTTTTTAACAGAGCCAGGAGGCAAAAGGCCTGCTGAGGAAAAACAAACAAACAAACAAACAAACAAACGTAGAGGTTATGAGGAAGCAGGAAGAAAGGAGAGAGGAGGTCGTTGCTAGCAACAGAGGCCACAGGAGCAGTTACCGTTCTGGCAGAGCTCAGACAAGGAGGAGAAAGCAAGCGCTGCAGAGGTACAATGAGAACCTGACCTTTCGCTTTCTAAACCAGATTCCAGTCTCCCTGAGTCCAGTACCCTGAGGAGGTCTGGTATTGAGCAAATGATTAGAAAGATGCTATGAGAAGGGCCACCAGTTATAAAGAGGGACATAACCTAGTCTGGGTCAGAGGAGGCCTTTCAGAGAAAGGGAAGTTAAAGCTGAAGCCCAAAGGAGCAGAGTGAAGGGGTGGAAAGGAAAAGCATGTTCAGTGCGGAGGGAACTGCATGTGCAAAGGCCCAGAGACAGGAGAACATGGAGCATTCAAGAAGTGAAAGGAGCTCACAGCGGCAAGGTGCAGTTTTAGAGGGACTCTATTTGAAGCGAGCACTCAAAATTATGGTGCTAGTTATTGCTTAGGTGAGGACTAGAAGTGAGGTTTTCGTACTCCTGGTTGAGACATTGTTACAATAGCACAGGGGACTACACTTCCTGTCCATCAGCATCACAGAGATTTGGGTCAATCCCACTTCACACACAACCTTACTCAGCCCACTGTTTTGATTTATGAGTTCACTAAGAATGAAAAAGGCATCCTATTAAAATGGCAGATGTTTTCCATAGCACGTGCCTTTGGCCTTCAGGCACCTGCCAATAACTTAGGCCTGAGTTATAAAACTATCGTCAAGAACTCATTCTTATGTTTGTCAAAACTGCAATATTTTTAAAATGACTAAGAAGCAATTAGAATAATGACACTACTGACCAAGATTTTATATTTATAGTAATGACATTATGGCTGTCCCATAGGGTTTCCAAGGAGTGGCTGGTAGATTCGAACTGTTGACCTTTTGGTTAGCAGTCAAGCTCTTAACCACTGTGCTAACAGGGCTCCTATTTGTATTAATAGTAATGATTTTGTGGCTTTTATAGAAATATGGGCTTGTTAAAAAAAATTCAAGCAACACAGAAAAGTACAAAAATAACAAGCTATCCAATATTCCACCACTGTATTTATATGGGTGAACATCATTCTGGACATCTCTTTGTGCACATATACTGTTAGAAGAATGGGTAGATTAAAGGACTATATAAATGTTTTCCAATAAGAGCAATTAAATTTAACTTTGCTTGAATTTAACATAAGAAAAAGAAGCAGACGTTCTGGGAACATGGCGCTATAGACAATCACCATGCCGTCCCTCCACAGCAAAGACCCAAAAAACTAAGTAAAATAGAGACAAGCGCCATTCCTGAATCCCTAAGCATCAACTGAGGAGGTAAAGAACTCAACCAAGCACCAAATGGTATAAGAAACTGACAAAAAACAGAGAGCAAGGAGAGTTACCAGCGGAGGTCTGCTATCAGCTAACATAGCACAGATCGACCATCTTGGACTCCTGCTAGAGATCCACAGACAGGGTGTTCAGGAAAGCAGATTCACGGAGCTCCCAGCAGGAGGCAGAGCACCTGGTAACCAACAATACACACTTTCCCACCCCCAACCTTGCCTCCCCCCAGTTCACCTTTGCCGCTTCCCAGGCTAGCAGGTCCACTGATTCCTGGCAGGCAGATTCCCGGCTTCCTGGAGAGCTGATCCGCCACTCCCCAGCTGGCTGCCTCAGCAGCAAGGGAGGAGCCAGTTATGTGTGGGGCAAATTCGCCCCACCCACACCAGCCAGCTTCTTCAGTGCCATTACTTTGTGCTGGTATTGCTTTTTGCAGCCACTTTTGGTTTCTTCCCTGCCTCTCACCTCCTTTCCCTCCTTTCTCTTGAACACCTGACTCCGTGTGCCCTATTTGCTTCTTCTTGACAGGCTGTGAAACACTGCTCAGCTGGGGAACGGCTTTCCCAGGCCCTTTCCTCAGTCCCAGTGGCCATGCTGGTGGGATCCCTGGGGTTTTTTTTGTGTGTGTGTGTGTTTTTTTATTCTCTCTTTTTCATTGTTTTGTTAATTTGTTTTCTCTTTCTTTTTTCCTTTTATTTTTCTTCATTTTTTGGTTTTTCATCTCTTTTTACTTACCTTCTTTTACTCTCTCCTGAATACCTGGTGCTATGTATCATCTCCACCCCTTAAAGCCAGGCTATACTGCCCAGCTTGGGAGCAGCTCCTCAGTGCATTCAACCATGCCAGTGAGATCCCTAGGGACATTTTTTTTTTTTTTCAATTTCCCTATTTCTTTTTTTTTCTCCATTTCTCGGTATCTTGTCTCTCCACTCCAACGGCAAGCTCCCTTAGCATTTTTTTTTTTTTGCTCCTGTCTCTCTCTCCTCTCTCTCTTCTTTTCCATACCCAACTAGCTCAACACATCACAACCTCCCACTCCCATTACCTCCTGCCTATCTGCACCGTGTGCTGAACAGTGCGCTCCCAAGCAGCACAGGCACGATATACTGGAACCTGCCCTGCGCTGACCACTGGCTCATCTTGTTGGCCCAAAGTGCGTACCACTAACAACCAATCCCAGCCCCTCCCCTTCAGCCGGACCTGCCCTGCTACACCATAGCTGAACAACTGGCCCTGCCCACTGGACAAGGAAGTAAAAAATATCATGTCCACAGATAAGCAAACAACAAAAGACACACAGCCCACCTGCTCAGACATAATAAAAAACAAAAAACAAATAAACCTACAATCAATAAATAAGAAAATAACTACTGAATGTCCTGAAGACAGCAAACAATATCAAAACATAAAAAAAAAAAAAGGATAGGATGGTTCCAGTAGGCATCCAAAATAAAACACCAGATGACTTTCCAGTAGAAGAAAAGGCACTAGAACTACCAGATATGGAATTCAAAATTCTAATATTCAGATCTATTCAAGAGTTGAAATCAAAAGCAGACAAAAATGAGGAAAAATAGACAAATTCATGGAAAATACAGACAAAAAATGGAAGAATTCAGAAAAATAATGCAGGAACAAAATGCAAAAATAAATTCACATCTAGAAATCATACAAAAACATCAATTATAAATCCAAAAGATAAACAACATTTCAGAAATGGACAGTGTCACAGAAAGGCTGAGGAGCAGGTCTGAAATGATGGAAGATAGGTTCAGCAAAATTGAAGACAAACACTTGGATTCAACTCTGTTTCAAGAAAAATCAGGAAAAAGAACGAAGAAAAATGAAGAAACCCTAAGAATTATGTGGGATACGATCAAAAGCAAAAATTTGCGAGTGATCGGAGTTCCAGAACAGGGGGAGAAAATGGAAAACACAGAGAGAATCACTTAAGAATTGCTGACAGAAAACTTTCCTAATATCTTGAAAAATGAAAATCTGACCATCCAAGAAGCTCAACAAACCCCATATAGAATAGACTGCAAAAGAAAATCACTAAGGCATATCATAATCACACTTGCTAAAACCACAAAGAAAGAATTCTGAGAACATCTAGAGAAAAATGAAAAGTCACATACAGAGGGGAAACAACAAGCCTAAGCTCTGATTACTTGGCAGAAACCATGCAGACAAGAAGGCAGTGGGATGACATATATAAAACCTTGAAAGAAACAAATTGCCAACCAAGAATAATATATCCTGCAAAACTCTTGTTCATATATGATGATGAAATTAGGACATTTCCAAATAAACAGAAATTAAAGGAATATGTAAAGACCAAACCAAACTTACAAGAATTATTAAAGGGAATCCTTTGTTATGACAACAAATATCAGATGACAGCCTGAATCTAGGACACAAGACCGCACCAGCCGGATAGCAACCTAAGAAATGAACTCACAAGGACTATTCAAAACCAAAAGAGTTACAACAGGGAACCAAAGAGGGTAATCTTCAAATGACAACAATGTCAGAACAGTAAAAGAGGGAATAAATGGTGTAGTTATAGAACTTTCTAATGGAGAGGAAGGCAAGGCAACACCAAGCAAGAATAGACTGGTTCAAACTTACAAAGATAAGGGTAAATTTCAGTGTAACCACAAAGAAAGTTAACAATCCTACTCATCAAAATAAAGAAGAAAAACATGAAGTCTCAGTAAAAACAAAACCAATGAAAAAAAAATCCACAAACAAAAGGAATTCAGCACAGGAGAGTAAGAGGAACAAAGAAATCGTCAGCACCACAAAAAAACCCACTACAAAATGACAACAATAAAATCCCACCTATCAATAATTAACACTGAACGTAAATGCCCTGCATGAACCCATAAAGAGACAGACAGTGACAGAAAGGATTAAAAAAAAAAACAGGATCCATCAATGTGCTGTCTACAAGAGACACATCTTAGAAACAAAGACATAAATTTATTAAAAATCAAAGGATGGAAAAAATATATCAAGTAAACAGCCACCAAAAAAGAGCAGGAGTGGCACTACTAATCTCAGATAAAACAGACTTTAAAACAAAATTCACCATAAAGACAAGGAAAGGCATTACATCATGATTAAAGGGATGATCCAGCATGAAGACATAACTATAATAAACATCTATGCACCCAACAACAGGGCTTCAAAATACATAAAACAAATTCTAACAGCACTGACAAGAGAAACTGACAGTTCCACTATAATAGTAGGAGACTTCAATACACCACTCTTGGTAAAGGACAAAACGTCTAGAAAGAAACTCAGCAAACATACAGAAACTCTAAAGGCAACAATCAGCCAACCTGAACTCATAGACACATATAGAACACTCCATCCAACAGCTGCAAAGAACACATTCTTTTCCAATGCACATGGAACATTCTCCAGAATAGACCACATCTTAGGCCACAAAGCAACCCTCAACAAAATCCAAAATATTAAGATAGTACAAACCATTTTCTCAGATCACAATGCCATCAAAGTAGAAATAAACAACAGGAAGAGCAAGGAAAAAAAAAATTCATTACGTGGAAACTAACACCCTGCTTAAGAACCACTGGGTAATAGAGGAAATGAAAGATGGAATAAAAAAATTCCCAGAATCAAATGAGAATGAAAATACAACATACCAAAACCTTTGGGACACAGCAAAGGCAGTGATCAGAGGTCAATTTATAGCAATAGATGCACCCATCAAAAAAGAAGAAAGGGACAAAAATTAAAACATTAGCTACACAACTCGAACAAATAGAGAACAGCAAAAGAAGCCTACAGTCACCAGAAGAAAGGAAATAATAAAAATCAGAGAAGAAATAAATGAAACAGAGAATAGAAAAATAACAGAAAGAATCAATAAAACCAAAAGTTGGTACTTTGAGAGGAACAACAAAATTGACAAAACACTAGCCAAACTGACAAAAGAAAAACAGGAGACCACGCAAATAACCCAAACAAGAAATGAGACAGGGGACATTATGACAGATCCAACAGATACAATAAGGATCATAACAGAAGAGTATTATGAAAAACTATACTCCAACAAATTTGAAAATCTACAGGAAATGGACAAATTTCTTGAAACACACTACCTACCCAAACTATCACAAATTGATGTTGAAACTCTGAACAAACTCATAACCAGAGATTGAAAAGGTAATAAAAAAATTCCCAACAACAACAACAAAAAAGCCCTGGCTCAGATGGCTTCACTGGAGAATTCTACCAAACATTCAGAGAAGAGCTTATACCATTACTACTCAAACTATTTCAGAACGCAGAAAAGGAAGTGACACTTCTGAATACATTCTATGAAGCCAGCATAACCCTGATACCAAAACCAAAGATGTCACAAAAAAAGAAAAGTACAGACCAATATGTCTTATGAATATAGATGCAAAAATTCTCAACAAAATTCTAGCCAATAGAATTTAGCATCATATCAAAAAAATAACACACCACAACCAAGCAGGATTCATACCAGGTATGCAAGGATGTATCAACATTAGAAAACCAATTAACGTAATCTA
Organism: Trichechus manatus latirostris; assembly: GCF_000243295.1. Taxonomy (NCBI): domain Eukaryota; kingdom Metazoa; phylum Chordata; class Mammalia; order Sirenia; family Trichechidae; genus Trichechus; species Trichechus manatus. The sequence goes on along the minus strand of NW_004444055.1, from coordinate 7,791,773 downwards.
CCACATAAATAAAAGGAAAGAAAAGAGTCACATGATCATCTTAATTGATGCAGAAAAGGCATTCAACAAAGTCCAACACCCATTCATGATTAAAACTCTCAATAAAATAGGTATAGAAGGAAAATTTCTCAACATAATAAAGGGCATCTATGTAAAACCAATGGCCAACATCATTCTTAATGAAAACAAGCTGAAAACACGTCCTTTGAGAACAGGAACAAGATAAGGATGCCCTTAATCTCCACTCCTATTTAACACTGTGCTGGAAGTTCTAGCTAGAGCAATAAGGCAAGAAAAAGAAATAAAGG